>NC_044393.1:51442347-51745377 GCF_006542625.1 Nomascus leucogenys
TTGTAGGTTGTCTGTTTACTTTGTCAAATAGTTCTAATGATAAGTATATACTTATACACATAGTATGACAAATAGTACCAATGGTAAAGAAGTAATATTTTTTCCATCAATGGGGTCAAAATGGCATTTGTTAATAAATGGACTTAGAGTATTTACAGTATTTTTGCTCTTTTTTTTTTTTTTTTTAATACAGGGTCTCACTGTGTGGCCCAGGCTGGAATGCAGTGGCATGATCATGGCCTCACTGCAGTCTCAACCTCCTGGCTCAAACCATTCTCCCCAATAGGTAGGACTATAAGCATGGCCCACCATGCCGTGCTAGCATTATAGCTTTTATAAGAACTTGATTATTTTCTTATTCAAAAAGTAATACATGTACTTGCAGAAAATTTAGAAAAAATAAATAAGCAAAAAATGAATTTTAGTATTATAAAGTAAATATTTTGATTGATAATGGTAGGCCAAGTTATCTGAACCAATCTTCCTACTAAAAATAATTAGAAATGCTAGAAAAAATATAAAGAAGTAGTTTAAAAGCATTGAAGAGCTGGGAAAACTGGAACTCAGAGAAGTTGGTGAGGACAGAAGCCATTTGCTAAAGGCATGTGCTGATCTCTAGTAAATTTGAACTATCATTTTGATAGCCTTGTGGGACCAGGGACAGAGAAATCAAAGTGCCTGGCAAACAGAGCAGGCAGTTCAATAGGCAATTTAGACTCACATAGTAAGTTGAGATTCAAAAAAATACACTTCCCGGGTAAGGTAAACCAGAGATAAACCACTGCTCAGTATACCAGTTAGGTTTACATTAAATGGATAATTTTGTGGAATTTCAGGCCTTGAACCTGAATTAAGATGGTCTCCAATTGGTAGTAGCCTTAGGCAACACCAGAGATAAACAGAAATCCTCTCTGGAGGAAGATACCTTTATCCTTGGCCTCAAATTATTACTTAAAATAATTTTTTCAGGGAGCTTTCATTCTGGTTTTTGTTTTGTTTTGTTTTCTGATGGAGTCTCGCTCTGTTGCCCAGGCTGGAGGGCAGTAGCTCGATCTCAGCTCACTGCAAGCTCCGCCTCCCAGGTTCACGCCATTCTCCTGCCTCAGCCTCCTGAGTAGCTGGGACTATAAGCGCCCGCCACCACGCCCAGCTAATTTTTTGTATTTTTAGTAGAGATGGGGTTTCACCGTGTTAGCCAGGATGGTCTTGATCTTCTGACCTCGTGATCCGCCTGCCTCAGCCTCCTGAAATGCTGGGATTACAGGCGTGAACCACTGTGCCCGGCTGGAGTTGATTTTTTGTTTGAGATGGAGTCTTGCTCTTGTCGCCCAGGCTGGAATGCAATGGCGTGGTCTCAGCTCACTGCAACCTCTGCCTTCTGGGTTCAAGCGATTCTCCTGCCTCAGCCTCCTGAGTAGCTGGGATTACAGGCACCTGCCACCATGCCTGGCTAAGTTTTGTATTTTTAGTAGAGACGGGGTTTCAGCATGTTGGCCAGGCTAGTCTCAAACTTCTGACCTTAGGTAATTTGCCTGTCTTGGCCTTTTCATTCTGTTTTGTAGAATGGAGTCTAACTCCCCCGCCGAGTAAAAATAAAACAAATTTTCAAGTACAATGAGCAATGTATAAAGATAATGAGGTATGTAAGGAAGTCTGGCCCTGTAAGCAAGATTCAAAGGAAACAGCAGATATTAGAAACAGATCCACAGACTATAAAACAACTATGTATGTCTGTAATTAAAAAAATTAAAAGACAGCTTGAAAATCTCTTCGGGTAACAGAAAACTATCAAGGGATATAGCAGATTTAGAACAGACCTTTTGACCAAATTGAGTAAATTTAACTAGTTTGTTTTTCCTTATGTTTAAAATTATTAATTAAATTAATTATTTTAGTCTTTTTAATGTCGTGTTTTAAAACCTAAATCAATGTACTATGGCCAAAAGTGTTAATCTCAACAGCCGTGGAGAATGTAAGTGGCATTACTGTTATTATCATTATATGTTAGAAAAGTCACAGTATCTCAGCAAATAGTCATCATCAAGTCACAGTATTTTAACTTACAATGATACAGATTTATGATGTCCTTCCATTTGTACAAAGGTAATTAGTTCTGACACTTAAGTCATTTATCTGACAATCTGTCCAGCTTGAAGATACGAAACCAACCTTAAACCCACTGAAAAAAAAACTTACCACTAGATCCCTGTATCAGTCGGGAATAGCTTCAGCTGTGAGTAAAAAAAAAACAAAAACAAAATAACAATGGCTTAGTCTAGAGCTGAGGTGGCCCCGGACTCATGTAGCTTCCATTCCCAAGGTCACCTCTTGTTTCAACTGGGCTACTCCAGCCATCACAACCACATTCCAGTCTGTCTGAAGGAAGAAAAGAATAATTGGGGGCAAAGGACCCATTGGCTGTCTCATAAAGAAGGTTTCCATGAACTGCCATCCTTTGCTTACCTATAAGAAAGAGAAAAGCATGGCCAGGCATGGTGGCTCACCGTGCTCATCCCAGCACTTTGGGAGGCCAAGGTGAGTGGATCACTTGAACCCAGCAGTTCAAGGCCAGCCTGGGTAACACAGTGAAACCTTGTCTCTACAAAAAATACAAAAATTAGCCGGGTGTAGTGGCACACACCTGTAGTCCCAGCTACTAGGGAGGCTGAAGTATGAGGATCACTTGAGCCCAGGGGGTCGAAGCTGCAGTGAGCTGTGAGTATGCCACTGCACTCCAGCCTGGGTGACAGAGCGAGACCCTGTCTCAAAAAACGAATGAGAAAAACAGCACCTGACATCTAAGAGCTGCCCGAGCAGTCACAGTAAAACTTGGTGTTGTCCTATTAAATATATGCAATTGCAAAGAATACCAACATTTGACAAAGCCATTCTGTGACCATGATGGATCAATATAAACACAAAACTACACCATAATTATGCCTGAATACAGACAAAAGCATGAACATTGTCCAAACTGCAAAGTGACCAAACATCTCCCGATTTTGCCTAATATGGTTTGTTACCAATTATAGCTTTAACTATGTTACATTTCCCCGACAATGTTTTAATATACCCAATCATAGAATTGTCCTTGCTTCCTGATGGCATCCAATCCAGAGTAAAGCCCTGGTTCCTTTAGCCCTTCCTAAAACCACCTAAAGCAAGGCAAATCTTATGTAAAGCCTTTCTAATACTCTCTTTACTGAGACACCCATAGTTCCCCATGGTGCGTGTTCTCTCTTATAATAACAAGCAGTAAACCCACCTTATTCAACCACTAGCATACTCCTGTGGCTTTTGGGTGGAGGGCATTGACACGCATCTATCACTGGCCATAAATTAGTTACAGGGTCATACTCATTTGCAGGAGTTGCTGAGAAAAGTAGTCTTTTCCTTGGGTCATCAATTGCTCACTGAAAATTGGAGTTTCTATTGTCATACAAGGGAGGGAGTATAAGAGTCAACTAACCATCTCTTCCTCAATTTCCAAACTAAAGAAAGCCAAGAGGCTTTTAAAAATGTCACCATCAGGCCAGGCGTCGTGGCTCACACGTGTAATCTCAGCACTTTGGGAGGCTGAAGTGGGTGGGTTGCCTGAGCCCAGGAATTTGAGAACATCCTGGGCAACAGAATGAAACCCATCTCTACAAAAAAATAAAAAATAAAAAAATTAGCCAGGCATGGTGGCATATGCCTGTAGTCCTAGCTACTCAAGGAGGCTGAGGTGGGAAGATTGCTTGAGCCCAGGAGGTCGGGGCTGCAGTGAGCTGCGACACCACTGCACTCCAGCCTGGGCAACAGAACAAGACCCTGTCTTAAAAAAAAAAAAAAAAAAAAAAAAGTCACCATCTCAAATAAATGTGTGCTAAGAAGCAAGATGAGTTTAGAAAAATGAATAAGCCATGTAATTGACAGAGTCAGGAAGCCAAGTTGTAGTTTCGATCTTTCTTTCGAAAAACGGAAAGATGTCCCAAATGAGAAAAGCATAGACTCTACAAAGGAGGTGAGGCCAAGCACAAAATAGAAATCAGTTGGACCAAAACTAAATACGAAGAATATTCTGCAGAATAAGACATCCTTTGTAAGCTCCATCCCAACAGGAGAAAACAAACAAACAAGGAAATGATTGTTGATGTTAAGTGCTGTATAAATAAATACTGCTAATTCTGAGTTACCATTTAAGTAAAAATGGAGGGAGGGACTGGTTCTTTCTGGGAAATGGAAGAAATATTGGTGCCAGTCTCACAGGGGAGATATTATCTTAGCTGTGCTTTGAAGAATGGGTAGGAATCTACTAACATAATACAGGTTTTAAGAAAAGAATTACAAATGAATGGATTATTCTGCATTTGGTGTACACAAAGGTTATCATTTTTGAAAAAGAATGCTGCCAATATGATGAGGTTTTAAAATTAATTAGAGTGAGGCCAGAGCAGTGGCTCATGCCTGTAATCCCAGCATTTTGGGAGGCTGAGGCAGGCGGATTGAGTGAGTCCAGGAGTTTGAGACCAGCCTGGCCAACGTGGTGAAACCTCATCTCTGTAAAAAAATTGTTTAAAAAATTAGCTGATTGTGTGGTGCTTGCCTGTAGTCCCAGCTACTGGGAGGCTGAGGTGGGAGAATCACCCGAGCCTGGGAGGCAGAGAATGCAATGAGCCGAGATCGCACCACTGTACTCCAGCCTGCGCAACAGTGAGACTCTGTCTCAAAAATAGTAATAATAATAATAATAATTTTTGTCTAGATTTTCCTGTTGAGAAGTTGCCTTCAATGTCCTTGGGTCAGCTCTTTGTGTTTTTATTTGCTACAGGTAAGCTCTTAGACTTTTTAAAAAGGCAGCAAAACAGATATTGCTAGGTTCATCATCTAACAAAAAAAGTCATTATTATAAACTTAGTTTCATGAGTGTTTCTTCAAAGATGCTTGTTAAAGTCCCATCAAAGAAAGGATCCCATGGCCTAATGAAGATGAACCTCCACCTTAGGATATTTTGCAGAACAAAATAAGGCAGGAGTGATGAAGAAGTAGAAAGAGAACGATGTTCTCTTGTATGTTGGTCTGCCACCAAATGCAATGTTAGATGATTGATTTCTATAGTTAATGAATGGTAATAGCAGCTAACATTTTTGATCCTTTATATGCATTATTTCATTTGAATTAATACATATAACAACTCTATGAATTAGTTGTCATTCATTCTAATTTACAGATATCCAAGGTCACATAGCATGCAAGTGGCAGAGTTGACATTTAGACACAGGCATTTAAATTTTAGAATTTGAACTGTTAATCATAAAGCCTATGATACCTTCAATTTACAACATATACTAAATAATATATCAGTATATTATTTGTAAGTGAAGAGTCAAGTAAATATTTTGTTTAAGGACAAAAAAAAAAGAGAAAGAAATCAGCTGTTTTGAGCAAACATTATATGCCAAACACTGTACTGTGTGCTTTCCTTATATTATCTCATTTATTTATTTATTATTTGAGGCAGAGTCTCACTGTGTTGCCCAGGCTGGAGTGAAGTGGTGGGATCTCAGCTCTCTGTAGCCTCTGCCTCCCAGGTTCAAGCGATTCTCCTGCCTCAGCCTCCCAAGTAGCTAGGACTACAGGTGCATGCTACTGCGCCTGGCTAATTTTTGTATTTTTAGTAGAGACAGGGTTTCACCATGTTGGCCAGGCTGGTCTCCAACTCCCAACCTCAGGTGATCTGCCCACCTCGGCCTCCCAAAGTGCTGAGGTTACGGGGGGGGGGGGGGGGGGGGGGGGGGGGGGGGGGGGGGGGAGATATGAGCCACTGCACCTGGCCTTAATTAATTTAATTTAATTTAATTTAATTTTGAAATCACCTGTTACAAATCACCTCCTACAAAATAGGTACAATGTTTCAGTCCCATTTTATAGATATGGCAACTAAAATTCAAAGAGCTTAGATAACTTACACAAGGTAGCTTCAGGTCTGTCTGACAGTAACATTGATGCTGTTAATCACCATGAAGTGCTGCCTATATATTCACAGTTGTGTTTCAACACTGAACAAGGTATTTGCAATTTTTGGTAACATATTTCTAGGTTAAGTCAACTTTTAGCTTTCTACATTTTTTAATTTTATTCAAAACATTTACAGGTTTATCATATTGCCTACAAATGTCACTTAGAGAATGGAGAATCATTTTAATATTAAAATAAAACATAATAAAAATTATTATACTTGCTCAGAAATTATCTGATACTTTAAGATATTCTAAAGCTAACTATAAATGACTTTTAAATTATGCTATTCTGGATGATTCACAATACTATTCCCTTCTGTTAATGGCAATGTAAAATTAATAGCATCTTTAAAATCCAGAGTTTATGTAAAGTGCAGTCACAAATCACAATTAATAACCATGCCCCTCTAACGTTTTCCTCATTTGAGTTTTGGATGTCACAAAATACCAGAATTATAGAATCTGAAAGCTGGGCAAAACTTCTTGAAATTACGTAGTTTAACATCATTTTACAGATGAGGAAACTGAGGCTTCAAGAGGTTAAAATAATTTGCCCAATGTGATGAAACAGGTAGTGCCAAGGAGTGGCTGGAGGAGGCCTTCCTACTGCCAGCCCTCACCCAGCCATACTAAACATAATACCGTCTAAATAAGTAAACACACTATCTAAATAGAAATGAGCTTGCGATGTAATAAAACTTGAAGACCTTAAAATCTATTAGAATCCGCCCCCCATCACTTCAGATTTACTTAGATAAAAACAGTGTGTTTGTGGGCAATCATAGATCATATTGCGGGTTTTTTTTTTTTTTTTTTTAAGATGAAGTCTTGCTGTCGCCCAGGCTGGAGCGCAGTCGGGTGATCTCAGCTCACTGCAACCTCTGCCTCCTGGGTTCAAGCAATTCTCCTGTCTCAGCCTCCTGAGTAGCTGGGACTACAGTTGCACACCACCACACCCAGCTCGTCATGCCAGTGGTCATTCACTTTCTGCATATATTTTCAATGAACAAAAAAGTAAAATACACTCATTATAAATAGTTTTTAAAGGAATGTAAAGGCTGAGCATGGTGTCTAATGCCTGTAATCCCAACACTTTGGGAAGTTGAGGAAGGAGCCCAGGAATTCGAAACCAACCTGGGCAAAATAGGGAAACCCTGCCTCTACAAAAAAAATTTTTTTTTTAAAGTAGCCAGGCATGGTTGTGCACACCTGTAGTCCCAGCTACTTGAGAGGCTGAGGTGGGAGGATCACTTGAGCCTGGGAGGTCAAGACTGCACGAGCTGTGTTTGGGCTATTGCACTCCAGCCTGGGCGACAGAGCAAGACTCAGTCTCAAAAATAAATAAATAAAATTAAAACAACGTAAAATACATAAAGAGTGAAAATCTCTCTTAACCTTCCCCTTCAGTTCTGCTTTAATATGATTTTTCCAGATACTTTTTAATCTGTTTTCAAAACATTTATAAATGTTATATATCTCTCTCTGTACATATATATGTATGTGTATGTATCTATACATGCACACATATGTATATATGTGTCAACACATATATTTGTGTAAATATATGAAAATCATACAGGGTTTTAAAAATGTTTCAGCACATATAAATCTACATCTTTTTCAAAATAATAGACCATACAGTATTTCACAATACGAATGTACCATAACTTATTAAACCATATTCTTATTGAAAGACATTTAAATCTTTTCATTTCAGTGAATATTCTTACTTATAGATGTTTGAATAAATGTAAAAGTGTTTCTATAGAATAAATTTCTATAATTTTTGTTAAAAAATATCTTTAAAAATTATTTTAAATACTACCAAATTACCTTCCACAAAAGCCATACCAACTTACCCTGAAATTCACTTTTGATTATAGTTGTTCACATGTAAACATTCTAACATCCCAGAACTAAGCAAAAATCCCTCTGTGCCATATCCTGTTCATGAAAGAGTGGAAAGAAAAGAATATATAAGCCGTTTCCATAGCATAATGACAATTCCATCTTTAGCCTATAAACAGGAAGTGGAACCAGGATAAAAGCATGACTTCCTTTATTTTTTCAATGAGAAAAGCATAGCAGACACCCTCACCCCACACCCCTGTTCCCTTCCCACCCAAAAAATCAAGCAACTGAATAACCAGGCTGCCACCAATGGATAACCACGTTCACAAGTGAAATTAAGGTTGACATTTTAACCAAATGAAAACAAGAGGGCTGGTAGAAACTCACAATGTCTTATAAAACTACTGCTCAGATATTTTGTGTATCATGTCTGCTGACACTCCATTGGCCAATGAATGACATATGGCCACACCCTACATAATCCTGTTTTAGGAAGCCTATACTTGGGAACACTCACTGCAGCCTACTGTAGGTGACTGTTCTTTTTATGTTGTCAGTGTGATGAAGAGGTAAGAAGAAAGGAATTGCCACAGTTGAGATCTTACTCTTCTGATAGGACAAGTGCTTTAAAGATAATTAGATATCAGTGCAGACGAGTAGAGAAAAAAAAAGATGACAGTGCAGTGATACTGCAATCAAATTGCAGTGCTGGGCTACTAATGGGCATGGCGTTTCTGGGTTGATGAAAATGTTCTAAAATTAGATTGTGGTGATGATTGCATAAATCTGTAAATACTAAAAACCACTGGAGAAACACTTGAAAAGGGTGCATTTTTCATGGTATGTGAATTATAGTTCGACAAAACTGTTATTAAAAAATTGCATTCTGGGGCTGGGCGCGGTGGCTCACGCCTGTAATCCCAGCACTTTGGGAGGCCGAGGCAGGCAGATCACGAGGTCAGGAGATCGAGACCATCCTGGCTAACATGGTGAAACCCTGTCTCTATTAAAAATACAAAAAATTAGCTGGGTGTGGTGACTGGCGCCTGTAGTCCCAGCTACTCAGGAGGCTGAGGCAGGAGAATGGCGTGAACTCGGGAGGCGGAGCTTGCAGTGAGCCGCACCACTGCCCTCCAGCCTGGGCAACAGAGTGAGACTCCATCTCAAACAAACAAGCAAACAAACAAAATTGCATTCTGGGATTGTAAACTAGTACCTTCTATAATCTGAAAAACTTTTTTTCTTGGGTAGTGTGAAAAATATATATTCAGAGAAGTTATAGGTGATATTTTAAGAACTCAATTTTATCACATTTCAATTAAATGTAATATGCCTATGAAGTTTTTAAGCTTTCTATTGTGGAAGATTTCAAACATATACTCTGCTAGAACAGTATAATAAAGCCCATATATGTATTGTTCTGATTCAACAATTATCAACTGACTAATTTTGTTTTCTCTGTACTTCAGATTATTTGGAGTCCTAAGTAGCATATTTTATCTGAAAATATTTAGTACATTTATCTAAAAGACAAGGACTCCAGCACTGAAACATAATCATAGTGTCATTTTGCAGATCCAAAAAACAAAAGTAACTTTTTAGTATTATCAAATATTCTTATTTTCTTAATAGTCCTATAAATAATATTTTTGTGAAATCTTTTTTCACTTGAAAGAAAATCTAGTACTGTGAATTATTATAAAATAATTTTAGAGCAAATTTAGAGCAAGAAAATAGCATTCCTAAAAATATACCTAAACTATTTCCCGTAAAATGCTAAAAATTTGAAAGGGAACTTCTTTTGCTCCCTTGATGATGTATGTATACTTTGATATGTAAATATAAATGTGTGTGTGTGTGTGTGTGTGTATGTGTGTGTGTGTGTGTCTGCAGGTGTTTACCTTTGAGAAAAGGAACGGGGGGGAAGAGTTTTAATTTATTCTTTATACTATTTGAATCTTCTAACTATTGCTATCTATTACTTTTCTTTAAAAACTAAATAGTAAAAAGAATTCTCTAGGTTTTTCATTTTTTGCTGTCTTCTTTTTATTTTCCTCTATTAAAATATGATGTTGCTTTTTAAATACAGTGAAAGAAAAGGCTGAAGCGAAGAACAAGAGTTGCTATAAGATGCAGCCAAGAGTGCACATACACCGTTGAGCCCTATACGCTTGCTAAGAATAGGCTGCAAATTAGCCTCTAGACTTTCTAGCAATCTGTAAGAAGAGACTAAGCTGATGAGATACACAAGATACACATTTTATGAGAGAAAAGCAAACAAATTGCTCTGGACAAGCGTAACTAGTACTCTTAATAAAGCCAGAAGAAAATTTCTCCTAAAGGTTCTCACAGAAGATACTGCTTTGTAAAGAACATGCAATCTACACTAACTATAGCTGAATACAGAGGTTTTAAGGTTGTTTTCTAACATCCCTAAATATAGGCTGATGAAAACCACCAGAGTAAAATTGGTAAAAATAATAATTACACAAATGGCAGCAGCATGATGTGATCCTGGCATGCAGTTCTCTGCTGATCTGACTGACTAGGATATTTATAGGAATCACAAATGCAGATGACTACAGGGGCCAGGTAAGTAATTTAGTGAGTAAAGCCTGCTGCCTATGAGATGATGGTGTGCATGTGCGTGTGTGTGAGTGTGTGTATGTGGATTGTGACCACTGGAAAACCCCGGCCCTAACTAAATGGAGCAGTAGCCATGTTTTAGCTCCAGCAGATGTTGCCGTGTGGGGATACCATTACAATGTTGCCAGATCTTCTATATCTGACACCTCAATTTTTCAGTGTTGGCTAAATTATTTTTAAATACTGTGTGGGTCAAACAAAATAATTCCATGGGCTAAATTGATCCGTGTCTGTAACTGCTTATCTAAAGGAATGAATTGATATCATATCTTTCAGGTATTCCTCACCAGCATACTTCTCTCAGCACATATATGTGTTTTAATGATTTTCTAAGTCAGAGGTATGATTGACTTTCTTTTCCAAGAATAGAGTTGCTTAAGTAACATGGGTTCCTTAATGGAAAGCCAAAAAGAAAATGAAGGTAATTTGTTTATTTATTTTTATTTTTATTTATTTATTTATTTTTTGGAGACGGAGTCTCGCTCTGTCGCCCAGGCTGGAGTGCAGTGGGGCAATCTCGGCTGACTGCAAGCTCCGCCTCCCGGGTTCACGCCATTCTCCTGCCTCAGCCTCCGGAGTAGCTGGGACTACAGGCGCCCGCCACCGCGCCCGGCTAATTTTTTGTATTTTTAGTAGAGACGGGGTTTCACCATGTTAGCCAGGATAGTCTCTGATCTTCTGACCTCGTGATCCACCTGCCTCGGCCTCCCAAAGTGCTAGGATTACAGGCGTGAGCCACCGCGCCGGGCCCATTTATTTTCAATCACTTGATAATTCAATTTTTATAAAATGATTAAATGATCATTAAATGATTAATTTTAGAACTGGCCTTCTTTCATGGTGCTCTTGGAACTGACCCAGAAGAGGCTTAGCTTTTTTAAGAGAGGACAAAAATGATCTGGTGTCAGCACTCAGAGGGCACTTTCTTCTCATTTTTGTTCTTGGATTTATACTTCCCACCACTTGTATTAATGCTTGATATTCTCTTATTCATATGTAGCCAGTTCAGAGTTCCCAGATGATGTGATCGGAAGATTTGACTTCTAATTTTATTAGAACCAAAGAGTATCATGGAAATGTCTAAGTGTGACTGCACAGGTGCTGTAGTTCTTACACAGTGGCTTCTGTACCTAAAGCCCTTCTGATGCATGCATGTCACTAAGGCTGAGTCGAGGAGAATGCTCCAATAAAGTGATCATTGGGGTGTTCTCAAGGTCAACAAAAATTTACATAGCTCTTAGACCGACCAGGATCATATTTCAAGATGGCTTCAAATATTCAGTTAATCAAAATCAACCTCACAAGACTACATCCAGATAAAAACTTCAGAGACCACACCCAGAAATATGTCATATTTATTTCTTTTCTACTATAAATCCAGGGAAGAATTAAGATTTTTGAAAATTTTGGTGTAAAAATGATTTATAGCAATAACTAAAAAATAGAGTATTTGGAATACATGGCATCTTGTTAACGGTGGATACGTTTCCATTTGGAGTTGTTTGACATGTTTGACGTGAACAACCATTATACTGCCACTACAGTATGGCAGTAGATTACTAAATAAACAGACATTCCCAGCATTTACCTCTTCTGTTAGAGTATTGTTTATCAAGAGTTTTCTTCAAATTTAAGCCTTAACATTATGTACCCAGACATAATTTTAGCTTCTATTATAAGAATTGCTAAATTAAGAAAATTTTAATTTAGATTAAGTTTCACAATGTATAATTATTTATCTGTATTCATTCTAAAAAGATTTGAAGTAGTTTATAATAAAATATAGAAGCATTTTTTTTTAAAAAAACACAAGAGAAAAAGAACAACATTCAGTTTAGGAATAGGGTGGTAGGACTGGAAGGTGTAGGGATAGTGAATTTATAACCTGAAAACTTAAGCGTGAATAGCTGTTAAAATTTGGCAGAAAACCTCGGGAGGCCGAGGTGGGCAGATCCCCTGAGGTCAGGGGTTTGGGACCAGCCTGGCCAACACGGTGAAACCCTGTCTCTACTAAAAATACAAAAGTTAGCTGAGCATGGTGGCAGGTGCCTGTAATCCCAGCTACTTGGGAGGCTGAGGCAGGGAGAATTGCTTGAACCCAGGAGGCGGAGGTTGCAGTGAGCCGAGATCGTGCCATTGCACTCCAGCCTGGGTGACAGAGCAAGATTCTATCTCAAAAAAAAAAAAGAATTTATCACATAGATCTTGTTAAGGACGTTGAACAAACACAATTATCATCAAATTGCAAATTTATAAAAAATACCAAAACATTCCTCACGTGGTCATTTCCACATAGGCTTTTGGCAAAAGTTTAAGAACATAATGTTAAATAGATTTCTATGAAAGCTGAAGAAATGCAGATTGACTTTGTCATTTTGGGGTAATGTGAACAGTAATAGACTTAGTAATTTCTGTGCCTCTTGGAGTATCCCATGTAGTAAACAAAAAATACATATATATATTAAATACAACACATTTTTAAGACTCACAAACCTTCTGAGATCTCTTATTTTCATTTATTAAGGCAGTACTTACTGATGTTATGACATATATGCCTGTTCTGTACATGCCCTAGAATTTTCATGAACATATCTCATCTTTAGATGGTCCTTAAGTATTTATATATAACGTGCATATCCACCTGGCCTAAGGAAGGGTTATACTTACTATTAATTTACCCTCTGAGATGTATACACATTAAATTCTATATTCAATTAAAATTTTCATAAAATCTATAGATAATTTTTACCTATAGCAAGGTGAAGATATGCACTTTAAAAGTAAAAAGCTTCAACAAAACTACCTGAGTCATGAATGCCACCACCATCCATCCAGTCATCCAATTCAGTCATGCTTAATTCTTCCATCTCCTTTAGACTTCCCTACTCCCAGCAAATCAGTGATTAGATTATCTTTCTTTTATTTCCTCACTTCCTGTATCATTCAGGATCCAGAGAGTAGAATTATGAGGAGAGATACATACATACATAAATATAATATGTATTATATATATACACATAAATATTCCCTCTCCCTTCCCATCTTCTATTCCTGTCCCCCCCACACTCCTCTCTCCCTCTTCTATTTATTAAGAAAGGGATTTATTAAAGGGATCTGGCCTTCTTTAATTGTGGGAGCTGGTTGAACATTCTCTATAGGCTGTTTGCTGTCTTTGCCTCAGATGCTAAAGAGTGAAGTCCACTGCCTGCTACCTCCACTGCCACTCCCAGCTCCAAATCATCATCACCTCTTGATTATACCATTTTTTGCTTGGTCTTCTTGTTCTTGTCTTTGCTTCAGTACTATCTATTCTCCACAGAGCATCCAGTGATCCTTTTATAAGTCAGATCACTTCATTTCTCTACTTGAACCCTCTAATGCTTCCTCTTTCACTCACATTGAAAATCAAAGTGTGTTCATCTAAATGATCCAGGAGGCTCTACACAATACTCTTAATCATTACGATAAGCTGCTGTATTAGTCTGTTTTCATACTGCTGAGAAAGACATACCCAAGACTGGGCAATTTACAAAATAAAGAGGTTTATTGAACTTACAGTTCCACATGGCTTTGAATGCCTCAGAATCATGGTGGAAGGTGAGGAGGAGCAAGTCATATCTTATGTGGATGGTGGCAGGCAAAGAGAGAGCTTATGCAGTCAAACTCCCATTTTCAAAGCCATTAGATCTCATGAGACTTATTCACTATCACAAGAACAGCATGGGAAAGACTTGCCCCCATTGATTCAATTACCTCCCAAAAGGTTCCTCACACAACACATTGGAATTGTGGGAGTTGCAATTCAAGATGAGATTTGGGTGGGGACACATCATATCATATCATTCTGCCCCTGGCCCCTCCCAAATCTCATGTCCTCACATTTCAAAACCAATCATGTCCTCCCAACAGTCCTCCAAAGTCTTAGCTCATTTCAGCATTACCTCAAAAGTCCACAGTCCAAAGTCTCATCTGAGACAAGTCCCTTCTGCCTATGAGCTTGTAAAAAAATCAAAAGCAAGTTAATTACTTCCTAGATATAATGGAGGTACATGCATTGGGTAAATACAGCCATTCCAAATGGGAGAAATTGGCCAAAACAAAGGAGCTACTGGCCCCATGCAAGTCCATAGTCCAGTGGGGCAGTCAAATCTTAAAGCTCCAAAAGGATCCCTTTTGACTTCATGTCTCACATCCAGGTCATGCTAATGCAAGACATGGGTTTCCATGGCCTTGGGCAGCTCTGCCCCTGTGGCTTTGCAGGGTACAGTCTCTCTCATGGTTACTTTCATGGGCTGGTGTTGAGTATCTGCTGCTTTTCCAGGCCCGTGGTGCAATCTGTCACTGGATCTACCATTCTAGGGTCTGGAGGACAGTGGCCTTCTTCTCACAGTTCCTCTAGGCAGTGCCACAGTAGGGACTCTGTGCAGGGGCTCCGACCCTGCATTTCCCTTCCACACTGCCCTAGCAGAGGTCCTCTATGAGGGCTCTGCCCCTGCAGCAAACTTCTGCATGGACATCCAGGCATTTCCATACATCTTCTGAAATCTAGTTGGAGGTTCCCAAACTCCAGTTCTTGGCTTCTCTGCACTCGTAGGGTCAACACCACATGGAAGCTGCCAAGGCTTGGGGCTTGCATCCTCTGAAGCCATGACCTGAGCTCTACATTGCTCCCTTTCAGCCACGGCTGGAGCAGCTGGGACACAGGGCACAAAGTCCCTAGGCTGCACACAGCATGGGGACCCTGGGCCCAGCCTATGAAACCACTTTTTCCTCCTAGATCTACAGGCTGTGTTGGGAGGGGCTGCCATGAAGATGTCTGACATGCCCTGGAGACATTTTCCCCATTGTCTTGGGGAATAACATTCGGCTCCTTGTTATGTATGCAAATTTCTGCAGCTGGCTTGAATTTCTCCTCAGAAAATAGGATTTTCTTTTCTATCATATTGTCAGGCTGCAAATTTTCTCAACTTTTATGCTCTGCTTCCCTTATAAAACTAAATGCCTTTAACAGCACTCAAGTCACCTCTTGAATGCTTTGCTGCTTAGAAATTTCTTCTGCTAGATACCCTAAATCATCTCTCTCGGGTTCAAAGTTCCACAAATCTCTAGGGCAGGGGCAAAATGCTGCCAGTCTCTTTGCCAAAACATAACAGAAGTCACCTTTGCTCCAGTACCCAACAAGTTCCTCGCCTCCATCTGAGACCACCTCAGCCTGGATTTCATTGTCCATATCATTATCAGCATTTTGGTCAAAGCCATTCAACAAGTCTCTAGGGAGTTTGAAACTTTCCCACATTTTCCTGTCTTCTTCTGAGCCCTCCAAACTGTTCCAACCTCTGCCTATTACCCAGTTCCAAAGTTGCTTCCACATTTTCAGGTATCTTTTCAGCAGCACCCCAGTCTACTAGTACCAACTTACCTTATTAGTCCGTTTTCATGCTGCTGATAAAGACATACCCGAGACTGGGCAATTTACAAAAGAAAGAGGCTTATTGGACCTAGAGTTCCAGATGGCTGGGGATGCCTCACAGTCATGGTGGAAGGCAAGGAGGAGCAAGTCACATCTTACGTGGATGGCAGCAGGCAAAGAGAGAACTTGTGCAGGCAAAGTCCCATTTTTAAAGCCATTAGATCTTGTGAGACTTATTCACTATCATGAGAACAGCATGGGAAAGACCTGCCCCCATGATTCAATTACTTCCCACTGGGTTCCTCCTGCAACACATTGGAATTGTGGGAGTTACAATACAAGATGAGATTTGGGTGGGGGCACAGTCAAACCATATCAGCTGCCATATGTATTATCACAACTGTGGTAAATTTTATGGAGAAAATTAAAACATGGTAGTGAAAATGAGAATTTTGTGGGATAGCTTAGGTTACCATTTCAGTAGAATGATTCTTCCTGCAGAGATTCTAATAGAGAGCTTGAGAGTTCCATGAAGTCTCTTCTTTAATTTTTCTCTGTTTTAGCACTTAAAACATTATTATTTTGTTTTGAAAACATAAATAACTTTGGGGCAGATTTTTTTTTTTACTATTTATTCAGATATCTATTGAGAAAGATTTTTTGTGAAGTGTAGTACTCATTTGTGTGTTTTCTAAATTATTATTCAAAATTATTTCTGTAACTAGCAAGCTGTATTTGGAGTGAATGCATGTTTGACTAGTATCCATTCATGCTTGTCAGACAGAAGGAACTGCACAGCATTCATTGTAAGATGCAACAGGAATAAACACAGTTTGTAAAGTTATAGGGATGAATTATAGTCACATTTTCCCTAACTGCTCATCTCAAAATTATTCACACACGTTATTCCTTTAAACACACATCCTAATTCCAAAATAATTGGTCACAATAATTGGTCACAAAATGATCTTTTCTTTTTTTTGCATGCTTGTTCATAATGAGATCTTCAAAGGGAAATAACCACGTGCATCTTTATTGTCATTATTTTCATATTATAGTTGTTCAATAAATATTTGTTGTCTAAATAAAAAAAAGAAAACTACGTGAGTCTAGTTTGGGAAGAACATTTTGTATTGCTAATAATACAAACAATTAAAATAATAATAGGCAACGGATTTAAAATATCCAGAAAAAGGCCAGGCACAGTGGCTCATGCCTGTATTCCCAGCACTTCGAGAGGCCGAGGAAGGCTGATCACAAGGTCAGGAGATCAAGACCATCCTGGCCAACATGGTGTAACACCATCTCTACTAAAAATACAAAATTAGCTGGGTGTGGTGGTGAGTGCCTGTAATTCCAGCTACTCGGGAGGCTGAGGCAGGAGAATTACTTAAACCAGGGGGTCGGAGGTTGCAGTGAGCTGAGATCGCGCCACTGCACTCCAGCCTGGTGACAGAGCAAGACTCCATCCCCCCAAAAAAATTCAGAAAAAGTTTCAGACTCTCATAAAATATATCTGGCTATTTAAACCAGCCATTTGTATTTCTGATAAAAGCAGGTGCTTCTGGTCAAGTTCATATGTATTTATTTTGAACATTGGCTTTGGGAACCCAGGCAGCTAACTCTATAGTCCATAGTTTTATACATGCCAGGTAGTCCATATGGATCTAACTCCATAGTCCATAGTTTTGTACATGCCAGGTAGTTTTGATCATAATGGGTAATAAAAGATGAAAAATAAAATGTTGAAATGCAAGACCTATATTTAACTCCAAAGCATAAACCTAACAATTTTCTCAACTCCTGTCCCTTGTTTTTGTGGTAAATTTTGTGTGATGTTCCTTTGAAATAGATGAGGAGCCTCTCCAAAGACAATCAGCAAAAAGGATGACATTAACTTTATTGAGGCTCTCCTATGAGAGACAGTATGAGGCATTATGCTGGACATTTTTAATAGTTTGTTTTTTGTTTTGTTTTGAGACAGAATCTCACTCTGTCTCCAAGGCTAGAGTGCAGTGGCGTGACCTCGGCTCAATGCAACCTCTGCCTCCCAGGTTCAAGTGATTCTCCTGCCTCAGCCTCCCAAGTAGCTGGGATTACAGGCGCCCATCACCACGCCCTGTTAATTTTTGTATTTTTAGTAGAGACGGGGTTTCACTATGTTGGCGAGGCTGGTCTTGAACTCCTGACCTCAGGTGATCTGCCCACCTCGGCCTCCCAACATTTTAAATAGATTTTACATGTTGAATATCCCTTATCCAAAATGCTTAGGACCAGAAGTGTTTCAGATTTTGATTTTTTTCAGATTTTTGAATATTTGCATATACGTAATTGGGATATTTTGGGGATGGACCCAAGTCTAAACACAAAATTAATTTATGTTTCATAAACACCATATGTGTGTGTATATATATATATGTATATAGCCTGAAGGCAATTTTACACAATATTTTAAATAGTTTTGTGCATGAACAAAGTTTGTATACATTAAACCATGCAAAAGCAAAGGTGTCACCATCTCAGCCACTCATGTGGAAATATGTGGTTGTTTGGCATCACCATTGTTCCTGACTCTGAATTTATTTTTTTATTTTTATTTATTTTTTTTTTTATTATACTTTAGGGTTTTAGGGTACATGTGCACAATGTGCAGGTTTGTTACATATGTATCCATGTGCCATGTTGATTTCCTGCACCCATTAACTCGTCATTTAGCATTAGGTGTATCTCCTAATGCTGTCCCTCCCCCCTCCCCCCACCCCACAACAGTCCCCGGAGTGTGATGTTCCCCTTCCTGTGTCCATGAGTTCTCATTGTTCAATTCCCACCTATGAGAGAGAACATGGGGTGTTTGGTTTTTTGTCTTTGCGATAGTTTACTGAGAATGATGTTTTCCAGTTTCATCCATGTCCCTACAAAGGACACGAACTCATCATTTTTTATGGCTGCATAGTATTCCATGGTGTATATGTGCCACATTTTCTTAATCCAGTCTATCGTTGTTGGACATTTGGGTTGGTTCCAACTCTTTGCTATTGTGAATAGTGCTGCAATAAACATACGTGTGCATGTGTCTTTATAGCAGCATGATTTATAGTCCTTTGGGTATATACCCAGTAATGGGATGGCTGGGTCAAATGGTATTTCTAGTTCTAGATCCCTGAGGAATCGCCACACTGACTTCCACAATGGTTGAACTAGTTTACAGTCCCACCAACAGTGTAAAAGTGTTCCTATTTCTCCACATCCTCTCCAGCACCTGTTGTTTCCTGATTTTTTAATGATGGCCATTCTAACTGGTGGGAGATGGTATCTCACTGTGGTTTTGATTTGCATTTCTCTGATGGCCAGTGATGATGAGCATTTCTTCATGTGTTTTCTGCCTGCATAAATGTCTTCTTTTGAGAAGTGTCTGTTCATGTCCTCTGCCCACTTTTTGATGGGGTTGTTTGTTTTTTTCTTGTAAATTTGTTTGAGTTCATTGTAGATTCTGGATATTAGCCCTTTGTCAGATGAGTAGGTTGCAAAAATCTTCTCCCATTCTGTAGGTTGCCTGTTCATTCTGATGATAGTTTCTTTTGCTGTGCAGAAGCTCTTTAGTTTAATGAGATCCCATTTGTCGATTTTGGCTTTTGTTGCCATTGCTTTTGGTGTTTTAGACATGAAGTCCTTGCCCACGCCTATGTCCTGAATGGTATTGCCTAGGTTTTCTTGTAGGATTTTAATGGTTTTAGGTCTAACATATAAGTCTTTAATCCATCTTGAATCAATCTTTGTATAAGGTGTAAGGAAGGGATCCAGTTGCAGCTTTCTACATATGGCTAGCCAGTTTTCCCAGCACCATTTATTAAATAGGGAATCCTTTCCCCATTTCTTGTTTTTGTCAGGTTTGTCAAAGATCAGATAGTTGTAGCTATGCGGCATCATTTCTGAGGGCTCTGTTCTGTTCCATTGATCTATGTCTCTGTTGTGGTACCAGTACCATACTGTTTTGGTTACTGTAGCCTTGTACTATAGTTTAAAGTCAGGTAGCGTGATGCCTCCAGCTTTGTTCTTTTGGCTTAGGATTGACTTGGCGATGCGGGCTCTTTTTTGGTTCCATATGAAGTTTAAAGTAGTTTTTTCCAATTCTGTGAAGAAAGTCATTGGTAGCTTGATGGGGATGGCATTGAATCTATAAATTACCTTGGGCAGTATGGCCATTTTCACGATATTGATTCTTCCAACCCATGAGCATGGAATGTTCTTCCATTTGTTTGTATCCTCTTTTATTTCATTGAGCAGTGGTTTGTAGTTCTCCTTGAAGAGGTCCTTCACATCCCTTGTAAGCTGGATTCCTAGGTATTTTATTCTCTTTGAAGCAATTGTGAATGGGAGTTCACTCATGATTTGGCTCTCTGTTTGTCTGTTATTGGTGTACAAGAATGCTTGTGATTTTTGTACATTAATTTTGTATCCTGAGACTTTGCTGAAGTTGCTAATCAGCTTAAGGAGATTTTGGGCTGAGACAATGGGGTTTTCTAGATATACAATCATGTCATCTGCAAACAGGGACAACTTGACTTCCTCTTTTCCTAATTGAATACCTTTTATTTCCTTCTCCTGCCTGATTGCTCTGGCCAGAACTTCCAGCACTATGTTGAATAGGAGCGGTGAGAGAGGGCATCCCTGTCTTGTGCCAGTTTTCAGAGGGAATGCTTCCAGTTTTTGCCCATTCAGTATGATATTGGCTGTGGGTTTGTCGTAGATAGCTCTTATTATTTTGAGATACGTCCCATCAATACCTAATTTATTGAGAGTTTTTAGCATGAAGGGTTGTTGAATTTTGTCAAAGGCCTTTTCTGCATCTATTGAGATAATCATGTGGTTTTTGTCTTTGGTTCTGTTTATATGCTGGATTACATTTATTGATTTGCGTATGTTGAACCAGCCTTGCATCCCAGGGATGAAGCCCACTTGATCATGGTGGATAAGCTTTTTGATGTGCTGCTGGATTCGGTTTGCCAGTATTTTATTGAGGATTTTTGCATCAATGTTCATCAAGGATATTGGTCTGAAATTCTCTTTTTTGGTTATGTCTCTGCCAGGTTTTGGTATCAGGACGATGCTGGCTTCATAAAATGTGTTAGGGAGGATTCCCTCTTTTTCTATCGATTGGAATAGTTTCAGAAGGAATGGTACCAGTTCCTCCTTGTACCTCTGGTAGAATTCAGCTGTGAATCCATCAGGTCCTGGACTCTTTTTGGTTGGTAAGCTATTGATTATTGCCACAATTTCAGAACCTGTTATTGGTCTATTCAGAGATTCAACTTCTTCCTGGTTTAGTCTTGGGAGGGTGTATTTGTCGAGGAATTTATCCATTTCTTCTAGATTTTCTAGTTTATTTGCATAGAGGTGTTTGTAGTATTCTCTGATGGTAGATTGTATTTCTGTGGGATCGGTGGTGATATCCCCTTTTTCGTTTTTTATTGCATCTATTTGATTCTTCTCTCTTTTCTTCTTTATTAGTCTTGCTAGCGGCCCATCAATTTTGTTGATCCTTTCAAAAAACCAGCTCCTGGATTCATTAATTTTTTGAAGGGTTTTTTGTGTCTCTATTTCCTTCAGTTCTGCTCTGATTTTAGTTATTTCTAGCCTTCTGCTAGCTTTTGAATGTGTTTGCTCTTGCTTTTCTAGTTCTTTTAATTGTGATGTTAGGGAGTCAATTTTGGATCTTTCCTGCTTTCTCTTGTGGGCATTTAGTGCTATAAATTTCCCTCTACACACTGCTTTGAATGTGTCCCAGAGATTCTGGTATGTTGTGTCTTTGTTCTCGTTGGTTTCAAAGAACATCTTTATTTCTGCCTTCATTTCATTATGTACCCAATAGTCATTCAGGAGCAGGTTGTTCAGTTTCCATGTAGTAGAGCGGTTTTGAGTGAGTTTCTTAATCCTGAGTGCTAGTTTGATTGCACTGTGGTCTGAGAGACAGTTTGTTATAATTTCTGTTCTTTTACATTTGCTGAGGAGAGCTTTACTTCCAACTATGTGGTCAATTTTGGAATAGGTGTGGTGTGGTGCTGAAAAAAATGTATATTCTGTTGACTTGGGGTGGAGAGTTCTGTAGATGTCTATTAGGTCCACTTTATGTAGAGCTGAGTTCAATTCCTGGATATCCTTGTTAATTTTCTGTCTCGTTGATCTGTCTAATGCTGACAGTGGGGTGTTAAAATCTCCCATTATTATTGTGTGGGAGTTTAAGTCCCTTTGTAGGTCACTCAGGACTTGCTTTATGAATCTGGGTGCTCCTGTGTTGGGTGCATATATATTTAGGATAGTTAGCTCTTCTTGTTGAATTGATCCCTTTACCATTATGTAATGGCCTTCTTTGTCTCTTTTGATCTTTGTTGGTTTAAAGTCTATTTTATCAGAGACTAGGATTGCAACCCCTGCCTTTTTTTGTTTTCCAGTTGCTTGATAGATCTTCCTCCATCCCTTTATTTTGAGTCTATGTGTGTCTCTGCACGTGAGATGGGTTTCCTGAATACAGCACACTGATGGGTCCTGACTCCTTATCCAGTTTGCCAGTCTGTGTCTTTTAATTGGAGCATTTAGCCCATTTACATTTAACGTTAATATTGTTATGTGTGAATCTGATCCTGTCATTATGATGTTAGTTGGTTATTTTGCTCGTTAGTTGCTATAGTTTCTTCCTAGTCTCGATGGTCTTTACAATTTGGCATGTTTTTGCAGTGGCTGGTACCGGTTGTTCCTTTCCATGTTTAGTGCTTCCTTCAGGAGCTCTTTTAGGGCAGGCCTGGTGGTGACAAAATCACTCAGCGTTTGCTTGTCTGTAAAGTGTTTTATTTCTCCTTCACTTATGAAGCTTAGTTTGGCGGGATAGGAGATTCTGGGTTGAAAATTCTTTTCTTTAAGAATGTTGAATATCGGCCCCCACTCTCTTCTGGCTTGTAGAGTTTCTGCTGAGAGATCAGCTGTTAGTCTGATGGGCTTCCCTTTGTGGGTAACCCGACCTTTCTCTCTGGCTGCCCTTAACATTTTTTCTTTCATTTCAACTTTGGTGAATCTGACAATAATGTGTCTTGGAGTTGCCCTTCTCGAGGAGTATCTTTGTGGCGTTCTCTGTATTTCCTGAATCTGAATGCTGGCCTGCCTTGCTAGATTGGGGAAGTTCTCCTGGATAATATCTTGCAGAGTGTTTTCCAACTTGGTTCCATTCTCCCCATCATTTTCAGGTACACCAATCAGACGTAGGTTTGGTCTTTTCACATAGTCCCAAATTTCTTGGAGGCTTTGTTCATTTCTTTTTATCCTTTTTTCTCTAAACTTCCCTTCTCTTTTCATTTCATTCATTTCATCTTCCATCAGCGATACCCTTTCTTCCAGTTGATCGCATCTGCTACTGAGGCTTCTGCAATCTTCGCGTAGTTCTCGAAACTTGGCTTTCAGCTCCATCAGCTCCTTGAAGCCCTTCTCTCCATTGGTTATTCTAGTTATCCATTCTTCTAATTTTTTTTCAAAGTTTTTAACTTCTTTGCTGTTGTTTTGAATTTCCTCTCGTAGCTCAGAGTAGTTTGATCGTCTGAAGCCTTCTTCTCTCAACTCATCAAAGTCATCCTCCATCCAGCTTTGTTCCGTTGCTGGTGAGGAACTGCGTTCCTTTGGAGGAGGAGAGGTGCTCTGTTTTTTAGAGTTTCCAGTTTTTTTGGTCTGTTTTTTCCCCATCTTTGTGGTTTTATCTACTTTTTGTCTTTGATGATGGTGATGTACAGATGGGTTTTTGGTGTGGATGTCCTTTCTGTTTGTTAGTTTTCCTTCTACCAGACAGGACCCTCAGCTGCAGGTCTGTTGGAGTTTACTAGAGGTGCACTCCAGACCCTGTTTGGCTGGGTGTCAGCAGCGGTGGCTGCAGAACAGCAGATTTTCGTGAGACCACAAATTCAGCTGTCTGATAGTTCCTCTGAAAGTTTTGTCTCAGAGAAGTACCGGGTTGAATGAGGTGTCAGTCTGTCCCTACTGGGGGGGTGCATCCCAGTTAGGCTGCTCAGGGGTGAGGGACCCACTTTAGGAGGCAGTCTGACCGTTCTCAGATCTCCAGCTGCATGCTGGGAGAACCACTACTCTCTTCAAAGCTGTCAGTCAGACAGGGACATTTAAGTCTGTGGAAGTTCTTGCAGAGTTTTTGTTTGTCTGTGCCCTGCCCCCAGAGGTGGAGCCTACAGAGGCAGGCAGGCCTCCTTGAGCTGTGGTGGGCTCCACCCAGTTCAAGCTTCCTGGCTGCTTTGTTTACCTAAGCAAGCCTGGGCAATGGCGGGCGCCCCTCCCCCAGCCTCGCTGCCGCCTCGCAGCTTGATCTCAGACTGCTGTGCTAGCAATTAGCGAGACTCCGTGGGCATAGGACCCTCCAAGCCAGGTGCGGGACACAATCTCCTAGTGTGCCGTTTTCCAGGCCCGTTGGAAAAGCGCAGTATTAGGATGGGACTGACCCGATATTCCAGGTGCCGTCTGCTTCCCCTTTCTTTGACTAGGAAAGGGAACTCCCTGGCCCCTTGCGCTTCCCGAGTGAGTCAATGCCTCGCTCTGCTTCGGCTCGCGCACAGTGCGCTTCACCGACTGTCCAGCACCCACTGTTAGGCACTCCCTAGTGAGATGAAACCAGTACCTCAAGCAGAAATGCAGAAATCACCCGTCTTCTGTGTCGCTGGGGCTGGGAGCTGGAGACCGGAGCTGTTCCTATTCGGCCATCTTTTTTCTACCCTATATTTACTCTTCATTGATCTAAGGATACCCTGGCCACATGGTTGAATTAATAAAGTCACATTTTGGGGAAAGTAGACAGCATAAACATTTTTGATGAGAATTTCAGCAGGAGGGTGAATAGAACAGTCGTCATGTGTAACAAAATCTTGCAGTCATCATCCAGTTTAGCTTCCCTGCAGTGAGCATGAACTTCTGGTACAAAACATCTGGAACACCAATCAGAAAATATATCCCTGGTGATCTGTGCACTTTCGTTAGCATAATAATGGTCTGGTAAGAAATCCACTCCTTTAAAATAGTGAAGACATAAGCTTTTGCCTGTCACAGCAAGTTTACAATGTGTGTGCGTGCTGCATTAGCATATCCCAGCACAGTTATTCTGTCCTTGTCATCCTTAATTCCTATAGGGGCTTTCTCATCAGCTGTAGTCAGTGTCTTCCTGGGGCAGTCACACAAAACAGTGATGTTTTATAAGCATTATAGACTTGTTCTGGTGTTAGATTTTCATCAGCGATAACTTGGGCACACTCGTCAATCATTGCTGCTTTATGATCAGCAGATGCTTTATCACCTCAAATTGTAAAAAAAATTAATGTTGTGTCTTTTTTTATTTTTATTTTTATTTTTTTGAGACGGAGTCTCGCTGTCGCCCAGGCTGGAGTGCACTGGCGCGATCTCGGCTCACTGCAAGCTCTGCCTCCTGGGTTCACACCATTCTCCTGCTTCAGCCTCCCGAGTAGCTGGGACTACAGGCGCCCGCCACCACGCCCAGCTAATTTTTTGTATTTTTAGTAGAGACGGGGTTTCACCATGGTCTCGATCTCCTGACCTCGTGATCCACCCACCTCAGCCTCCCAAAGTGCTGGGATTACAGGCGTGAGCCACCACGCCCGGCCCGTCTTTTCTTAAATGTATGCAGCCAGATATATTGAATATTCACAGTTCCCTTCAATTTCCAGTTAATCATGATAAGTCTTTGCTCATTTCATTATCAGCATGACATTAAGTGGCAAGTGTTCACTGCATCGCTGACCGATCCAATTTTTCAATACATGATCAAGATCATTATTTTTAGTTTTATGCAGTGTTTTTCTGTTTTTACTAATTTTTATTCATTATTTTTAGCATACAACTCCAACTGTTTATCTTTCTATTGTTTCAGGTCATATATGGTGGTCATTCTGACACCATACTCTTCTATTAAGATGTTTCACATTTGCACCACTGTCCAGTTTCTCCAACAGCTTGACGTTCTGTGCTAACCTATAAACATAAATGCTTCCTCTTTTTTTGGTATCTGCAGGCCTTTTGAACATTTTTTCAACAATATCTTTACACTACAGGGTAGAAAATAAACAAGAAAACACAAAGAGACTCCTATGCACATCTCTATACACATAAACTAGAAAACCTAGAAGAAATGGATAAATTCTTGGAAACGCACAACCTCCCAAGATTGAATCAGGAAGAAATTGAAACCCCAAACAGACCAATATTGAATTCCAATATTGAAACAGTAATAAAAAAAATCTACCAATCAAAAAAGCCCAGGAAACAGATGGATTCACAGCTGAATTCTCCAGACGTACAAAGAAGGGCTGGTATCAATTCTACTGAAACTATTCCAAAAAATTGAGGAGGAGGGACTCCCTCCTAATACATTCTATGAAGCCAGCACCACCCTGATATCAAAACCTGGTAAAGACGCAAGGAAAAAAGACGACAGGCCAGTATTCCTAATGAATACAGATGCAAAATCCCTCAACAAAATACGAGCAAACCAAATCCAATAGCACATCAAAAAGTTAATTCACCATGATCAAGTAGGCTTCATTCCTGTGATGCAATGTTAGCTCAATATGTGCAGATCAATAAATGTGATTCACCACATAAACAGAATTGAAAACAAAAACCGTATAATCATCTCATTAGACATGGAAAAAACTTTTGATAAAATCTAACATCGTTTCACGATAAAAAACCCTCAACAGGCTAGAGACATCAAAGGAACATACATTAAAGTAATGAGCCATCTCTGAGAAACCCACAGCCGACGTCATGCTGAACAGGCAAAAACTGGAAGCATTCCCCTTGAGAACAAGACAAGGATACCCACTCTCACCAAGAATCCCCACTCTCACTACTCCTATTCAACATAGTACTGGAAATACTAGCCAGAGCAGTCAGGCAAGAGAAAGAAAGAAAGACATTCAGATAGGAAAAGAAAAAGTCTAACTGTCTTTGCAGACGATATGATTCTATACCTAGAAAACTCTAAAGACTCTGCTAAAAGACTCCTGGAACTGGAAAATGGCTTTAGTAAAGTTTCAGGATACAAGATTAAATGAACAAAAATCAGTAGCATTTCTACACAACAATTATGTTAAAAATTAGAGCCAACTCAAGAATACAATCCTATTTACAATATCCACAAAAGAATAAAATACCTGGGAATACGTCCAAGGAGATGAAAGATCTCTACAAGGAGAACTACAAAACACTGTTGTAAGAAATCACAGGGCCGGGAGCGATGGCTCACGCCTGTAATCCCAGCACTTTGGGAGGCCAAGGCGGGTGCATCAGCTGAGGTCAGGAGTTTGAAACCATCCTGACCAACATGGTGAAATCCCGTCTCTACTAAAAAAAAATACAAAAAATTAGCCAGACGTGGTGGCATGCGCCTGTGGTCTGAGCTACTCGGCAGGCTGAGGCAGGAGAATAGCTTGAATCCTGGAGGTGGAGGTTGCAGTGAGCCAAGATTGCACCCCTGCACTCCAGGCTGGGCGACAGAGTGAGACTCAGTCAAAAAGAAAAACAAGGTTGGGTGCGGTGGCTCACGCCTGTAATCCCAGCACTTTGGGAGGCCGAGACGGGCGGATCAAGAGGTCAGGACATTGAGACCATCCTGGCTAACACGGTGAAAACCCGTCTGTACTAAAAATAAAAAAAAAATTAGCCATGCGTGGTGGCAGGCACCTGTAGTCCCAGCTACTTGGGAGGCTGAGGCAGGAGAATGGGGTGAAACCAGGAGGCGGAGCTTGCAGTGAGCCGAGATGGCGCCACTGCACTAACAGACTGGGCGACAGAGTGAGACTCCGTCTCAAAAAAAAAAAAAAAAAGTAACAATAAAGTGTTCAGCAGATTATATTCATGAAGCCAACAATATCTATTATTACTATTAGATACTATAGTCCAAATTATCTTTGATTCTATAAATATTTGCATGGCTTCATCTGAAAAGTTTTCTGTTTTATCACAGTTCATGCTAACAGTTCTGAAATGCAGAGTAGAGCAGTAAGCTCAGTTTTTAAAATTTGTTCTGGCCGGGCGCGGTGGCTCACGCTTGTAATCCCAGCACTTTGGGAGGCCAAGGCGGGCGGATCACAAGGTCAGGAGATCGAGACCACGGTGAAACCCCGTCTCTACTAAAAATACAAAAAATTAGCCAGGCATGGTGGTGGGCGCCTGTAGTCCCAGCTACTCGGAGAGGCTGAGGCAGGAGAATGGCGTGAACCCGGGAGGCGGAGCTTGCAGTGAGCCGAGATTGAGCCACTGCACTCCAGCCTGGGCGACAGAGCGAGACTTAGTCTCAAAAAAAAATAAAAATAAAATAAAAATAATTTGTTCTTATAGGTCTGATTATATGTCCTTTGAAGATTTTGGTTGCTTTTCCTCCAATTAATCTATACCGTATCTACAAGCATTTATTTTTCTTATATTTCTGTAAAATGTGTACATTTTTAAACGTGAAAAGTCAAAGCAGAAACATTGCTATAACTAAGCCCTAACCAATACTGAGAACCAAGGAAGGATAAGCTCATAATTAGTAAATTTTATATTATTTCTACATAACACTATTAGACTCATTTTAAAATGTGCTATTTTCCTGACTCTTCTCCTTTTCTTTTCTTTTTCTTTTTTTTTTTTTTTTTTGAGATGGAGTTTCACTGTCTCCCAGGCTGGAGTGCAGCGGCATGATCTCGGCTCACTCTGAGATTCTGGTTCCAGCGGTTCTCCTGCCTCAGCCTCCTGAGTAGCTGGGACTACGGACGTGAGCCACCACACCCATCTAATTTTTGTATTTTTAGTAGAGAAAGGGTTTCACTGGCAGGGCACGGTGGCTCACGCCTGTAATCCCGGCACTTTGGGAGGCCAAGGCAGGCAGATCACCTGAGGTCAGGAGTTCGAGACTAGCCTGGCCAACATGGTGAAACCCCGTCTTTACTAAAAATACAAAAAAATTAGTTGGGCATGGTGGCGGGTGCCTGTAATCCCAGCTACTTGCTGTAATCCCAGCTACTTGGGAGGCATAGGCAGGAGAATGGCTTGAACTCAGGAGGCGGAAGTTGCAGTAAGCTGAGACCACGCCATTGCATTCCAGCCTAGGCAACAAGAATGAAATTCTGTCTCAAAAAAATAAAAAAATTAGCCAGGTGTGGTGGCACCTGCATGTAGTTCCAGCTACTTGGGAGGCTGAGGTGGAAGGATTGCTCGAGCCTGGGAGGTTGAGGCTGCAGTGAGCTGTGATCATGCCACTGCACTCCAGCCTGTGCGACAGAGCAAGAGACCCTGTCTCAAAAAGACAAAAAAGGATAAAAGGAGGTCTTGAATGTTTCACTTTTACCCTCTTTATTAGGAATGTGAAATTTTTTATATGTAGTAATTAAAATATGCTATTCTTTCAAACAAAATACAAATGGTACTGTTACTTGTTGCATCATTTCTATGTTCTCAACTTTGTGTGCATGCATTCATTTTAAGCTATGATTTTGGATTTTGTTTTTATTTTAAAAAAACTAACAAATTTTCTTTATGAAACTATCAAAAAGCAAGTGCTGATTTGTTTAATATATTCTCCAGTTGAGAAATGGTCACAGGATTCAAGAGACCATGTGTCATGAAATCAGAGAAATCATTGCTATGTTGTGGAGGCCGAACTGCTTTTGTAAGTACCTGGGAGGTCTGGCCGGATTTCCGGGTTTAATTATAACAATCTTTTATGTCATGGGATGCCTTGCCCAGGTTGTGCAATGTAACCATGAGAACCAAGCAAACCTGTTGCTCAACTAATTCAATTCTGTTTCTTCTATATCCAAATCAGGTTATTTCTGTACAAACACGGTTTAATAGAATATTTACCACCTGACAAGGATTGTAAAAATTTCTGTGGACTTAGTGATAAAAAAAAAAAAAAAAAAAAAAGCAACTAGATTGAAAATATGTTGTGAGCCAGGTAGGGCTCAGAAGACTTTATGGTCTTGATAAAATTCAGGTTCAGCCAAGAACAGGTGACATCAGATGCAACTGTTCTTTACGTGTGGCTCTCTATCTCCTTTCTACCCACCTGGGCTACCCACAAACTTATTCCTCATCCTAAGACTATGCTGCAGGTGTGGTAGGTGCGGCACATACCACTGATACAATGCCGGAAGAGACGCTTTTACTTCCTATTAAGGCCAAAGGCTAGGTTGGTCATTTGATTAGGAGTGAATGGGGTTGTTCTTGATCTAGGGCAGAAGGTGGGAGAGAAAGAGGAGTATATGAATGGTCCTGACAAGAGAGCATACTAAATGTTAGTTTGAACTGTATCAAATTTCTATAGTTTTAACGCAGTGACTGATAGTCATCTATTTCCTCTGAAGTAGATGATTTATTTATTTATTTTTATTTATTTTTTTGAGATAGAGTTTTGCTCTTTGTTGCCCATGCTGGAGTGCAGTGGTGCAATCTCGGCTCACTGCAACCTCCGCCTCCCCGGTTCAAGCGATTCTCCTGTCTCAGCCTCCCAAGCGCTGGGATTACAGGTGCCTGCTACCATGCTTGGCTAATTTTTTTTTTTTTTGAGACGGAGTCTTGCTCTGTTGCCCAGGCTGGAGTGCAGTGGCACGATCTCGGCTCACTGCAAGCTCTGCCTCCCAGGTTCACGCCATTCTCCTGCCTCAGCCTCCTGAGTAGCTGGGACTACAGGCGCCCACCACCACACCCGGCTAATTTTTTGTATTTTTAGTAGAGACGGGTTTCACCGTGGTCTCCATCTCCTGACTGCGTGATCCGCCCGCCTCGGCCTCCCAAAGTGCTGAGATTACAAGCGTGAGCCACCACGCCTGGCCAATTGGCTAATTTTTGTATTTTTAGTAGAGGCAGGGTTTCACCATGTTGACCAGGCTGGTCTTGAACTCCTGACCTCAGGTGATCCACCCACCTTGGCCTCCCAAAGTGCTGGGATTACAGGCGTGAGCCACCACGGCTCGGCCAGATGATTTATTTTTATGCTTTGTGTTCTGCCTTCTAAATCTATTTTGAGAAAAATGTGAATCAACTAAGTTTGAACTCAATTTCAATTTGTACTTAATTCAATAACTTTCCTTTTTTTTTTTTTTTTTTTGAGATGGAATCTTGCTCTTGTCACCCAGGGTGGAGTGCAATGGCACGATCTTGGCTCACTGCAACCTGTGACTCCCGGGTTCAAGTGATTCTCCTGTCTCAGCCTCCCAAGTAGCTGGGATTACAGGTGCCCGCCACCATGCCTGGCTAATTTTTGTATTTTTAGTAGAGACGGGGTTTTGCTATATTGTCGAGGCTGGTCTCGAACTCCTGATCTCGTGATCCACCCGCCTCGGCCTCCCAAAGTGCTGGGATTACAGGTGTGAGCCACCGTGCCTGGCCTTAATTCACAAACTTTTCAAACATTAATCCCTTAAAGAAAAATAAAATAAGTCTAATCTCAAAAAAATGGATTTGGAAAATGTATTTTTAAAAAGAGAGGGAAAGGGCCAGGCGCGGTGGCTTGTGCTTGTAATCCCAGCAATTTGGGAGGCCGAGGCAGGCAGATCATGAGGTCAGGACTTCTAGATTAGCCTGGCCAAGATGGTGAAACTCCAACTCTACTAAAAATACAAAAATAATCTGGGCATGGTGGCAGGCGCCTGTAATCCCAGCTACTTGGGAGGCTGAGGCAAGGGAATTGCTTGAACCCGGGAGGCAGAGGTTGCAGTGAGCCAAGATCACACCACTGCACTACAGCCTGGGAGACAGAGCTAGACTCCGTCTCGGGAAAGAAAAAAAAAAAAGACAGGGAATGAAATTGCCAACATATCTTTGGGCAATTCTGTGCTGTAATTTTCCACTGTGAAGCTCTGAAACTTCTAGGGATTCTGTTGCAAAAACTGATCTTGCATAAGGTTTTTCTTCTTTGCTTTGTACTATAATGTTTAGAGCCCACAACTGCTTTGTTATATTACGAGGATATTTCAGGATCTAACCCATACAAAGATATGCAGATTATTAATCATATCTATGTAATAAATGATTACTGAAGCCCCACTGTGTGCCAGTCACTGTCTATAGGCCAAAGATACAAAAATGAAACTCCCAGTCTTATTGGGGGAATATATACAAATCTGAATAATATGAAACAATCACAGAGATGTTAAAAGAGACATTTACAGAGTACAACTGGGCCAGAAAATGGAACAACTTATTGCGCCAGAGAGTCAAATAATGTGATAATATTTGATCAAGATCTTAAAGGATGATTAGAGATTCATCCAGTGGGTCCACCCAGCGGGAGTAGGCATTCCAATCACAGGGAACATTGTTTGCAAAAGGAAGGAGGCCTGAAATGCAAGATAAACCCAGAAAGTGGCCTGGAATCATTGGAATTTAGGATACGAAGATTAAGCATAACTCCCTCTTGCCAGTTGGCTGGTTCTCTCAGCTGCCTCTCATGTTCTCCTCTTAGGATCCACTCCTGCTTCAGCTCCTGATGCAATAGAGCTCCTCTTTCTCTAGCCTAGCATTTCTGGTCATCCAGTAGGTAATTTTTGAGCTAGTTTACAAGCATCAGACTCCTTTCATGAAATGGACACACCTTGTGCCTCTGTGTATATTACTCTCTAACAAAACCAGTCTGATTACTCCGACCGCTCATTAGGGTTTATTCCTAAAGACTTTTCAGCTATTTTCAAGTCCAATCTATCCTTGAAGAGGGAAGATTTGTCACCATTCAGGGTACTTAATATATTGCTAGTCCTGAAAGTAATCCTGAGAGGTATCCAAAAATATTTTGAGAAATTATAGCCTTTTAGGATGATTCTTTGAAGAGAATCTTCCTTTGGATGTGCAAGCTCTAGGGTATTTTAAAATAGTCACATAGTGTTAATGTTTTAGGTATGATAATGATGTTGTGGTTATGTTTTTTAGAAAGTTGCTTTTTGGAGATATATACTAAAATAATAAGGATAAAAATGATAATGTGAGATTTGCTTTAACATAATCCAGTGAGGGGAGGAGAGGGCAATGCGGGGAGTACAGATGGAATAATACTAGACATATATAGATAGACTTTCCAGCATATAGCTAGAAATGCTAGATAAAATATAACAAACAAAAATGTATACACAGCTAAATTTGGAAAAGAAAGAAAGAAAGAAAAATCCCCAGTGTCAGAAGTAAATTAAGGATCGAAAACCAGGGCAGTTTCATTGTACTAGCATATTTTTGCATATGTTTGAAATGTTTAAGAACAAAATGTTTAAAAAAAATCACCTAGGCTTTGGGAGGCCGAGGCGGGCGAATCACGAGGTCAGGAGATCAAGACCATCCTGGCTAACACGGTGAAACCCTGTCTCTACTAAAAATACAAAAAATTAGCCGGGCATGGTGGCAGGCGCCTGTAGTCCCAGCTACTCCAGAGGCTAAGGCAGGAGAATGCCGTGAACCTGGGAGGCAGAGCTTGCAGTGAGCGGAGATCACATCACTGCCCTCCATCCTGGGCAACAGAGCGACACTCCGTCTTAAAAAAAAAAAAAATCACCTAGGCTGGGTGCAGTGGCTCACGCATGTAATCCCAACACTTTGGGAGGTCTAGGTGGAAGAATTGCTTGAGCCCGGAAGTTCGAGATCAGCTTGGGCAACATAGTGGGACGCCCAAATTAGCTGGGCATGGTGGCACATGTCTGTAGTCCCTGCTATTCAGGAGACTGAGGCCAGAGGATTGCTTGAGCTCAGGAGATTGAGGCTGCAGTGAACCGTGATCATGCCACTGCACTCTAGCCTGGACAACAAAGCAAGACCCCGTCTCTAAAAAACAAAACAAAATACAATAATCAGTTTATTATCCACTCCATAGGTTAGGAGAATTTGAATGTTTGTAAAGACCTTATACCTTTCCTGTAAAAAATTTTTAACATATATTTATATGTAGATAAATAATATTTTAGTAATTCTAAAGGTAAGTAGACAAACATACTACAAATCTAATAAGTTAATGTTTACCAGAAATTCTTTTACCCCTAAGACTTTGTCACTTCTTATTTCAGTCTGTTACTGTTTTTTATTTTACAGCACAACTATACTATGAACACTAGTGAATCAATACGATCAAACGTGGCTGGGCACAGTGGCTCACACCTGTAATCCCAGCACTTTGGGAGGCCGAGGCAGGTGGATCACCTGGGGTCAGAAGTTCGAGACCAGCCTGTCCAAGCTGGTGAAACTCCGTCTTTACTAAAATACAAAAATTACCTGGGCATGCTGGTGCATGCCTGTAATCCCAGCTACTCTGGAGGCTGAGGCAGGAGAATTGCTTGAACCCAGGAGGCCGAGGTTGCAGTGAGCTGAGATCATGCCACTGCATTCCAGCCTGGGTGACAGAGTGAGACTCCACCTCCCTGCCCCCCCAAAAAAACCAAACTGATAAATACTAACAAATGTAAATGTAGTGATGTTTTTCTCTCTGTTACAATGTGTCACTTTATATTGATTTATCTTCTTTATAGCACCCCGACTCTACCTGTTAAAAAAAATTTTTTTAAAGAACTCCAGACATTCTTGGACAGTAAAGAGCTTGCTAAAATCAGGTTCCTCTTTAATTCAAATTGTTTAGCTTGTAAAGTAGCTTATATAGTGTGATGTCTTTAGCCCTTCTTTAGTATATAAAATGTTTTGTTACAAGAATGGTAAGGCGACTCGGCAGGTCTTCTTTGTCCCCAGGAGAGCACACAGACTGAAGGGCATAGGGTGAGCTCACTTTTGGACCTCGGAGATCCCTTGGAGATGAATGACTACCACAGACAAAGTCGTGCTTCTGTTTAAATTGACACTGAATTCATACATATGCACTTTGTAGTGGTTCTCCTTGCCCCAAATCCAGCTTAATTAACACACCCTAGTTGTTAATTTTTTCGTTTTATAAATCACCTCTGCAAATTTCAGCTTATACATTTTCCAGTATGCTCCCCCTTTAGGTGAATGTTTCCTGAAGTAGAACCTAAGGACCAACTGCATCTGAATCAGCTGGAGTGCTTGTTAAAAATGTAGATTCCTTGAGATCCTGTCATTTGCAACAACATGGATGGAACTGGAGGTCATTATGTTAAGTGAAATAAGCCAGGCACAGAAAGACAAACTTCGCATGGTCTCATTCAATTGTGGGAGGTTAAAATTAAAATAATTGAACTCATGGAGATAGAGAGCAGAATGATGGTTACCAGAGGCTGAGAAGGGTAGTGGGGGCTACAGAGGTTGGGGAAATGGAGATGGTTAATGGCTACAAAAATAGAATGAATAATATCTGGTACTTGATAGTACAACAGGGTGACCACAGTCAACAATAATTTAATGTACTTTTAAAAATAACTAAAAGAGTGTAATGGGAATGTTTGTAACACAAAGAAAGAATAAAGCTTGAAGTGATGGATACCTCATTTACCCTATTGGTTATTACCAGTAGGTAATAACCTTTATCCTCCTCCCACCCTCCCACCCTCCCACCTTTTGTAGTCTCTGATGTCTATTATTCCACTCCATATGTCCATGTGTACCCAGGGTTTAGCTCGCACTTATAACTGAGAACATGAGTATTTAACTTTCTGTTTCTGAGTTATTTCACTTAGGATAATTGCTTCCAATTCCATCCATGTTTGCTGTCACATTAATAAATGCATAACAAATTCTTTTGCAATTAGATGGTTTCCTAGTTTGCTATTAATAAGCAATTTATAGATCTTTGTAGGAACGTCTGCAATTGAGTCATCACCTGATAATTAAAAAATAATTTTTGATACTAGACTGCCCCAAGATTTTTGACATGACTCTGACAGAGTGCAAAGAATTGAGAGCACTGTTTCTATTCCTACCTACTTATTTATGCAAACAAATTTTCCCAGCATTTACATTAATAATAAAACAGAAAAAGGTGGGGGGGAATGAAACAGATTGAACCATGTCTCAATATAGTAGGTAATTTTTATCTAAGATACCTGACCTAATTTTAGCAAAACCAGCGAGGCTCCATCCAGCTAGTTAAGATAGATTTAAATAAAAATTTACTTTTTCTGTTTAATAATTACTTATCAACAGTTGTAATATATTCATGTTGTTTTTGTCAATAGTATTATAATAATAATTGAGATGATATCTCAATCCAGGATAATTCTTAAACATAGCTTCATGGTCACAGGAAGTAATTTCAACATATATACTTCTCTTGTGATAAGATAATTGATAAAAAGGCTTTTAGGAATAAAAATGTCATACTAGGATACAATTTTTTGGTGGAAGCAGAATAGAAATATGAGTTAAAGGAGAAAAAGAAAAATACAAAATTTCTGATTATTAAAGAACAGCTTGTTCATGTATTTTTAAAAAAGGGATGATGTGGTATTTAGATTATATTAGATATATTTTTTAAAGTGCTATAATATTTTTATTTTAAAATGACAATATTTACAGAACATTGGAAGTTACATCCTTTGCAACTATTTTAACATGGAATGAAGAATTTTAGATGTCAGTTTAAAAATATGCAAGAGGACACAAGCTTTACAAAATTCTTTTAGAAGTGCTTGAATGTAAAAAGGTGGAAGACCATGTTTTAGGAAACCCAGTCCAGAGATTGGTGTGTAGAATGGACTAGAATGGGGAAGAATGGGGATAAACTGGGCAAGGTACCAGTTAGGAGACAATTGATTTTTTCCAGACTTAAGGAATTTCAACTGTATTAAGTTCATCAGCATGGAAATGAAGAGAAACAAACTAAAAGCAAACACTACTAGGAAAGACGAATTATTAGTGTCCATCCCTGCTTCATTTCATTTTAGGTTTTAAATACCATCAAAACTGAGTTTCCTGTTTTCTGCCTGTAGACTCTGCCCTGACCTAATCTTGAACTTCTTTCCTTCCTTGCTTCTTTCTTTCCCTCTTCACCCCCACAACACTCCGACTATTCATCAGACATTCTGTGAAGTACTGGGGCCCCTAAAATGGTGAACAATAGGTCCCTGGCTTCTGATAACTTTCATTCCGGTGGAGAAGCTTATAGCTGACTAGATGCCTAGAGAGATATCATATATGGCCTATACAACCCTACCCTCTTGCCTTTGTAGCGTGCTACAGGACAGAGAGTTGCAGCCTTCATTTCTCAGACTCTGTCAGATTCCATATGTGACCCAGCCTCTGCCAAACAGATGTATGAATATGATATTTGGACAAGAGAAGTGGTACAAAGGTGACATTGTCAGAGTTGTTTGAACCAGAGTGACTTCATCTTGAAGAGTGGCTGGGTAAAATAAGGCTGAGACCTACAGGGCTGCATTCCCAGGAGGTTAGGCATTCTTTTTTTTTTTTTTTTTTTTTTTTTTTTGAGACGGAGGCTTGCTCTTGTCGCCAGGCTGAAGTGCTTTCTGATGAGTCCTCAGTTTTCTGAGGATGGCACAGGAAATAGCTACCTTGGTAGGCACTTCTGGCAATTATTCTTGGAAGCTCAGCCTGGAGCCTGTTTCCCCAGCCTTTCCAGTAATTTTGAAAGCTCCTAGTTCATTATATTACATCTCTGTAAGTTTAAAGTAGCTAAAACGGTTTCTTTTATTGGCAACCAAATCCTGGCTGATATAGATGAAACCCTCAGTGATTCCTTCTAGCCCCCTGCTTCCTGTATTGTTCCCTAAGTCTCTTTCTTGTCAAAGAGAGCTGGGATCCAACCAGCCAGCGATAACCCTGGAATGCCACGTTGTTACCTTAGTTGCTACTATTCCTCCCCTGTGTGCTTTAATGCTCAGAACTAGGCTCTGGCATGACTTTTTCTGATTGGTCCAACTTTTGGGGAACTAGAGTCTCTCCTGCCTTACCCTGGTGAAGGCTATTCACAAACAGATGTAAATGTGAGCTTAGAATTACTGACCCCAGCCAGGCATGGTGGCTCACGTCTGTAATCCCAGCACTTAGGGAGGCTGAGGCAGGTGGGATCACCTAAGGTCAGGAGTTCGAGACCAGCCTGGCCAACATTATGAAACCCTGTCTCTACAAAAAATAAAAAATTAGCCAGGTGTGGTGGCACGTGCCTGTGGTCCCAGCTACTTTGGAGGTTGAGGCAGGAGAATCACTTGAACCTGGGAGGCGAAGGTTGCAGTGAGCCGAGATCATGCCACTGCACTCCAGCCTGGCGACAGAAAAAAAAAAAAGAAGTGCTGACCCCTTGCCTACCAATTTTCTGCTTCTGTGTTTCATCCACCTGCTTGGGACATGAGGGCTTCCCCTTGAATCTTTATTGTGCCATTTGGACAGGGTGCCTTACTGACCTTGCTGCTCCTCCATGTCTGTCTCTCTATAACTGGGTCATTTCCTGTAGAGTACTGCTTCCCTTTAGTTGGCCTTAAAAGCTTCCTGGGAATCTAATTTAAAACGTCAATTCCCCAACCCAACACTGATTGAGTAGGTTTGAAGTGTGGTGGGAAGTCTGCATTTTTAACAAGAGCCACAGGGCACTCTGACCCACAGGGACCTTGGTCTACACCTTGACAACTCTCTGATGTCAGTGTCTAGCCCATGTTAGTGGGTAGAATAGACAGCAGGTCCTAATTCCTTCCCTCTTCCCTGTACTGTGAGAATGGGAAAAGAGAGAGGTTAAAGATAGCCCCTAGGTTGCAAGCTTGCCTGACTGGGATTATGACTGTAGCACTAGCTCACACAGGGAAATTAAGAAGTGAAACCCATCTGTGGAGTAAGATAATGAGTTCCATTTGAGACACGTTGGGTCTGATATCCAAGTGAAGATGTTATATTGTTGGTAGCTAGTAATGGATTTGATGACTCAGGTCTGGAAGTTGATTAGTAATGGATTCTCTGTGGAGACTTCAGAGAATCACTGCTGTAGCTAAATTATTTCATTAATGTGGTTCAAACCACAGTCGTCCTGAAGATGACATAAATACTAGTATCATGGCTGGACGCGGTGGCTCACGCCTGTAATCCTAGCACTTTGGGAGGCCAAGGCGGGCAGATCATGAGGTCAGGAATTCCAGACCAGCCTGTCCAACATGGTAAAACCCTGTCTCTACTAAAAATACAAAAATTAGCAAGGCGTGGTGGCACGTGCCTGTAATCCCAGCTACTCGGGAGACTGAGGCAGGAGAATTGCTTGAACCTGGGAGGCAGAGGTTGCAGTGAGCCAAGATCACTCCAGCCTGGGTGACAGAGCGAGACTTGGTAAAACAACAACAATAAACAAACCCAGTATCATTTCCAATATGACATGGAGTCAAATACACTTTACATTTCTTACTGGGTTGTAAAGCGGAAAAGTGAAAAGATTTGTGGCAGGAAAGTCCGTGTTATAGGTTGCCTAGGAGATGCTTGAGGCCTAGCTCTTTCCCTTAGGGCTCTCCTTCCCCTTCCCTTATCCTTCCTCTCCTTTACTCCAGCCCACTGAGAAATGTATCTTTGTTGTGTAAATTGGAGAAGGAAAGATTATGTAGGATAAGGGTAATAGAGAAGAATAAAAACTAAGACTAGGAGTAATATTGTAAATGTTTCAGCTGGCCACAAACCAACTCAGATAAAATAATGATGCTCCCTCAGATGTCTCACAGGTCTTTGTGTAAAGGAGAACTCTAGACTCTTCTTCCAACCTTATTGTAAAAGTCCTGTTTCTGCTTTCTCAAGGAGTTAAAACCACTGTTTAAAGTAGCTTTCAAGCTCTTCTTTCAAGTGAAATCTTATGCGAAATAGTATTTCATTACTGTATCTGTACTTGATCAAGTTCAAATATATACCATTTATTTATTCTAAAGTTGTTGCCTGAGTTCCATGAGAACGATGAGACTATTTTGATGGAGATGAAAGTATAAAACTACGGTATATGGGCAATGGTTACATGTAAGCAAATAAGTTTATTCCTGATTTATATTGGTTGCATAATATTGATAAAATTCTGATCCATTCAAGATACTTTGCATTTGCAACTTTTTTTTAACAACATATTTTGCAATCTTAAGATACTGCAGATAAACAGATGTGGTATGAGAACCCTAATTCTGAAATCTACACAAAAATAATTTAACCTTGGTGTCAGTCATAGATACTCACTGAACACTTAGTATGTTTTAGTCACCGAGATTATTTTAGAGAACAAAACAGATACACGGAATTTATAGCTTACGTTCCATTAGACATAGGCAGATAGATATTAAACAAACAATTGTAAGTAATAATAAATGCATAAATTACAGGTTGAAAGAAATTCTAAGTATGCTGGGAATGTTTGACAGGGGACCTACTCTTATATGTGGTCGAAGATGTTCTTCCTAAGGAAATGATATTTAGATGGAGACATGGAGAGTGAACAGGCAGAGGTAAGGGGAAAAAAAAGTATTCCAGGTAGATGGGTCAGTATGTGTGAAGGCCAAAAGGTGGGACAGAGCACAGTCTATTCGAGGAACTAAAAGTCCACATGGCTTTCCCCCAGTAAAGCTGAAGAGAGTGGTGAGCTGTACATAGAGGCCAAATAGTATGGGACATTTTAGCCAATGCATTAAGGTAATTTGTAGAGTGCTAACTGATGGGTTTTTTTAGAAACTGAGTCTCACTCTATTGCCCAGGCTAAAGTGCAGTGGCTCATTGCATAGCTCATTGTGGCCTCAAAGTTCTAGGCTCAAGCAATCCTCTCACCTCAGCCTCTCGAGTAGCTCGGACTATAGGCTGCCACCATGGCCAGCTAATTTTTTTTAACTTTTTTTTTTTTTTTAACAACTTTTATTTTAAATTCAAGGGGTACATGTGCAGGTTTGTTACAAGAGTATATTGCATGGTGCTGAAGTTTGGGGTATGATTGAACCCATCACCTAGGTAGTGAGCATAGCACCCAACAGGTAGTTTTTCAGCCCTTGTCACCCTCCCTCCCCACTCTTGTAGTCCCCAGCGTCTGTTGTTTCCGTCTTTATGTCCATATACATCTAATGTTTAGCTTTCACATATGAATGAGAACATAGGGTATTTAGTTTTCTGTTTCTGCATTAATTTGCTTAGGATAATGGCCTCCAACTGAATCCATGTTGTTGCAAAGAATATGATTTTTTTTTTCTTTTGAGATAGAGTCTCACTCTGTCACCCAGGCTGAAGTGCAGTGGCACGATCTTGCTTCACTGCAACCTCTGCTTCCTGGGTTCAAGTGATTCTTCTGCCTCAGCCTCCCAAGTAGCTGAGATTACAGGCATGTACCACCACGCCAGGCTAATTTTTATGTTTTTAGTAGAGACAGGGTTTCACCATGTTGACCAGGCTGGTCTTGAACTCCTGATCTCAAGTGATCCACCTGCCTCAGCCTTCCAAAGTGCTGGGATTAGAGGTGTAAGCCACCGCGCCCAGCCGATTTTGTGTGTGTGTGTGGTTTTTTTTATATGGCTGTGTAGTACTCCATAGTATATATGTACCATATTTTTTTATCCTCCAGTCCACTATGGATGGGTACCAAGGTTGATTCTCTGTCTTTGCTACTATGAATAGTTAATTTTTAAATTTTTTGTAGATATAGTGTCTTATTATGTTGCTCGGGCTGGTCTTGAACTCCTGGCCTCAAGTGATCCTCCTGCCTCAGCCTCCCAAAGCACTGGTATTACAGGCATGAGTCACTATGCCCAGCCCTAACTGATGTCTTTTTAATCCCAGAATTTTGTAAACCTTAAACCCTCCACCACTTGGGCTGTAAGCCAAGGGGTATTTTTCCCTAAGAGGCAAAGGAAGTATCCCAAAGAAAGCCAAGAACAGAAACTTAAAATTTTTGGCTTTTAAGTTTAAAAAAAAAATTAACAAGCTAGGCATTAGAAAAATTTGGACAGTATACTCACTCAGTAAGATTATAGTACAAGCCCTGCATGGGGTGCCTGAGAGTGGGACCTGAGCACAGTATCACAGATAAAGATGATCCCAAGTGGACTGGGGAGAGGAGCCATATATTTTCCAACTTAGAGCAGGCTGACCAGGATGGTGCTGGTGAAATGATGCAAATACCAAGGGCAGCAAGTGGTTAGAGGAGGAGAGATAAGGGATCAGTGTACTAGAGTGGGGTTGGGGACCACCACTTAATATTTCTTATAGCATCCTGACACATCTATGTTAAGTATTTGGGCTGTATTTGAAAGACAATGGAAAGCCACCAGAGGATTTTAAACAGAAACCTGACTTGATGATATCCCTCTAGCTGGGTATAGAGAAAGATTTGAAGAGCGTGAGACTGATCTAGAGGGAAACTGTGGAGTTTCCATCTATAGGATGGTAGCAGTGGAGATGAACAGAAATGGACAGCTTATAGATATCTGTCTTAGTCTTCTTAAGTTGCCATAATAAATACCACAGACTGGTGGCAAAACTATAGAAATTTATTTTCTCCCAGTCTGGAAGTCCCAGATTAACATCTGGCAGGGCCAGTCTTTGATGAGGGCTCTCTTCTTGGCTTTCAGATATCTTCTTGCTGTGGCCACATAGGGAGAAAGCAAAACAGAGAAATCTCTTCCTCTTCTTATAAGGTCACAGTCCCACGGGATTAGGGCCCCACCCTTTGACCTAATTATATAATCTCCTAAAGAGCCCCGACAGAGTTATACTAGGGGTTAGGGCTTCAATATATGAATTTTGGGAGAACACAATTTGATGCATAGTAATATCTTAACCTTTAGGAGACTGTGCTTGATTGGATATAGGGATGAGGTGGAAGAAAGTGAGAGGAGTCAAGGATAACACTGAGGTTTCTGACTTGAGCAGAACTGATAGTGCCATTTGTGGAGACTGGGATCATTGGAGGTAGAGAAGATTTTAGGGAGAAATATCTGAAATTAATGTTAAAAATGTTTATTTTGAAGTATTTATGACATATCAAATGGAAATATCAAGTGGGAAGTTGGTTATTTGGGCCTGGAATTCAGAAAAAATACGTGGGGTACAGATGTTGATTTAGGATCCATCGGCCTAGAGATGGTATCTTAGTCTGTTCATGCTGCCATAAGAAAATACCATAGACTGGCTGGCTTATAATAAACAGAAAGCTATTTCTTGCAGTTCTGGAGACTGGGAAGTCCAAGATCAAGGCACCAGCAGATTTGGTGTCTAGTGAGAGCCCGCCTCTTGGTTCGTAGACTGTGCCTTCTCACTGTAACCTCACATCACGGAAGGGGTAAAGGAGCTCTCTGAGGTTCCTTTTATAAGAGATTACTGCCATGAGTGCTCCACCATGATGACCTAATCACCTTCATAAGTCCCCACATCTAAATAACATCACATTGGGGATTAGGTTTCAATATATAAATTTTGGGGGGACATAAACGTTCAATCTACAGCAGATAGCCCTTAAGCCATGGGACTGGGTGAGAGTCCCTAGGGCAGTGGTTCTCAAACCTAAGTGTGCATCAAAATCACTTGGATAGTTTGTTAAAACACAGGTGGATTGGACCCGCCCCAGAGTTTCTAATACTGTTGTACTTTCAGAGGCAGTATGAACATTTTAAGGCTTTTGAAATATACTGGTAAATTTCTTTCCGGAGAGCTCATAGCAATTGACATTTTTACCAGTTGCATACAAGAAAGTATATCCTCACTGTACCCTTTCCTGCATTGAATACTGTAATTTTTTAAATATTAGAAGCAAAAAAAAGATCTCATTGCAATTTTGTTTTGCACATCTTTTTTCTTATCAGTGTAATGGTGAACATTTTTTTTCCCCCATTTAAAAATGCTGTTTGCATGTCCTTTGGTTTTTGGTAAAACTTCTCAGTTTTTACATATTTATATTTTAGCACATTTATTTGGGAGACGCTTTAATACACCATTGTATTTCATAATAGGCATATTTTGGAGATGAATCCCACTGAATGTATCTAATGTGTATGAATCTTCACAATTAGGCAGGTCTATAATATTTACCTTTGTGAATATGATGAAAAAATACCCTACTACTATTATTGCAAGTTTAGTAATATAAAAATGTGGCCTATGGGCCGGGCGCGGTGGCTCACGCCTGTAATCTCAGCACTTTCGGAGGCAGAGATGGGTGGATCACCTTAGGTCAGGAGTTCGAGACCAGCCTGGTCAACATGGTGTAGCCCCGTCTCTACTAAAAATACAAAAAATTAGCCAGGCATGGTGGTGGGTGCCTGTAATCCCAGCTACTCGGGAGGCTGAAGCAGGAGAATCGCTTGAACCTAGGAGGCAGAGGCTGCAGTGAGCCGAGTTTGCGCCATTGCACTCCAGCCTGGGCAACAAGAGCAAAACTCCATCTCAAAGAAAAAAAAATGTGGCCTATGTAGTGCCAGAGACGTTTCCTGGTGTATGTGGGGTAAACAAAAACAAGACACTGTCATTCTAATTGACCCTGGGCTGGCTGTTCTGTGGCCTTTTAAGGGGGCGGGGGCCCAGAGATTCTTCCTCTTTTTCTACATGTAGAACACACTTGACTGGCTCTGGTAAACTGGACATGACCTAATGTTCCATCTTACACGATCCCATTGCATGGGAAAGCCAGCCCAAATGCTTAGCCAGATAGCAGTGAAGCTACTGATGATAAAGCCAGATACTGCTGGAAGCTCAGCTGTCTTGTCTCTGTGGCTCTTTACTTTCTGACAGCCTTTTTTAGTCAACAAGGTTAGATGACTTAAACGTATGCCTCAAACACTTACAACTCTTTCCTAACCTGCAGCATCCCTTGTTAATTTGTTGTAACATCTGCCTTGGCCCCTTGTCTTCACTACTTTTGGCATTCTGACAATCTCAATACAATGAAGCTGGGATTAGGTCTGGCTGGATAGCTGTGAAACAAATGTTCCCAGCATCATCAAATTGCAATTCTTTTCTTTCCTTTTTTTTGAGACAGTCTCGCTGTGTTGCCCAGGCTGTAGTGCAGTGGTGTGATCTCGGCTCACTGCAACCTCCGCCTCCCAGGTTCAAGCGATTCTCCTCCCTCAGCCTCCTGAATAGCTGGAATTGCAGGCACGTGCTATCACACCCAGCTAATTTTTGTATTTTTAGTAGAGATGGGGTTTCACCATGTTGGTCAGGCTGGTCTCCAACTCATGGCCTCGTGATCCGCCTGCCTCAGACTTCCAAAGTGCTGGGATTATGGGCGTGAGCCACCGCATCTGGCAATCAAATTGCATTTCTTAATTAAGCACCCACCCTAGAGTTAGTTAATCATAGCTGGAGATATTTTCTGGCCCTTTAGTATAGCCAGCAGATTTTGCAGATAAAATGTCCAAGGCATAATATGGCATCATAGCAAGGCCAACTGTCTTCACACTCAAAGGATATGGGATTTTACAATATATTTTCACTCTGAATGGAGGTTTTGGGATCCTCTGGCTCTTCTTATATCAGGTAAAGAGCAGAGTATGGTGGAATGGACTTGAACTCTGAGTTCAGACAACTCATCTGGAGTTCAGACAGATCAGTCTTCTGAAAGTGACCTGGAGTCACCTTCTTCCTTTCTTAGAATTTGTTCCTTCATTTGTGAAGTGCAGTAATACATGTCTGACAGAGCTATTGTGAAAATGAGGAAACATGCAAAATATATTGCAGGTGCACAAATGTCAGTTCCCTTCTCTTATTGACAAGGTGTTGCCACCACTTTAATGAAAGGGATTTTTAGTGTGACTAGGACTCAAAAGGTAAGTTCTTCTTTAATGAATAGCCTGATTCTTGGACAATAATGGTTCAGCCACAAGAGCTTGAGTAATTGTTTTATAGCTTAGACTTCCCTTGGCATGAGGACCCCACCCAGCCCATATGAAAATGAATACCATTAAGCAGCCAAATCTTTCTCCATTTTAATTGAATATTGTGTGTGGAGACCAAGACTCTCAATATGTCCAAGGACTCTTGTATGTCATGTCCTTAGCATGATAATCTCCCCACTTCTTTTTACATTCCATACTGATGGAAGAAGATGAGACAGGGAATGTTCCTATTTGGGGCTCCACTGAAAGCCTCTGGTGCAATTTCCTGTAAGGCCTCCACTTTCCCTTTGCTGGAAATTTTTAATAATTAAAGTAATACCATGATTAGAACTTCCAAAATCACAAATTAGAAGTGGCTGGGCTTTAGACCCCCTTGAGTCAGGGCAAGATAGAATAACTCAGCTTAGACGTCTGATTGATTACCCATTACTCCCATTCAGTTATTAAAATGGGATCTGTAAGTCTATGAGCAACAAGACATGGTCAGCTTAGTCTCATTGCTATTTACAAAAAAAAAAAAATCTTCCAAATTATTTTTAGTTTAACTCTTTTGATCAATTCAGGTTATGTCCTCACACGACCTCCAAACCCTTTTAATTCAAACTTGATGGATGAATTGCTTGAATATATTTTCCCATGGGTATACTAAATAGAGGTATTATTGTCAGAATTTATAGAAAATATAGTATAATTTTTATACTTTTTATAGTATAATTTTATAAAGTTAGTAATCATACTAACTTTATATAAAAAAAAAATTCCTTCTCTAGGAGGAATTCTCTGCCTTAACTAAATTGGTTATAAGATCCTGGAAAATAAGGCAGGGATCCTTGGGAAGACCTCTGTCCCAGATTCTAGGGCAGTTACCAATAAGTTTTGTCACACTGGTTGCATCAGAAAATTCTCTAGTCTTCACTTTCTCAATATTAGGGAGTTGAGCAAAGTAATCTCCAGGAGTTCTCCTGTAAATTCAAATTACAAGAACTCATCTATTATATAAACCAAGGCCCAAATTTCTGTCTTGGATATTCTGAATCTCTCCTTATGAAGTTGTTAGTGGAGTGAGGAATTTCCCAAACTCTATTTCTCATCATTTCTTAGTTTTACCATTAAGTGCCACTGGTAATAGACTTATAAATATTTATTATGACAACAGTAATTTAGCATTAAATTCAAGGCATACAGAGAAAACAAAAGATTCAAGTTAAAAGCATGCCTAAATATGTCTCATTTAATGAACTTAATAGACTTGCAGAAGTTTCCCACTAATGCAGTATTGTTTACAACTTATCTCCATAACGTCTATTGAGTTATGCCTTTCCCATTTGATTCAAACTCAGGTAAATTGACATTTGTGAGTACATTTTACTTCAAATCACACCTATCATAGTACACAACTCAAGTCCTAAATTTGAATTAATATTGCGTTAAAATTCCTTGCCTTCTTCTGATATGCTTAAGAAGGTTGATGATACTACTCAACTACATTTTTGGACACTTAGGATAACTCTTACTATTTAAAAACAAAACTGAGAACTGAAATTCTACTAACCAGAAGAATTGACTGTAAAAGTGACTCACCCAATTTGGTGGTCACCCTAGTTTTTAAAAATGAGGTTTGAATGGAAAATTGTAAAAGCAAAAGACTATTAATAATAGCAGGAGGCGGGTGTGTGAACAGGTGTAGTAGATTATGGTGCAGATATGTGAAATTGTTGTAATTTTAAAGAACCACATCCCCATTTTTTTGTTACCTTCTTAACAAATGGTGGTTTTATGATTCAGAAAAAGATGTACTAAATATTGAGACGAGATTGTCAGAATATTTTGCTTTCAAGAGGGTGGGAAGAGTTCAACTTAAAATGTTAGGACTCAAAAATAAGAATGAGTATTATTTGTTTTAATCTGAATGTTACTGCAGTGAAGGAGATTAAACATTTTCACAAGCATTTATAATGACCATGACCAGAAAGACCTGGCCATTGTGATTTCTTACCTGAGTTTCTGCACCGGCTCGCTAACTGGTTTCCCTGTGTCCAATATTGATTCTCCATTCTGCCAAAAGATTGACCTTCTAAAACACAAATCTGATCATGACCTTCTTCTGTTAAAACACCTTTAGTGAATTCCTACTGCCTTCAGAACAAAATTCAAACCTTTAGCATGACATTAAAGGTTCTTCATCATCTGACATCTGCCCTTCTGTTTAGCCTTATCTGCCAGCATGCTTCCTCGCTTCAATATAACTTTTTTTTTTTTGAGGTGGAGTCTTACTCTGTTGCCCAGGCTGGAGGGCAATGGCGTGATCTCAGCTCACTGCAACCTCCTGGGTTCAAGCGAGCCTTGTGCCTTAGCCTCCCAAGTAGCTGAGACTACAGGCATTCACCACCATGCCTGGCTAATTTTTGTATTTTTCAGTAGAGACAAGGTTTCACTATGTTGCCCAGGCTGGTCTCAAACTTCTGACCTTAGGTGATCTGCCTGCCTTGGCCTCCCAAGGTGCTGGGATTACATGCGTGAGCCATTGTGCCGGCCCAATATAAATTCTTGGTCATGCCGAACCAATTTTACTTCCCTAAACTCACCTCACTTTGTCATCACACTTTCATAACTCTGCAGATACTGCACCTCTTTCTTGGACTGACTTTCCTCACTTCATGTGGGAAACTCTTATTCATCCTTTACTCAGCGACCATCTCCTTTCTTGATTTGTACTCACTCCTCCAGTCTGGTGTTAAGCCATTATGCCTGTTGCGTATTCTGATGCATACACCATTGCATATTTCGTCTTACTCTAAATCTTACTTCTTCACTGCTCTGTAATGCAATTGTCTGTCTTTGTCTAGACTGAGACCTTCTAGAGGAAAGATCTATGTCTTCTTTATCTTTTTCCCTCAGCACTTATTATAATGCCTGGCACACAGTAGGCATTCTGCAAATGTATGCTAAAATAATCAATGCATAAATAGTCCAGAAAAGCTCAACATGGACTAACTTTAAAATGAGATTAATTATGACAATTGTTAGTTCAAGTTTTTTTAATTAAAAAATTCTTTACTGTTAAATCAAGCCAATTTTAAGCTTTCTGAGATGATATACAGAAACACACTACACAGCAAAATGGTATAGCAGAAAAGAAATTATTTATAAGGATCGTTTAGAGTAAAATCAAATCTCTATTTTAACAAATATATGAGATAAATTATATCTTTATGATTATTTGTTGCTGTAAATGTATTCATACCAGGACAATTGTCACATTTAAAATTCTCTAAATAATTTTGGCACAGGTGAAATCTTCTAATTTTGTTAAGTCCCTAAGCTCTTTTTCTTTCTTTTGTTTTTGTTTGTTTGTTTGTTTGTTTTTGAGACAGAGTTTTTGCTCTTGTTGCCCAGGCTGGAGTGCAATGGCACAATCACGGCTCACCACAACCTCCACCTCCTGGATTCAAGTGATTCTCCTGCCTCAGCCTCCTGAGTAGCTGGGATTACAGGCATGTGCCTCCATGCGTGGCTAATTTTGTATTTTTAGTAGAGACGGGGTTTCTCCATGTTGGTCAGGCTGGTCTCGAACTCCCTAACTCAGGTGCTCTGCCCACCTCAGCCTCCCAAAGTGGTAGGATTACAGGCGTGGGACACTGTGCCTGGCCTTTTCTTTTCTTTTTTTAGACAGGGTCTCTGTCACCCAGGCCGGAGTGCCATGGCATGATTACTGTTCACTGGGGGCTCAACCTGCTGGTCTCAAGCAATCCTCCCACCTCAGCCTCCTGAGTAGCTGGGACTACAGGCACACATCACCATGCCCAGTTTTTTTTTACAAAGTTTTTTGTAGACACAGGGTTTCCCTATGTTGCCCAGGCTGGCAACCGGAACTCCTGGGCGCAAGCAATCTTCCTGCTTCAGCCTTCCAAAGTTCTGGGATTACAAGCGTGAGACACTGCATCCAGCCCCTGAGCTCTTTCAACAGGCTGATTGTTTTGTGTCAGCCTCTTCTCCAGCTGCCTCAGTCCATTCTCTTCAGAATGATTTGTTACCTGCCCTGGCTTCACGGCTACTTTTATTATACTTCCCCCTCACGTTAACTCTAGATGAACGTTTAATGCTCCAAACTTTCTAGCCAGTTGTGCTCTGCAGAAACCATGCAGCTTCTCTGACATGAAGACTTAGAGTCCTTGCTCCAAAGAGGGCCCTATACAATTTTCCTGGTGCTTATTGACAAATAAGAGGAACCAGATAGTGTCAATTTTGTGCATTCTTCTTATTCCTAAAATTGCCTATAGTGGCCAGTGTTTTAAAGTCTCCAAAGTATGTCTCAGATGCTCATCTAAACACTGGATGGCAAAGAGGTCACTGCCTGTGTCAAGCTTATTGGCAAACAAATGGTCCTTGCGCAGCATCCAGTTCAAGGCGCCAGCTCTGAAAATGCACACTGAGTGCACATGGATCCTACTGCAGGTGGGTAAAGAGTGCTTCAAAGTGCTGCCACTTGACAAACATAGAAGCTGCGTGCATGTCAGACGAGTCATACTTATGGCTTAAGGAGAGTGAGCTGGGGACTTCAGGAATCCTTTGAACAGTGGCCTAGAGATATTTGCTGTATGTGTCTTGGGCCTACTCCATAAACTTTTAAACTTTTTTCATTCTCTAGCATATACCCCACGTCCTCTCTACTGACCACAAAATAGGCACTGCCTGAAAAAAGAGATGTTTCGAGTGGAGGACACATTTTGACAGTCCCCATGTTTGTCAGCTTTCCATTAATAACTGCATGCCCCCTTTTCTGCCTTTCTTCCTTACTGACTAGCATCCTCTCAGCTTCCAGGTTGTTTCCACCCATTAAAGATTTGAGCTTCCTGAAAATTTCCAGGTTGGTTTGAAAAGCAAAATCCATACCACAGAGATTTATCAAGTACCCTAGTCTGTACTCATTGTGTAGAGGTCCTTCATGCGGTTGAGGTCAGCCTGAACCACTCCACAGGGATGCAAAAACCACACCCTGGGCCCCTCAAGGCTTCTGTCAGGCAGAAGCAGCACAGTAGGGCACCTTCTTGCACTCCAGGGCCAGACTTTCACTCCAGCACTTTCTCTCCATGCAGAGTAAAGCACGGTACTGTAATGGGTGCCGGATGTCACCTGGAATCAGAGCACTAAATGATCCAGATTTTCCTTAATTCTGTGTGCTGTTCTTTATTTTAAAATACCTTTGCACTTCTGATAAATGTAAACTGACAACCTTCAAGGCCATGAAGGAGGGAACATCTGTTGGTGCTGGAAGCCTAGAAGACCGCCCTTAACAACAACAACAAAAGTCCCCGATTGTTGTTTGAAATGCTGAGGAAGTTGCTGTGGAGGAGGAAGTTGCTATGGAGGAGACTTTTTTTCTTTTTTCTTTCTTTTTTTGAGATGAAGTCTCACTCTGTCGTCCAGGCTGGAGTGCAGTGGCGCGATCTTGGCTCACTGCAACCTCTGCCTCTCTGGTTCAAGCGCCATGCTTGGCTAATTTTTGTGTTTTTAGTAGAGACAGGGTTTCACTATGTTGGCCAGGCTGGTCTCGAACTCCTGACCTCAGGTGATCCACTTGCCTCAGCCTCCCCAAATGTTGGGATTACAGGTGTGAGCCACCACGCCCGGCCAGGGTAGATTTTATTTTCTAAGCTCCAGAGCATTTGATATGCCTTTGGAGAAGTTCACACCAATTCCAAACAAGTTAAAAATGTTATACAAAGTTAGTGCATGTAATAAGTTCTAAATAAATTTAAATGTTATATAAGGTTCAATATATGTAATATTGTATTGAACAATACAATTAGAAGTAGATGATTTTTATTTATAGGAAATCATTTTACTGCATTGATTATTCTAGATTTATCTAGGAGAATGTTGGCAAAGGTCACATTAGTAACTGAAATCTAGAAAGACTCCAAAGCCTAAATTAAGATAATGACCTAAGTTTTCTTATTGCAACTTTTTGATCAAACCGGTTGCAATGCTTCTCTTCCTGTTCTTCCTGCCCTCTGGTGGAGGTGCTAACCAGCAGGCCAGGAGATAAGCAAGAGCCATAAAAGAGAATAGTGAAAAAGATCAAGGTAAGCCTAAATGGCAAACCACTCCTGAAAAATTGAAGAGCCACTGTTTACCTAGAACAAACCTTTGTTCCTTGGTTTCTCCAACGTTAAATAAGGACAACAATATTTACCATAAGACTATTATTCCCAAGGTGGTACCTTTCCATAGGTACTGCTTTCTACCTTTGGTCTTGCAGACCTGGCTAATTCTCACACAAAGGAAACCATTCTCCTACTGTGGCCTCTTCTATGCCTGGAAAAGAATGCAGGTTGGTACAGTATAAAAAGCAGTGGACTCCATCATGTTGGGCGTTTAGGTCGCCATTCCATCACTTTACTCTTCAGTCTTTTCGATCCTATTCCTTAGATCGACAATGTACTTTTATTTTGTGACAAATCCTTCCTAAGCTGGAACTTGGCCTAGGAAGTTTTGTTTCATTGAAGGAGATAATGAATTTGAAAGAATACTACAATTTTATTGGGTTTGTATATGATTTAATGCATTAATGGCATTTGTTTTATTTATGTTGTTAATTGCTAAATAATAGCAATCTTAAATATTTCTGAAATGCCTTTTATCTTGATCCTGAAAGATAGTTGCTATAGCATTAAAATACACTTACTGAAGAAAAAAAAAGCAGTGGACTAGGAAGTGAGGGTTCAGTTTCCAGCCCTGGCTCTTGCTAGTGGCTTGGATGCCCTTGGATAAGTCTCTTAACCTCCCTGAGACTGGGTTTCTTCATCTGTAAGTTAAGAATTATGATATTAATGGGTCTATTGTGAGGTTCAAATGAAGTAATGGTAGTTAAAGTGCTTTGTAAACAATAAAGCACCCTACAGAACTAGGGTAATATTAATGCAGTGTTGACAACTCTTCTCTGAATCAACATTTAACTTGACTTGGTTGTCTGTGTACTTTAAAATGAGAAATAAGGTTTATCCTTTTAATCTTTAGCAAATAAATGAAGCCTTTGGTCTTGGATCCACAGAAAAAGCAAATTCTATGTCCTGATGTAATCCAAGTCTGTGTGTGGACTCTCTAGATTCTGCTTCATTTTTGTTTTAATTATAGCATTGAAAGAGTGGAAGGTTTAAAATTACACCTTTCAGAACTACTCATTATTTAGTGACTCTACATTTCAAATATATTGCTCATGTCTTTAAAATAAAAGATCAGGTTCTTTTATTGTTACCTTGGCCTAACTATACGTTTATTGACATAGTGATTTATAGAAATCGGTTTTTAGTTTTTGTTTTTAACATTTCCTTGAAGCTGCGATAATTTAAAAGATTTAAATATTTAGACATATTAAATGTTTAAGTTGCTTACACATTTTATTCTGTGTGGCTGAGGATGATTGCAAAATACATAGAATTATGTAACTAGAAGAGTTGAGAGTTCTGCACTTCTTTCTCTGCTACACACACAATCTCTCATCCTTCTTCCCATCCCACTTTGTTAGGATATACTAGAAGAAAAAAAAAATAGGTACTTATCTGAAAGAGATGAAACTGTCAAAGGTACCTGGTCCAAGTCACTATTATTCTTGGCTAGGTATTTAAAATAGCCTCCTATCTGGTTTTCCTACTTCAATCTGTTCTTAAAATATCAACCAGTGGGCATGGTGGCTCACATCTGAAATCCCAGCACTTTGGGAGGCTGAGGTGGGAGGATCGCTTGAGTCCAGGAGTTTGAGACCAGTCTGGGCAACATAGCGAGACCGTGTCTTTACAAGAGAAAAAAAATTATCTGACTGTGATGGTATGTGCCTGTAGTACCCGCTACTTGGGAGGCTGAGGTGGGAGGATTGCTTCAGCCTGGGAGGTTGAGGCTGCAGTGAGCCAAGATTACCCTACTGCACTCAGCCTGGGCAACAGAGTAAGACCCTGTCTCAAAAAAATACATCTATATCTATATAAACATAGGTATAGATATATCATTCATAGATAGATAGTTAGGTAGATAGATAGATGAATAGATTCAGCCAGAATGATAAAATCCATGTCAGATAATGTCACTTATCTGCTCAAAAGCCTCTGAAGGCCTTTACTCCTCTGTCCTGTTTTCCTGCCCACTCCTCACTCCCTCAGCACAGCCATACTAGCCTCCTTGACCACACCAGGGCCACATCAGCCTCAGAGCCTTGCTGTGAAATGCTCTTTCCTCAGATAGTTGAATAAGTGGCTTCTTCACCTCCTTCAGGTCTAATCATCTCCCCAGTGGTCTTCTCTGTCCCATCTTTTAAAATGGCAGCTCTCACCCCACCATTTATCCCTTCCTCTATAGTGCTTATCACCATCCGACACACAATATGTTTACTTATTTCTTTTGTTTATTGTCTGTCTGCCCCTCTAGAACATAAGGCCATGAGGGCAAGGGGTCTTGTTTGTTTGGTTAACTGCTGTATCCTCAACACCCCAAAGAGTGCCTGGTTTGTAGCAAGTGCTCCATAAATGTTAGCTGAATGAATGAATGAAACAAAGATAAGTCGTGGTCTTATTTGATTTGCAACACTATAAAAATTGTGAAATTTTCATCAAAACAAAAAAAAAGCTATGAACTTTTTGATATCTTCCAATAATGAGACCTATTATGACATCCAAGGCATTAGTGTCCTTCTCTTTCATATCCTCCCCCTCCCAAACATTTTGACCATTCTATGTTTCTAGAATTGAGATCTATTTTAATCCATTACTGTCCTTTTAAGTGTAAGTATAATTTTGTAAACCACTCATAATTTGTCACGAAAGGAGGAAAGAATTGAATAATAATGAAATACTTGTCGTTTGTTTTCTTTGACACTTTAATCTCTTGATGATGTTAGTTTTGGCCATTCATTTTCTGACTTCTCTTTCTCCCCCATCTCCAAAATATACATATTACCAAAGGATCTTGCTTGGATTTCTTATCTTGCTTTGCATGTTCTCCGTTAGAAGTCATATCCACTGTTACGGCTTCCGTTGTCTCCTTGTCTTAGATTATGCTCATATTTATAAGCCTAATTTTGACATTGCTTATTGGCCTTAATTTTCTGTTTCCCTTGCTGGGCCATCTTTCAAGTTCTCAAACCTTTTATGTCTAAACCAACCGGGCACAGTGGTTCACGCCTATAATCCCAGAGCTTTGGGAGAATCATTTGAGCTCAGGAGTTTGAGACAAGCCTGGGCAATAAAGGGAGACCCCGTCTCTACAAAAAATTGAAAAATTAGCTGGGCATGGTGGTGTGTGCCTGTGGTCTCAGCTACTTGGGAGGCTGAGGTGGGAGGGTCACTTGAGCCCAGGAGGTTGAGGCTGCAGTGAGCTGTGATCGTGCCACGACACTCCAGACTGGGAGACAGACGGAGACCTTGTCTCAAAAACAACAACAAAAAACTGGCTCCTGTTCCAGTAATTCGTTTCTGTTAATGACCCTGCTTACTTCTAAATTTGGAAATGTTTTTAAGGCTTGTAATCTTTTATGAGTTTCTTCACATTGTCAAGCCTTGTTGCATCAGCTGATTCATTTCCTTCTTTGCTTTCACTAGATTTGGGACGGGGCCTGAGATTCTGCATTTCTAATATGTTTCTGTGTCAAGCTAATGTTTCTGGTCCATTGACTACACTTGGAGTAGCAAGGTCCTGCCGTAAGATAACAATGCCCATCTGAACCTAGTCTTCCACTTTCTGTTCCATAGCTGTATCTAAGAAAGACTCAATTCTCTTTCAAAAATAGAGATCTGATATTGCTCAGTCTTGTTTTTTTCTGTGTCACAAAAGATTTGGAAAGTAATAGACAGAAGATGAAACACTCAAATCAGCCATAATGGTCAATTCAGAAACAATCATGAACAGTTTGATGTGTATCCTTTTACTCCTTTCTTTATTTGTGTGAAAATACACATTCATGTTGTATCTATATTTTTAAAACCAAAAAGGATCATTTATCTTTTTAAAATTACCTAATGTATAAATTTGCTTTCTAAGTTTGTTGACTCCCCCATCTTATAAAGTAAAATCTACCTTTTCTTTCTTTCTTTTCTTTTTTTAAAGAGAGGGTCTCGCTCTGTTTCCCAGGCTGGTGTGCAGTGGTGCAATCATGGTTCACTGCAGCCTCAACCTCCCAGGTTCAAGCAATTTCCCACCTCAGCCTCCTGAGTAGCTTGGGACTACATGTGTATATCAGCATGCCCAGCACATTTTTTTTTTTTTTTTTGAGACCAAGTCTCACACCGTCATCTGCGCTGGAGTGAAGTGGCCCGTGATCTTGGCTCACTGCAACCTCCGCCTCCTGGGTTCAAGCGATTCTCCTGCCTCAGCCTCCCAAGTAGCTGAGATTACAGGCATGCCCCCACCACACCCTGCTAATTTTTGTATTTTTAGTAGAGACGAGGTTTCACCATGTTGGCCAGGATGGTCTCAATCTCTTGACCTCATAATCTGCCCACTTTGGCCTCCCAAAGTGCTAGGATTACAGGCATGAGCCACCACGCCCGGCCAATTTTCGTATTTTGTAAAATATACAATTTTTGTATATTTTAGAGTTTCAGCATGTTGCCCAGGCTGTCTTGAATTTCTGAGCTCAAGCCTGCCTCAGCCTCCCAATGTGCTAGGATTTCAGGCCTGAACCACTATGTCCGGCCAAAATTTGCCTTTTCTATAGAATAAAAACACCCAATGCTGTTTTTTTCTCAACCTCTTTGGCTGCTTTTGGGGACTTGGTGCAGTCAAGCAGATGAATCCTCTGTTGACTTTGGTTCAGGGGCTGGTGACTCAAAGCAGCAGGGGTGATGCAGAATCCGCTCTGGCCAGGGCCACAGCAGCAATAGCAGCTGCATCCGGTTTCCAGTGGCAGCAGACACAGCTGTTCTGAGGCAATATGCAGTGTCCAGCTCCCAGAGACTTGGCAGTGCAAGCCATGGGGTCAGTGCTTGGCAGCTGGAGTGGCGACTTCATGGATCAGCTCTGCAGAATGCTTTGGGTATGGTTCTTGCCTGGATAGTTCTCTTCCCACCTTTGCTTCTTAAATTAGCTTCAAAGTTGACTTAATACACTGGTAACAAATACTAATGATATTAACAATAATTGACTCTTAGGTAGTGCTTACTATGTGTCAGGCAAATTTCTAAGGACTTTATGTGTATTAACTCATTTAATCTTTTACAAAACTCCAATGAGTTATGGACTGGTGTTATCCCCATTTTATAGATAAAACTGAGTTACAGGGAGATTAGGTGACTTGTCCAAGGTCCCATGACTATAAATGGTAGATCTGAAACTCAAACCTAGTCAGTCTGATCTAGTTCTTAAGAGCCTTGACTGATACATGTACTGTTTTGCAACCTAATTTTTTCATGTAACAAAGTTTCATGAGCATTTCCATGTCATTAAATATTTAAGCATTTAAAGTAGCTGTATAATGTTCAATTATAAGGATGATTCATGTTTTATTTACACAGCTATCTACTGTAGAACATCAAGGAAATCCTGGTGGCTAAACTTCTTTTTGTTTTGAGACGGAGTCTTGCTCTGTCGCTCAGGCTGGAGTGCAATGGTGTGATTTCAGCTCACTGCAACCTCTGCTTCCCGGATTCAAGCAAGTCTTCCGCCACAGCCTCCCAAGTAGCTGAGACTACAGGTGCACGCCACTACACCCGGCTAACTTTTGTATTTTTAGTAGTGATAGGGTTTTGCCATTTTGGGCAGGCTGGTCTTGAACTCCTGGCCTCAAGCAATCCACCCACCTCAGCCTCCAAGTTGTTTTGTTTGTTTGTTTTTAATATCCATGACTTTTTCTTTGGGATAAAGTCTTCAAAGTGGAATGCTAGGTCACGGTGTATTCAAATCGCCTTCCTGAAAGTTTATTCCAATTTACACACCCAGCCATGGAGGGAAACATCCTGCTTTCTTGAGTCCTTACTGGCATTGAATGTTAACATTAAATTGTTTTCCTTTGTGGCACTGAAAATGATACATAGTTTTCTTTAAACTTGAAATTATTTAAACATTTAAACATACGTTTATTGGTTGTTTGTTCAAAGTTATTTTACGAATTGCCTTCTCCATCACCTATAGAATAAAGGTGAAACGACTTCAGTTCAAAGCTCTTCCAACTCTGACTCAGACTACTTTTCTAACTAATTCTCCTACAGGTTCTAAACATTCACTTGGCACACTCAAGGGGATTGTTTTGTTTTAGATTGAACCATTTGAATATATATTTTTCTAGGCCAAAAAATTGTTGACTATTGATAGTTTGATATGGTGAAAACTTATAAATCTCCAAAACCTTTGCTGTGACACTACAATACTTCCCACAAATGCCTGTTGCCCATCTCTGCTTGGTGAAATCCTGCTAGTTCTTTACAAGGTGGAACTCATGAATCAGGTCCTCTCCCTCCAATTCCCTTGCCATCCCTCTCCAGGTTCTCCTCTCACCCCCAGCTTAGGTAACTGTAGATCATTTCTTTTCACAATTTCAACTCTCATTCTTTCCTCTTATAACTGTAGAATGATCTCAGGGTATTGCAGCTGAATAACAAGTTTTCATTTGCCTGGCAGAGGGTGAGCCCTCTGTTGCTCTTCTCTGGCAGAGGCTTATTTATTTTGGCAGCCTCAGAGACAAGCAAAGTTCCCGGCTTATAGTGGGTGCATAAAAATATCTGTTGAATTGAAGAACTAGTAACTTTAGGGCCCAGGAAGTGCCTTATTAGGGCAATACTACTTGCAATTTCCTTCCATGTTAAATAAGGAAGAGTATGCGTAACACCTTCTAGTATCTTCTAATTTGGTTGCTTGGTATTTTGTTTGGAATTGGTCCTCCTTATTTTGAATCCTCCATCTTTCTAATTCATCTTTTCCTGTATTTTCAGATGTTGTAATTATATTGCAGTTCAACAAAATTATTTTATTCCATGGTACAATTCCCAAGAGCAAAACAGCACAATTCTCTAACTGGCTAAATAACAAATCAGCATACTTTCCAAGGACTATATTCTGTGTTTTTTCCTTTTAATCAAATCCATCTTTTCTGTCAGTTGGACTTTCAGGAGCTTTTAGTGACTTCTGGGAAATACCAGCGCTATAGACAGTGTAGCTTCAGGAAACATTAAAAGTAAAAATATTTTTAAAAATTCATTCAAAACATTTAAAAGGAATCCTACTGAGACAGTCTTCTGTTTATATAAGGGATACACTGCACAATTAACTTAAGGTATACTTACAGGAAGAAAATCATGAAATTATAGAACTTTAAAGGTAGAAGAGACCCCCAAAGCATTTCAGTATGTGCTCTTTGGTGAAAAAATACCAAATAGCAGTTGGGGAGAGAATAGTTTGAGCTTAACTTTGGCTCCATATTCCCTCTCCAGTTAATTTGAGTGATGTTCCAACTCTTGCTCATCTTTTCTTACCTACATATCCTGCCCTAGTCATTCCTGGAATGAGTTCAGGTAGAAGCAGCTGCAATGCCAGGCCTCTTTCGTGTTTATATTCAGGGGAGACTGGGCGTTGCTTTATGTATGCTTCATCCCCTCTTTTCCCCTGGACACTTTGCCAGCTCTGGCCTTTTCTTTCCTGCTTGCCCATTAGGCAAGAGTGTGCTCAGTATTTTGCCATTTCTAAGTGGGCTTCTCTAACCAGGAAACTAGTTCAATGAACAGGTCCAAAGAGCTAGAAGAACTGCGTAAGATTTTGTAAAAGGTGGATGGGGTATTATAATTTAAAGGACAGATTATAACAAGTGTTGATGAGAACGTGGAGAAACTGGAACACTCATACACCACTGGTGGGGTGAAAAATGGTGCAGCCACTTTGGAAAACAGTCTGGCAGTTCTTCAAATAGTTAAGCATAGAGTTGCCATATGATCAAGCAATTCTACTCTTAGGTATACTAAAGAGAAATTAAAACATACGTCCAGGCTGGGCATGGTGGCTTATGCCTGTAATCCCAGCACTTTCGGAGGCTGTGGCGGGCAGATCATGAGGTCAAGAGATCGAGACCATCCTGGCTAACATGGTGAAACCCTGTCTCTACTAAAAATACAGAAAAAATTAGCCGGGCATGGTGGCATATGCCTGTAGTCCCAGCTACTTGGGAAGCTGAGTCAGGAGAATCACTTGACCCTGGGAGGCAGAGGTTGCAGTGAGCCGAGATCGCACTACTGCATTCCAGCCTGGCGACAGAGCGAGACTCCGTCTCAAAACAAAAACAAACAAACAAAAAATACGTCCATAGAAGAGTTTATACATGAATGCTCATAGTAGTGATATTCATAACAGTCAAAGAGTAGGAGCAACCTAAATTTCCATCAACTGATGGATGGATGTTGTATGTCCATAAAATAGAATACTATTCATGAATTAAAAGAACTGAAATAGTGATACATGCTACAGTATGGATGAACCTTGAAAACAGGTTAAGTAAAAGAAACTAGTCACAAAGGACCATATGTTGTGTGATTCTGTTTATATGAAATGCCCAGATAGGTAACTCTATAAAGAGAAAATAGATTAGCAGTTGCCTGCAATGATGGTGGGGGCAGTGGAGCTTCTTTTTTGGGTAATGAAAATGTTCTAAAATTGATTGTGGTGGTAGATGTATAAATCTGTGAATATACTAAAAGCCATCAGATTGTACACTTTAAGTGGGTGCGTTGTACAGTCTGTGAATTATATCGCAATAAAGCTGTAAAAAAATAAAAAGAATGGGTATTTTTTTATATGTAATTTTGTCTCCTGTTACTTTTCTGGCTAGCTGGAGATTCCCATGCCAAATTTCAGACTTCCTTTGTTCTTTGATTCTACTTGAAGTCCAGCCAATAGCTCATTAGTTATTAGCAGGGTGGGAATTTGACTCACAATGCAACTTAGACATGAAGATAAAATATAAGTTCTTTATTTAGTTTATAACCAAACTGGCTTTCCTCCTGAGTCCTTAACTGTGGATAGTGGGAAAAATAAATGCATATGTAATTCCCAATGTCTGGGAAAACCACTATGATGGAAGGAATGGCTGGGACTAATTTGTCTGCAGCTAACACACACTATTCTTGCTGCAGCTATATTCACTCAAATGACTAATGGACAGGACAGTCAGTGTGGGGCTTCATATGCATGGTTCTGAATTCTTGTCTTTTTTTTTTTTTCTGAAACGGAGTCTCCCACTGTCGTCTGGGCTGGAGTGCAGTGGCACGATCTTGGCTCACTGCAGCCTCCGCCTGTTCAAGCAATTCTCTTGCCTCAGCATCCTGAGTAGCTGAGATTACAGGCACCCGCCACCACGTCCAGCTAATTTTTTTGTATTTTTAGTAGAGACAGGGTTTCACCATGTTGGCCAGGCTGGCCTCGAACTCCTGACCTTGTGATTCACCCATCTCGGCCTCCCAAAGTGCTGGGATTACAGGCTTGAGCCACCGCGCCCGGCCCTTCTTGTCTTGATTCTGTGCTTTGTTTTGGCCTTCATTATCCATGTGATTCAAGGCTTGCTTTGAACTCCTGGATGTGTGTGCTCCATAACTCATGAAGGCTCTTTTGACTTCTAACTACTGGCTCTGTCTTGAGCACTGGTTTCCAGGCAATGTCAGTGTCTCTGGGTTTGCTGTAGTCCTGTAGCTGGTCACAAAGGTTCATTGTTTTGGTCTCTATCACGGCATCTGATCCCATGTCTATGATCAGTAGCTGGCTAGGGTGATAAAATAATTGTTTTGTGGGTTCCTGAAGCATTAGAGCTTAGCAGAATACATACACTTATTTCCTTCTTCTGAAACAATATTTAAAAGTACTGTAAAATGTTTGAATTGAAATTTGCCCTGTTTTTATAATTTTTTATTGATGATGCTATGAGTATTTATTTTACTTTTTAAGCTGCATTTGTTTGTATGTTTGTTCTTTTGGAAAGAGGACTCTCTGGCTATTGGTGCTTTGAATGGAGGGAGGTACAAAATCATATTATATTGTTGGCTGAGGGATGAGATAAATTGAGATGTGTATTTGTTTCTCAAATTATTTTATTCTTGGTCTAACTAAATCAGTGATATGACAGTTCAGAAAGGAATTCGGAGCACTTACTGGTGACTTATAATCTGAAGGACTGTGACTTCTACAGTGAAAAATATTTCAAAATTGGCATTCATTCAGGACTGAATCTTAGCATTGATATAGTGTCTGATACAGCCCCAATGTCTAGGAGGTAATTTTTATTACAAAAAATACTTTATTTTGGAAAACATAGAAATTTTAAGAATATTTAACATAATCTGAATGCATATTGAGTTTACAAAGGAACCAACTTGATTAAAAAATATTTGACTATTAAATGTGTAAGAATGTGAGCCTGTATCTATTATATGATTTTTTATTCAATAAAAATCATCTGTGTCTATTGCATACATATGTATACAAATATAAAATTTCAGGGATACACACACGCATACACAAATATATTTATTTATTTATTTTTAGGTATGTTAGCCCAGGATCCTACTGGATATAATTTTTGCATTATTACCTTAATCAAATCATACCTTTTAATTCATAAATGTTAACCTTAGAAGTGAAAGGTTGATAATGAAAATCTTTCAAAAGTGTGTGATTTTAGCCAGGCACAGTGGCTCATGCCTGTAATCCCAGCACTTTAGGAGGCCGAGGTGGGCGGATCACAAGGTCAGGAGATCGAGACCATCCTGGCTAACACGGTGAAACCTCGTCTCTACTAAAAATACAAAAAATTAACCAGGCGTGGTGGCAAGCACCTGTAGTCCCAGCTACTTGGGAGGCTGAGGTGGGAGAATGGCATGAACCTGGGAGGTGGAACTTGCAGTAAGCCAAAATCGTGCCACTGCACTCCAGCCTGGGTGACAGAGCGAGACTCTGTTTCAAAAAAAAAAAAAAGTGTAGTATTTTGATTATTTATTGACTTATTCCGATATTTCAAAGTATTAACAGCTGTAAAAAATATGTGTAAGTTATTTGTAACAACTCTTAAGGCAGTTGTGGAAGAAATGCTACTAAAACATGAGGTAAAATTACACAGATCACTAGACCTGAGAAAATGCAATGATGATAGACAAACAATAGTCAAGAAAGAAAAGGAAGAATAATTGGAAATGAGAAGAAAAGTGAAACATCAAAGGACTAATCTAGCCGAAGCCCTGGAGAGATCACTGACCATCGGTCAATAAGAGTATAACATAGGAAGGCCGGGTGCGGCAGTCACACCTGTAATCCCAGTATCTTGGGAGGTCAAGGCGGGCAGATTACCTGAGGTCAGGAGTTCAAGACCAGCCCGGCCAACATGGTAAAACCCTGTCTCCACTAAAAATACAAAAATTAGCCGGGTGTGGTGGTGCATGCCTGTACTCCCAGCTACTCAGGAGGCTGTGGCAGGAGAATCGCTTCAACCCAGGAGGCAGAGGCTGCAGTGAGCTGAGCTCGTGCTACTGCACTCCAGCCTGGGTGACAGAGTGAGACTCCATCTCAAAAAAAAAAAAAAAAAAAAAAAAAAGAGTATAACATAGGAAAAGGACGTTATAATTGTAAGCACTGCAATGACTTCATGTATTAGTCTCACATCGCTTATGCCTCTCATTCCATTTGATCTGACTGAGACATAGATTAGACTGCTGTATCAAATGGGCCCAACATACAATGACAAACAAGTAAAAGTCCAAGGTCTGTAAGGTGGCTTGGCAGTGTCTAGACCCAAGGCTGCTTCTAACTTGTGGTGTTACCATTCGGAAGGTGTTGTCTTCATCATCCACACTACTGAAGATGGCTCACTACCATGTCAACTGGCTTTGTCAGAGGCATTTGAACCGGAGCAACTCCATCTTGAGTAGGAACTGGGTAAAATAAGGCTGAAACCTACTGGGCTGCATCTCTAGATGGTCAGGCATTCTAAGTCATAGGATGAGATAGGAGGTTGGCACAAGATTCAGGTCATAAAGACCTTCCTGATAAAACAGATTGCAGTAAAGAAACCGGCTAAAACCCACGAAAACCAAGATGGCCATGAGAGTGATCTCTGGTTGTCCTCACTGCTACACTCCCACCAGCACCATGACAGTTTACAAATGCCATGGCAACATCAGGAAGTTACCCTATATGGTCTAAAAAGTGGAGGCATGAATAATCCACCCCTTGTTTAGCATATAATCAAGAAATAACCATAAAAATGGACAACCAGCAGCCCCGAAGAATAGCCATTCTTTTATTCCTTTACTTTCTTAATAAACTCGCTTTCACTTTACTCTATGGACTTGCCCTGAATTATTTCTTGCCCAAGATCCAAGAACCCTCTCTTGGGGTCTGGATTCGGACCCCTTTCCTGTAACAGGTTCACATTGCAGTCTGTGAGAAAGAGAAGAGGGAATCAGAAGGCCTTATGAAACCTGACACAGGGAATGAAAGGGAAAGAAACTTGACCAGCTGTCCAATGTTTTAAGAGTCGTTAGATTTTGGGACTGAAACAGTCTCCTAAGGAATGTTGTGTCTTTCTAGGAAAAAAATGGTCAGTCTCTGAGATGCCCTCACCCATCCTGTTTCTGTCCCTAAGAAGATGCCCTGATGTGAAGGGAAGAGGGTTGTGGTTTATGTCCCCACTGATGTGGGATGAGTTGGGGAGATTTGGCTGCTCACCAGGTTTGATGATCTCTTTCCTGAGCACTACATGAAAATCAAGGGGGGAAAAAAAAGAAAAAATCAAGGACAAGAGACTCCTTTAACCTTGGCATTATTTGGATTTCTTCAACACAGTGGTTCTCAAAGCATAGTCCTTGGGTCAGCAGCATAAGCAACATCTGGGAACTTGTGAGATATGCAAGACCTACTTCAGATTTAATGAATCAAGAATTCTGGAGGTGGGGTTCTGACAACTGTGTTTTAAAAGGCACTGTAGGTGATTTGAGGCCCATTAAAGTTTGAGAACCACAGACTTAATCCAATTCACCGAGAGGGGAAATCAGAATATATGTCTGACTAACTCTTCTTTTCTTTTGCTCTCTTGCTACTTCTGTTTCTTCTTTTCACAATTTCCTGGGACTTGAGAGAAGAAAACTTTTCTTTTGCTTCCCCTAAAGTAGCATCCTACTTCCATAAAGCATGACCCTTATATCAACATCATGTGAAACAAGTCAACAAACAAAAAGGCGGTGAGAATGAGCCTTGTGGGTTTGGTCAGGGAGAGGGGAGGAAATAAGGTATTTGGAAGATAACCTAGATTGTTACATGATCCTATTTTGAATGCAAGAAGCTGAATATTTCTTTTGTCTTTGTATTTCTTAAGATATGCTTATTTTCAGCCCACTCGCCTGAAACGAATAGCATGAAATAACATGTCAAGGAACTTGTTCTCAGAGCAGTAAGAGAAGATCGTATTATTTTCAAAGTATTGGAGGCCGGGTGCGGTGGCTCATGCCTGTAATTCCAGCTCTTAGGGAGGCAGAAGTGGGAGGATAGCTTAAGCCCAGGAGTTTGAGACCTCCCCGGGCAATATAGCGATACCCCGTTCTCCACAAAAAGGAAAAAAAAGTATTGTATTACCCAGTTACACACATACTCACTTTTGCCAGGAGCCTACATTCAAATTTGATGAGAATGATGAAAAGGACTGGCTGCTGCTTTTATATGCTCCACAGGAAGAAATGGTACTAGAACACAAAAACAGAACAAAGTCAAGAATGCAGAATATCTATTTTTGGCTGTTTCTGTCCGAGCAACTTCAATGAAATGCAGAGTTTCCCCAGATTATAAAATAGAGATAATATTCTGAATGCAATGTCACATATAAATACATTTATTTTTACCCCTTCCTCTGTCTTGAATGGTAATTTATCTTTATTCTCAATGAATATTAGAATTTATATTGCCCGAATAGAAAAGATTGCAGTTTTCACTCATTTAGTGGTACTATATTTCCTTGGGAGAGAGTTGCCTAGTAAGGAAAAAATGTGTGGGATGTTTAACTTTTTTTTTTTCTGAGATGGAGTCTCGCTGTGTCGCCCAGGCTGGAGTGCAGTGGTGTGATCTCGGCTCACTGCAAGCTCTGCCTCCTGGGTTCACGCCATTCTCCTGCCTCACCCTCTGAAGTAGCTGGGACTACAGGCACCCGTCACCATGCCCAGCTAATTTTTTTGTATTTTTAGTAGAGACAGGGTTTCACCATATTCGCCAGGATGGTCTCGATCTCCTGACCTCGTGATCCGCCAGCCTCGGCCTCCCAAAGTGTTGGGATTACAGGCGTGAGCCACTGCGCCCGGCCCGGATGTTAAGTTTTTATAATTATTTAAAAGAAATAACTTTAAGTATGCTACATTAACATGGTTGTAAATTGAAAGTTGTCATTTTTCTGAATGGGGAGCTTACAGAGAAAGAGACATTACTCTTGCTTCCATTTAATCCGTTCTCCACGTCCGGCCTTTTGAAAGATGGTTTTAAGAGTGTAAATGGCATCACTCCCTCTTTTTGGGCTCCCCATTGCATTTATTAGAACCTGCAGTTTCCTTAACACGTTCTCCAAAGCTCTGTAGAGTCTGCCCCTGCCTTTTCCCCCATCATCATCTTGGGCTTCTCCCCTTTGCTCAGTTTGGCTTTCTTTCAACTCTTTTTTTTTTTTTGAGATGAAGTTTCACTCTTGTTGCCCAGGCTGGAGTGCAATGGCGCGATCTCTGCTCACTGCACCTCCACCTCATGGGTTCAAGAGATTCTCCTGCCTCAGCCTCCCAGTAGCTGGGATTACAGGCATGCGCTACCACACCCAGCTAATTTTTGTATTTTTAGTAGAGACAGGGTTTCTCCATGTTGGTCAGGCTGGTCTCGAACTCCTGCCTCAGGTTATCCGCCCCACTTGGCCTCCTAAAGTGCTGGGATTACAGGCATGAGCCACCGTGCCCTGCCTTTCTTTCAACTCTTGAAGGAACGACATGCTTTCCTACTCCAAGGCTTTGGGAAACGTTCCTTTGTCAGGAACGTCTTTTCTCTAACGCTTCCTGAGGTTAATTCTCACTTACTCTTAATTTCTCAGCTAAATGTCTCCTCAGAAAAGCCTGCTATGATTTTAGGAGTTTCTTTTATTGACCCTTTCCTTTCATTATCAGTTGTCATAATTTCTAATTATGTATTAATTTTGTGCTTATTTTATCTAGATTAGATAATAAATCCTATAACATTAGAGATCATGTCCATTTTGTTTACTTCCCTATACCTAGTGCCTAGCATTGTGCTTGACACATAGGAAATGCTCAACAAACATTTAATGATTAGATTATCGAACATCATACAGCAAAATGGACACTGGTTTGAAATATAAATGATAATCTATCCTGTAATTTTAACATTACAATTTATCGAATTAGAATGTTCACAAATGAATTGTATTCCAAAATTTGCAAACTGGTTATTTGACAATCAGATTATATTTCTCCATAGAAAAACTGTCATTGTTGGTTCAGGCCTGCACCTGCTAAATGTAACAATTTATAGATCTTGTGCAAGCTCACCTCCATCCAAATATTGGCAACGTTAGACCTCAGTTTCCAGATCAGGATTCCTAATTTTCAGCCCGCACGTAATTTTTGAGGCTTTTGTTTTTGTGAGTTTAAGACACAAATAACATATTAAAAAGGTGATTTTTAGTTTCTTCTCTTTCAATGTCTTTTTGGTTATCGGACTTTTTGTATGAGGAAAGAGAAATACTGCTGTAAAGTTGTGCTCAGTGTAAGGGGTAGCCTTCAGTAGCTGGGTAAAGGGACAGCTTTCAATTGCAGTATGGAAGGAGATCTTTCAGCACACACTGTGAGCTCAGCACACAGCAGTAGCTCCCAGTGTACAAATGTGTTTGTGTTTATGTGTACTTCAGATTGGTTGGCGGGGTGGGAATGGGAAAGATACTGCTTGGGGAGAGGGAATGATCCTGAAATTGCTCCCTTGTACGTTGGAGTGTTCTCTGCTGTTTAGTCACAGTGGCAGCTGCACAGCCCTAACTCCATTGGAATGCTGCCTCTCAAAGACCTCATCAACAGGCACAGACGTGGGCACTCACAAATGCAGGCATATTTTTAAAGAGCCCAGTGTTAGTTGGGCATCATAAGAATAATTATTCATTGCAGCTCTCTCTCCATGAGGTCACTCCAAATCAAATTAAACTTTGCTTTCAAGTCCCTCCCAGACCTAGAGAAGTGAATTAGGCTTGGAAAGGCTTATGTGGCTAACAATTTCCTGATCAGAACAGGAATTTTCTCCTGCCTCAGCCTCCCTAGTAGCTGGGATTACAGGTGCGTGCCACCACGCCCGGCCAATTTCTGTATTTTAGTACAGACAAGGTTTCACCATGTGGCCAGGCTGGTCTTGAGCTCCTGACCTCAAGCAATCTGCCTGCCTCAGCCTCCCAAAGTGCTGGGATTATAGGTGTGAGCCACTGTGCCCAGCCTTTAACTAGATTTTTGTATTGCTCTTTTTTCTCTTCAAGTAATATGATCTGTATAAATATTAAGCTTAACAGTCACCAAGGTGTTTTTTTTTTTTTTTTTTTTTTTTTTTTTTTTTTTTTTTTTTTTTTTGAGACGGGGTTTCACTCTGTCTCCCAGGCTGGAGTGCAGTGGCATGATCACATGGTTGCAGCCTCAACCTTCTGGGCTCAAGTGATCCTTCCCAGCTCAGCCTCCTGAGTAGCTGGGACTGTAGGCATGTGCCATCACCTCTGGCTAATTTTTTATTTTTTGTAGCATAGAGGTCTCACTATGTTGCCCAGGCTGGTCTCAAACTCCTGCGCTCAAGTGATCCTCCCACCTCGGCCTCCCAAAGTGCTAAGATTATAGGTATGAGCCACTGTGCCTGGCCAAGTTTTGATAAATGTATACACCTGTGTATCCTAATGCCCTCTCAAGACAGAACGTTACTGTCACCCCAGAAAGTTTCCCCTGCCCCTTTGCAGTCAATCCTCTCTTACCTCCCCTAGCCCCTGGCAAACAGTGTTCTAATTTTTTCCCATGATAGAGTAGCTGTGCCTGTTCTAGAACTTCATATAAATTGAGTCATAAAGTAAGTGCTTTTATGGGTAAGACTGTTCATTCAGCATAATGTTTTTGCAATTCATCTGTGTTTTTGTGTGCATCAATAGTTCCTTTTTGTTGCTGAGTAATATTCTGTTATCTGACTATACCACAGTTGGTTTATCCATCTTCCTATTGGTGAACACCTGAATGGTTTCTGGATTTCGGCTATGATGAATAAAGCTTCTGAGAACATTTCCATACAAGCATTTTTAAGGACATCGTTTTTTAATTTTTTTTTGAATATTTAGAAGTGAAATTGCTGGGTCATAGAATATGTGTGTGCTTCATATTATAAGAAGCTACCAGGCCTGTCTCCAAAATGAGTATGCCACTTTATACTTCTGCCAGCAATGTCTGAATGTTCTGGTTGTTTCACATTCTTGCCAACATTTGGTGCTGTCAGTCTTGAATTTTCACTGTTTTGGTGGATGCATAATGGTGTCTCATTGTGGTATTAACTGGCATTTCCTGATGACTAATGATGTTCAGCACTTTTCATATGCTTATCAACCATTCTTTGTGAAGTGTCTGTTCAAAATATTTGCCCACTTTTAGTGGATGTTTTATGTTTTTGTTATTGAGTTATAGAAGTTATTTATATACCCTAGATAACAGTCTCTTGTCTGATATACGTTTGTGAGCCAATTTCTTCTTTGATTTCATCCATCTTGGTCTTCATTCTGTAGTATAATCGAACCCGTGTCTAGCACTGTCTATATAGCTTGTCTAAAGATCCTTATAAGTTTGTGAAATACATACTGGCTAGGTGGTATCTTTCTTTGATACATAGCAAGGCATTGGTGGAGTACCAGAAAACTATTGAGTGTCAGAGACTGTACTTTCTATTTGCCCTTATTAGTTGTTATTTTCAGGATGGAAAGTAGTGCTCACTTTCTTAGTTTACTAACAGTTTCATCTAGGGGTCTGTTTATAAAGTAATACAAAATGAAACAAACCTAAGAGTAATTGTAAAAAAGAAAACGAAAACTTTTTTTTTTTTTTTTGAGACAAGGTCTTGCTGTCACCCAGGCTGAAGTGCAGTGGTGTGATCTCAGCCCACTGCAGCCTCAACCTCCTGGAGTCAAACGATCCTTCCACTTCAGCCTTCTGAGTAGCTGGGACTACAGGTGCATGCCACCATGCTTGGCTAATTTGTGCCTTTTTTTTTTTGTGGAGACAGAGTTTTGATATGTTGTACAGGCTGGTCTCAAACTCCTGGGCTCAAGTGATCCACTTGCCTCGGCCTCTAAAAGTGCTGGGATTATAGGAATGAGCCACTGTGCCCACCCCAAAACACATTTTAATACTACTTTATAAATAGTTATCTAGGGAAAAAAGTAGCCAGTGTTATCTGTGCTTGATGGTAATAACAAAGTTGATGTTAATACTTTATATTTGCGAAGTCTTCATTTTTTTCCCCCAAATACTTTCACATTTTTAAATCTTTATAATTAGGCAATAAACTTTAGTTATCTTCATCTCTAAGAGGGAATTAATACTGCATCTAGTGTAACTGTTGTGGCAAGTTATCATATTCAGGGTTTAGTTTTTCGTTTTAGTTTTAATTTTTGTTTTGAGACAGGGTCTCACTCTGTCACCCACAGATCACAGTTCACTGCAGCCTCGACCTCCCAGGCTCAGGTGATCCTTCCATCTCAGCCTGCCGGGTAGCAGGGGCTACAGGCACATGCCACAATGCCTGGCCAATTTTTTGTGTTTTTTCTAGAGATGGGGTCTCACTGTATTAACCAGGCTGGCCTCTTAATTCCTGGGCTCAAGCAGTCTTCCCGCCTTGGTCTCCCAAAGTGCTAGGATTAAACGTGTGAGCCACCTTGCCCAGCCCAGGACTTAGTTCTTAAAACCAAGGTGTAATTGAAAATCTAGCAAAGTTAAAGTAGTTTCTCATCATTCATTGCTGCATTGTTTGTAATACAAAAGATTAGTAACAATTCAAACATCTAGTATAGAGGACCAGTTCCAGTTCAAATAAACTATGCTTCAGTCATACATTGGTATACTCCCCCATCTTTGCCTCCTCCTACTGAATATGTCATTTACTTTTTTTTTTTTTTTAACTCATGACTTTACAGCCATAGACTTATACAGGTGAAAAGAACCTTCGGGTCATTTGGTTCTTTCCTCTCTTTTGACAGAAGACACAAACTCAACAAGAGTAAATAATACCCCAAATAATAGAACTCACAATTTTGGGTGTTAGAACTAGACACACTTCTGGTTTAATAGATGTTTGAGTTCGTGTTTTTTTCTCTGTTGTCAATCCCTGTGGATTTGTTCCTTAAGATGATGATTACGTTCACCCTTCCTTTCTACTGAGTTTGCCAGTGTGGTCTCTAATTATATCAGAACTGGATTGTTGCAACATCCTCTTAGCTAGTCATGTAGCCTAATTTTTTTTCTCTCAGGTCCATCTCCTTTATTTTGTCTCACTGATTTTGCTAATACAGACCTTTCATAAATCATCCTTTTACCCCAGAAGCTTCATCCTTTTAATTCAGAAGTGGTTGTCATTGAATCAGATCCTGAATTCTCAAGGATCTCCATGCTCTGATTCCATCCTGCCTCTTCATCGTTATTTCCCTTGTTCCCCAACTGCACCTACTCATCAAGATGGTCTTACTCTCCTCTAGCCGCATGTGAATTAGTGCTGTGGTTCTTATGCTGGTTCCTTATCCTGGTACCCACTCACTCCGCATCCTCTCCATTTAGTTGCTTTCAACTCATTGTTCGAAATCCAGCTCAAGGCCAGGGGTGCCAGCTCATGCCTGTAATCCCAGCACTTTGGGAGGCTGAAGTGGGTGGATCACTTGAGGTCTGGAGTTTGAGACCGGCCTGGGGCCTGGGCAACATGGTGAAACCCAGTCTCTACTAAAAATAAAAAACTTAGCTGACCATGGTGGTGCACACCTGTAGTCCCAGCTACTCAGGAGGCTGAGGCATGAGAATCGCTTGAACCTGGGAGGCAGAGGCTGCAGTGAGCTGAGCCGAGTTCGCACCACTGCACTCCAGCCTGGGCGACAGAGCAAGACCCTGTCTCAAAAAAAAAAAAAAAAAAAAAAAAATCCGGCTCAAACTCCACCTTCCCCCTGAAACAATTTGTGATTACAGTGATTTCTTAATCTCCGAATATACACTGTAACATCCCACTTAGCAATTGATACATGAACTAACCTCTATAAGAGATAAAAACCCAAAACCTCAGTGGCTTAACACCGTAGAAGTTATACTTGCTAATCACAGGTGAGAGTGTATAATTAATGGTGCCTTGGGGGCAGGGATGGGGAAAAGGAGTGCTGTGCTTTTTGCAGCCGTTTGGAGACTCAGGGTGATGGAGGCTTTGCCATCTTCAATACAAAGCTCCCAGAGTTGCCCCAGGCATTGGTATTTGCTGAATGTTGGAAAGAAGGACAGTCTATCTGCTTCTCTGCCACCTCAGTCCAGAAGTGGCATGTCATAACACTTCTGCTGGTGAGAACTAGGCACAGGGCTCCACCTCGTGCTGGGAAATGTACTCCCTGGCTGGGTGTCTGTATCCCTGGAACTACTCTTCTCTATGGAAGAGAAGCACAAATCTGGGGAGTAGCTAGCTATCTTTGTTACAATGTTGTCCTGTTCTGATTTCTAATTGCTTTGTGGGTGTTGTCTTGGTATCTCCAGCTGGATTTCACACTGTAACTAAAATTCCTCAAATATATACAGTAAGACAAGAGTCTGGCATTTAGTGTGTGTGCTCAGGAAATGTCTTTGTTAAATAATAGATTTATGTAGACTTTTAAAAAAAATGCCTAATTCCTAAATTAAACAAAGAAAGGGAAACAAAGTTGACAAATCCCTAATGGTTCTGTCTTTTTTGAAAGAGTACTTCGCAATGCCATTTCTCACTTCACCTACAGAAAGTGAAACTTAGCTGCAGTATCTTCAATTTCAAAATAATAATATTCTTTTCTGCTTCTATGGACTATTTTTAACCATTTCATCTTGTTTGTCTTTATATTCTTGTCTTTTTATTATAGAAAAATTAACATATATATGAAAATGGACAGGGTATTATAATGAAATCTCAGGTACATATTACCTAGCTTTAACAATAATTGACTCATGCCCAGTCTTTTAAAATCTATATACTCACTTCCCTCCCACACTAAATTTCTTGAAGCTAAACATAAATATATTATTTCATATGTAAATATGTCTGTAACACCAATAGGTAAGGCCTTGCCCAAAAATATCCCACAATGCTATATCTCATTTTAAAATAATAATTCCTTAGTATCACTAAATAATCCAGTTAGTACTTAAATTTCCCATAGTTTTTTATTTATTTATTTTTATTTTTATTTTTATTTTTATTTTTTCTTGGGACTTTCTTTTTTTTTTTTATTATACTTTAGGGTTTTAGGGTACATGTGCACAATGTGCAGGTTTGTTACATATGTATCCATGTGCCATGTTGATTTCCTGCACCCATTATCCCATAGTTTTTTAAACAATTGGTTTGTTCAAATCAAGATCCAAACAAGGTATAAGTGTTTTTATCACACACACACACACACACACACTCACACACTCTAAATAAATAAATAAAAAAGGCAGGAGGAAACTTTTGGAGGTGATGGATACGTGTATGGCATAGGTTGTGGTGATGGTTTCACAGATGTATACTTATCTCCAGGCTCATCAAGCTGTATACGTTAATTAGGTACAACATTTTGTATGCCAATCATACCCCCAATAAAGTGGTTTACAATACTCAGAAAACACTATTAAGAAACTTAAAAATGAAAAGATACAAACAAGGGATACACACAATACATTTTAGATATTCCTCTTAAATATTTTTAAAACAACAAGTCTTTTCTCCCCTCCTTTTTTCCCCCTTGGAATTTATTTGTTGAAGAAACAAGGACATTTGTCCTATAATGATTCTCATATTCTGGATTTGGCTGATTCTTTTCTCCTGGTTTGTGCAACAGTTTCGTGTACTTCTGTCCCCAGTATTTCCTGAAAGCTAGAGGTAGGTCTAGGATCTTGAGCAGATTCAGGTTTTGGTTTTTCATCAAAGGGTGGGGTTGCGTATCTCCATCAGAAGGCATAATGTCTGGTTATCTCTCATTTTCATGTTAACATTTATTAGTGGGTTTAAGAGTTTTCACCAGATGTATTCATTATAAAGTTTGCCTTTGGCTTTTCACCTAGTTGCCTTGGCTGCCATTGATGATCATTGCCTAGTCCATTATTTCATTAGGCATGTCTTGTCTGTTTTTGCAATGAGATTTTCCAATGTTTTAAAAATATTTTATTTTTTCTTCTTACATTATTAAACATATTTAAAACATTTAAACTTCCCTCTAATTCTAATAATGCTAATTAACATCTGTTTGGCATTTAACACTTTACAAAGCATTTTTTTTTTTTTAAGGGACATGGTCTTGCTATGTCGCCTATGCTGGATTGCAGTGGCCATTCACAGATTTGATCATAGCTCATTACGGCCCCAAACCCCTGACCTCAAGTGATCCTCCTGCCTTAGCCTCCCAAGTAGCTGGGACTACAGGCACGTGCCACCATGTCCAGCTTACAAAGCATTTTCATATACACTATTTCACAAATATTATCTGATACTCACAGAACACCCTGCAGGTAAACCGACTCTATAACTTTGGGCAAGGGTCCTCACTTTAGAGATGAGGAAAATAATAATAACCACTCCTAAGATTGTTATGAAAATTAAACAAGGTGAATGCATGCAAACTGTAAAATAGTTCTTACTATATTACAGCAAGAGTGAAATAAAAATTTGCTACCACAATTATTAATATTGTTAATGCTGCTATCATCATTTCTTTCAGTTTTAACCATTATGTTGTTGGTTTATTTTAAAAAATGTTTCCTTGACCTTTTTCTAGTGTTTATGGATATTAATAAGAATGATTTAATTTCTATGTTCCCATATAATTTCACAGTCTTGAAACCCTAGTCATAACCCTGATTAGCTTACAGTGTGATATGAACTTAACTTTTATTGTCATTTGCTGTTAAATATTATTTATTCTGTTTTCTTTATTTATAGAAGACTAAGAATCACTTTCTACCAAAACAAAAACAAAAAAAGAATATATTTAACTTATGCTGTTCAGGCTATCTGCATATATACCATGTTCTTCTTTATGAGCAAAAAAGCAATATATTTTATATGATAAGCTTTTATAATATTCTGCAATAAAATTTAATGAATCATGGAGTACTGGAGCCTAAAGGACCTTAGAGAACAGGCTCAGCACTTCATTTACAGGTAAAGAAACTGAGAACTAACCAAGTTAAAGGAGCTGTCCAACTTGCACCTTCACATGACTGACCAATGGCTGAGCCAGGACTAATAACAGATCTTAAACCAGCCCTAGTCCCTAACATCCTTCTATTATACTGCATAATGCTAAACTATTTTAAATGTTCCATCACCAGTTCTCCCAATACCACCCTAAAAGCAACAACGTCACCATTTGGAGTTCAAAGTGAGAAACATGAACTATATGCTTGAAGACACACAAATATGGAAGCAGTAAAGCGGAACCCAGGAACCTAGGTCCGTTGAATGACACTGGACTGATGACAGGCAGTAAGTGTATGTAAGACTAAATGCATATGTGTGTATACATTAATACATAGTCATAGAGAAAACTGACAACTATTTTCCACTGACACACCGTGCCTAGTGGTACTTGTCTATTCACATAGTCATGTATGAAGAGGAGAATTCAAGGCAGATTTTATTTTGGTTTTTTTCGTTTTTTAATTTTTAATTGTGGTGGATTTTAAATACACAGAAAAGTAGATAGAATAGCATAATTAATTCCTATGTAGCCACCACTCAGCCCCAATATCCATCAACCTGAGGCCAATCCTCTCCTATCCATCCCCTCATCCACTCTGTCATTGGTATTATGTTGATGCAACTTACAGACATGATATCATTTCATGTTTACATACTTGAAGCATATTCTCTCTCTCTCTTTTTTTTTCTTTTGAGACAGAGTCTCGCTCTGTCGCCCAGGCTGGAGTGCAGTGGCGTGATCTCGGCCGATCTCCACTCACAGCAACCTCTGCCTCCCAGGTTCAAGCGATTCTCTTGCTTCAGCCTCCTGAGTAGCTAGGATTACAGGCGCCAGCCACAGTGAAGGCTAATATTTGTAATTTTTTATTTTTTTTGAGACGGAGTCTTGCTCTGTTGCCCAGGCTGGAGTATAGTGGCGTGATCTTGGCTCACTGCAACCTCCGTCTCCTGGTTTGAAGTGATTCTCCTGCCTCAGCCTCCCGAGTAGCTGGGACTACAGGCGCATGCCACCAGGCCTGGCTAATTTTTTGTATTTTAGTAGAGATAGGCTTTCACTGTTGTTGCCCAGGCTGGTCTCAAACTCCTGCACTCAGGCAATCCGCCCACCTCGGCCTCCCAAAGTGTTAGGATTACAGGCGTGAGCCACTGTGCCCGGCCTAATTTTTTTTTTTTTTTTTTTTTTGAGACAGAGTCTGGCTCTGTTGCCCAGGCTGGAGTGCAGTGGCGCTCGGCTCACTGCAAGCTCCGCCTCCCGGGTTCGCGCCATTCTCCTGCCTCAGCCTCCCAAGTAGCTGGGACTACAGGCGCCTGCCACCACACCTGGCTAATTTTGTATTTTTAGTAGAGATGGGGTTTCACCGTTTTGGCCAGGCTGGTCTCGAACTCCTGAGCTCAAGCGATCCGCCCACCTTGGCCTCTCAAAGTGCTAGGATTACAGGCGTGAGCCACCGTGCCTGGTCGTTGAAGCATATTTGTCTAGGAGATTAAAAAACTTTCAGAAAAACATAACCACAAGATTAATTATCATACCCAAAATTGTAATGCAAATTCCATACAATCATCAAATAGGCCATCAGTATTCAATTTTCCCATTGTTTTAGAAACACCAACTTTTAAAGTTACTTTAAAGAAAATCAGGCTCCAGTGCCACACATTGTGATGATTTCTCCTTGATCTACATGTTACTTCTCTCTCTGTATTCTCCTTGTAATTTATTTGTTGAAGAAAACAGATTTTTGAGCTGTAGCTTTCCTTGCAGTCTGGATTTTGCTGCTTTCATGCCCATGGTGTAGTTACAAGCCAGCTTGAAACATTAAAGGAAATGTTCATGCATATTATTATCAGATTTCATTTAATTTTGCTGGTTAATTTTGGACACTAATGATAACAACTGGAAGTCAGAGAAACCAGCATTTCTGGCGGATCCCAGCTGCCTGTGGGCGCTGTGACTGGGTTAGCTGCTATCAGGCTGAGAAAGTTTGTCTCTCTTGCCCCAATCCCTTCCTGTTCTCTAATCTAAATTGGACCTCTTGCTGTATCTTTTCAGAATACCCGCTACTTTTCCTTCCCAGCAATTGTCAGGATGAAACTGTAGCAGACTTTGACATTTTTATAGTTAGAAAAGTCAGGAGTGCATGAATGTAACTTTGAGCACAAGGGAGTTCTGTATAAAACCACAAGCATGGCTTCCAGCCGGGAATAGGAAAATATACCTTTGACAATTTGTGATATTCATTTCCAGATGGGAACTTTTTCTCTTGTGACTAAGCACCAAGTCAAATTCAATTCTTCCTTCCCCTTTTCTCCTCCCCTGGGAAGAGGAACTAGGTTCCTGGGCAAAGGTTATCCCATATGTATGCCATTCTTTACTCGATTCTCACCCTTAACTGAGGTTTGGGCTATTTCTTCATTTCATAGGCTTGTTGTATTAACAGTGTGGTCAGTCCTCTAAATAGATAGGAAAAAGAGATTCAGAAGAGTTGAGAGTACAGATGCTAGTAGATACTGAAGAGAAGCCCCCAGCACCCTGTTTCCTGTTGGGGCAAAACCAAAGGAGGTAACTGTAATAACCGCACTTATTTAGGAGCATCTCAAGTTTGAAATGCAGATGGGCCAAGGACAGCGTTACAGAACGCTGCACATTCCAGGATAGTGTGGGGAAATTGTTGAAAGGTTCTGAGTCCTGAGGGATTTGAGGGTAGTGGAAAAATGCCACGGTGTCCATGGAACTAGGAAAGATGGCGTGTGTGGACTTTGGGGCTGGAAGCAATGGCAGGGACCATGAACACCAGCAATGAATGCCAGATACCACTTGTGATAAACTGCACCTCAGCTGATGCACGTATGTGACCCAGCAAGGGCCATGTGGACAACCACACCATAGAAGCCCCTTGTGCCCTGATGCTGGAGGACAGTTAAGGCTTTCTGGAGGAAATTGGGCCATCCTCACGAAAAAGGGAAACAGAAGAAGGAAGAGGAGAACTTTGAATACTTACTCATTTTATACTGAAAGAGGCTAAGTTATCTTCAAATGACAAGACTGAGTTAATTTTCCTTTCATTAGCAGAGAGGGGATGCAATAGTTAAGTTGAATGCCATCAGAAAAGTTAAAAGTATATTCCAGCACATCTGGGATATGGCTATACATTTTAAACCCACCACACAACTCACATTTATGTGTTTATGTTAGTTATTTTTATTTTTTATTGACGCTTGAGATCTCATATATGTTTATTTTAAATGTCTGTCTTCCCTAGATTGTAAGTTTATGAAGGCACAGACCATCCCTTTTTTGTTCTATATTCTTAGCACCTAATCCAGTGCTTAGCACCTGATAGATCCTTGAGAAGAATTTGTGGAATGAATATCAGACCCACACATCAGAGTACCTCCCACAGTACTTAACATAGAACAAATACATAATAAATAATACTCCCTTCCTTCCTAGGGGAATGTATATTTCTTTGGGCATAGTCCATCTTGGTGTTTTTACAGCCAATTATATCTTAGGTGACTCTGAAAATAAATCTGCTTTGGTTGTTTTTAGGGAAGGAACTTAAGAAACTGAAGACATGGTGTTTGTCTTCTCTAACCCTATTTTGTATCCAAAGGGTATACTGGGTAAATGACAGTAGTCACAGCTTCAGAGTGTATATTCTGTGGAAGGTGGTGAATACCTAGTGGTGATTGAACCACCACCAACACAGTCTTAGCCCCTTCCTTAATTTTGACATGCTTTATCCCTTTCCCTCTCAGATGCCTGGGATCCAATCTGTTTTTATTCTCCTTTCCTTTTTTCTGTGCCACCGTTTTGGCCTGCTCTTCCCCGTCATGCTCCCAGCCCCACACCCCCTTGCTCAGGATTGACTGTCTCACCTACTAGTACCCAGCTCCCCTGGGGAGTTCTGAGCATTGATCCCTGCCACTTCAGAACTCCTGGCCAGAAAGAGGCTATACATTCAAGATGGTTCTCATTTCAGGTAAAGCCATCTTCTTCTTTTGTGAAAAAAAGGAAATTTTATAAAATATGCCAAAATGCAATTTAAAATCTATCATCTTTAAACCATTTATTTGTATTCCATCTCATTTATAAAAGTATTTGAGATAAGTATATCTTAGGAGATTGTTTTGTAAATAAGTTCACTAACTAGTTAAAAAAAAAATCCATGAGCTCTGATTTTGACTCACAAAATATGGACCCTATAGTACAGTATTGCCTGAACTCAATAAGAATTAGCTGTGTAGCTTGTCAAATATACAGATTCTCTAAGCCTTTCCCTTGGAGATTCTGATTTAGCTAATTGAACGGCCCTGAAAGTTTTTTGTTTGTCTTTTCTTTACTTTTTTTTTTTTTTTTTTTTTGAGATGGAGTCCCACTCTGTCGCCAGGCTGGAGTGCAGTGGCGTGATCTTGGCTCACTGCAACCTCCACCTCCCAGATTCAAGTGATTCTCCTGCCTTAGCGTCCTAAGTGACTGGGACTACAGGCGCATGCCGCCACGCCCAGCTAATTTTTGTATTTTTAGTAGAGACGGGGTTTCACCATATTGACCAGGCTGGTCTCGATCTCTTCACCTCGTGATCCGCCCACCTGGGCCTCCCAAAGTGTTGGAATTACAGGCGTGAGCCACCACGCCCAGACTGTTTTTTCTTTTTTTCTTTTTTTTTTTTTTTTTTGAGACAGAGTCTCGCTCTGTCGCCCAGGCTGGAGTGCAGTGGCGCAATCTTGGCTCACTGCAAGCTCCGCCTCCCGGGTTCACGCCATTCTCCTGCCTCAGCCTCTCCGAGTAGCTGGGACTACAGGCGCCTGCCACCACGCCTGGCTAATTTTTTGTATTTTTAGTAGAGACAGGGTTTCACCGTGGTCTCAATCTCCTGACCTCGTGATCCGCCTGCCTCGGCCTCCCAAAGTGCTGGGATTACAAGTGTGAACCACCGTGCCCGACGACTGTTTTTTCTTTAGATGATTTTTTTTGACCTGACAACTTTAAGAAAAATTGCTAATGTAGATAGTGAGAGCTGGCAGAATGAAGACCCATGAGGCACATGGACAGAAGTTGTGGGGGAGGAACAAGGAAATCTCTGGGTAAAAAGAAATTGGATTCAGCCCTGTTCCCCCCCACCCTCAGTGTGAATATATCTGTGTGAATGATGATAATCAAAAAAATTTATGGTATTATGGAAAGCTGGTAACATTGATTGATGGACTAATAATATTGCTGGTGTAAAGATTCTCAACTATCAAGGTAAGAACAACAACAAAACTCCTGAAAAAACCTAAGGCAGTGTAGAATAGCCCTAATTCCAGTCATTTCAGTGATCTCCTTACTGCTGTATCTTCTTACCGTGTAACACAAACAACTAAGTATAACATCAGATGTGTTTGATTAAGCTGTTTTATTTTGTTAGAACAGTAACTCTCCCTCTAAATACCTATTTATGTCTTTACATAATCAGTCTTTGTAGGTAGTTGTATATGTATTGTTACCTTATCCACCTCAAAATATTAGAAGGAACTGTACAGATAAGGCCCTTCCTTTATTTTTATTGTTTGAATTTTAAGGCTAATACTTTTTATTTTTTAATTTTTAATTTTTGAGACAGGGTCTCACTCTTTTGCCCAGGCTGGAATGCAGTGGCGTGATCTGGGCTCACTGCCACCTCTGTCTCCCAGGCTCAAGCGATCTTCCCACCTCAGCCTCCCGAGTAGCTGGGACTACAGGTGTGCACCACCCTGCTGGGCTCATTTATTGTAGTTTTATAGAGATGGGGTTTCACCATATTGCCCAGGCTGGTCTTAAACTCCTGGACTCAAGTGATCCACCCACCTCGGCCTCCCAAAGTGTTAGGATTACAGGCATGAGCCACCATGCCTGGACCCTAATATCTTTTAGAATAGCAGTTTACCCATATTATAATCTCTGGCTCTCTCGAGAATTTTGTGTATTTCTGTCCTATCTTTGAATTGAATTCTGCACTTCAAAATGTACTCCACTTGGTAAAGAACAGTATTATAGAAAAGGAAAACCCCAAACCATTGTAGTTTGAGGCCTCTCCCTGCTGCAGCCTTTCATTTCCTGCAGTCTCACGACCTCTGGGATGGAGGCATCTGGGCAGGCGAGCTTTCATGGAGGTCGCTGGCCTTGAGGAGGTTACTGTGTCTGAGGGACGGGAATAATGAGGTCTCTGGTAAGCTGGGGCTTTTGCTGCCAGACAACCTCAGATGCTGGGGTATGTGGAGGGGCCACGCGGAGGGCAGCAGCGTGGAGACTCTTCCAGGCCTTCTGGTTGATGATCCTGTCAATGTGTCCATTGCTTAAAAGGTCAGATCATTAAAACTTATAATTCCTAAACGACCCTGTTTTTGTAGTATGAATTTCTTCTTAACAAAACAGCATAATATGAAACAGGGTTAGTAGTGCCAGTTTTGGGGCTGCTGTTATTCTCCTCTCCCTGGGGTCTGTGGCTCTGCTGTTTTGTGTCAGCAATCTGGCTTCTGGCCACAGACAGTAGATTTCTAAGCCTGTTGCACTGAAAACTATTGTCATTGAAAAACTTTCCAGTTGCTTAGTACTTCCCAAATGTTGAATACTTTTAGAGGTTTGTAGCCATACAATAATGTCTATTAGTTTAATATTACCCCTTCTCTGCCTGCTTTTATGTAAATAGCAGCATGCTGCTGGCTGATCAGATGCTGATGGAATTCAGCATTGAAGGGCCTTGATCATATTATCCAGCAAAATTAAATTTGGTTTTTATAGACTTGCCCTGCTGCCACCCATATTTACCAGTCCCATCACTTCCTCTCTTTTGGTGTCCGTACAGAGTTTTGTTTCTTACATCACTAAAGAATACAAAAGCAATACCCACAATACAGATTTTCATGCATCGAAGGAAAGCAGCACTGACAAGACAGGCAGATTGTATTAGAATTATTTGGGTCCTTAGCTTGATTCCCTTCCTGGCTGATTCAGTCCATTCCTTTGTGTCTGCCTGTCTGTCTGTGAAGAGAAGATAATTACACCTGCTCCTCATTTACCTCAGAGGGATGTTACAGGCATTCATTTTGAAAGCCTATAAAGCTTTTTGAGCATGGAGAAGTATAGTTGCAAGAATATATGTTGTCATTGCAGTGGTCCTTGCAAATCTTAATTCCAGTTATCGATATATTGATGAATATGCATTATTCAGTTCCATTAAATAAAAGCTGGCTCTGCCGGGCGCGGTGGCTCAGGCCTGTAATCCCAGCATTTTGGGAGGCCGAGGCAGGCAGATCACTTGAAGCCAGGAGTTTGAGATCAGCCTGGCCAACATGGTAAAACCCCATCTCTACTAAAAATACAAAAATTAGCCGGGCCTGGTGGGGTGCTCCCATAATCCCAGCTACTGGGGAGACTGAGGCACAAGAATCATTTGAACCTCAGAGGCGGATGTTGCCATGAGCTGAGATCCTGCCACTGCACTGCACTGCAGCCTGGGTGACAGAGCAAAACTGTTTTCAAAAAAAAAAACAAAAAACAAAAAAAAGAGCTGGTTCTTCATGCTCTGTGAGGTTTTCCCAAAGTGTGTATGTCTAAGAGGAAAGAGGAGAGAGTTTGGTGAATGGAAAATGAGCCACAAATGTAGGTTTTAAGTAATCCATTTCCTTTTAACTCATTTGTGTTCAGCCTTGAAGCTAAAGGAGATGAGCTGAAGAAATGGCATGAAGTAAGCAGCAATCCTAAATCCCACATTGCCCCGATATTTTTCTGACTCATGATCAAAAGTGATCACTTGAGTTAGAAAAAAAAATTTTCAGGTCAGAAATGTTTCTTTATGACCAAAAAAAAGTTTTTGTGTAAAGCTTGGCAAGTCACTTAGACCTCTTTAATTTATAAGTCTTCCTAAAGATTTAAAAGAAAATCAAGTCAATTTACATAATCCCTACAATGTCTACTGTCAATTATGTATGAGGCAAGGCTGTCCCAGATATATAAGGTACATCAGTTTCTTCCAAAATATCGTTTTACCTATTATTAAGTTTTCATTGTCTTTCAAGGTGGAAAGCAACAGCTGTTTCCTGAAAATTGCTAAAATTGCATGAACAGTGTGGGAAACAGGAAACATACAACAAATACTTATAAACTCAGAGATCCAGAATGAGATGATTCCTATTTTCTTCAGTTCCACAGCACTCATCCTTGACTTCCCATTGTGAAATGAATGACAAATGTTGGTTAAATGCCTACTATGTGCTGGGCTAGTGGTTCTCAAGTGTGGTTCAGCATTGTCGACATCAGCATCACGTGGGAACTTGTTAGAGACGTAAATCAGAAGCTGTGGGGTGGAGCCTAGCAATCAGTGTTTTAACAAGCCCTCTATACAGGTGCCTCTTAGAATTGGCATTCCACAGGGTGATAGCAAGGTTGGGAGGGGCTGGCCAGCCTGTGGGCAGTATGGGGAGTGGCTGATCACAAACAGCGCAAAGCTTATCCCACCAACTCATTAGAGGGTGCTCCTCTTTCTGAGCCAGTTCAGGACTTGTATTTTGGAGGAGAAACTCCTCCTCTGGGATTCAGAGCTCATTCCAGATAAATGCTCAAATAGGAGATATTCTAACTTGTGGTTCATATTTTGTGCCAGCCATGAAAACAAAGCTTCTCTCTATTGCTCTTGTAGCCCTCAATTTCGGAGCTTGAGCCTATCTCCAAGATGGAAAAACAAGGGACAGGAGACCTAAAAAGGATTTGATCCCTATCATTACCATCTCTTATCTCACTTACCTTTCCCACTACTTTCCCCCATTTTCCTCTTGACCTCCCTATGCCCAGAATGCTCACTCGAGAACTTGGGAGAGGTGAACAAGGGAGGGTGAGACGTGTGGTAGAGATGGCTGAGAGACAAGATGCTCCAGGGCAGTCCCCAACATCCCCCATTAACCTGCGTACTTCCCATTCCAAGGGATGAGCTGCACCTTAGCTACCCTTAACTACACCCCAATCACTCCCTCTCCTCAGATAAAAAGCAATTCCAGGAAATAGAAGTTGGCTTTCACTTAAACAGGATGTGACTATGATGTATATTTCGATTTCAGCTGGTGGTGACCTGGCTTCTAATAGGAACCCACATCCCCCAGTCCTTGGCGAAGAATGCGTGACAGTGTGGCCAGCTTCCTGAGGTTTATGACCTTGTGACCCACAGAGCATTTCAGTCCTCTTCACTCAGCCTAGCAGGCGGATTTGGGGACTAATCATCCTGGGAGTCACTATTTCCTGCAAGAAACCTTCCCTTAGGAAGCTTTGTAACATTTCTTTGCAATATCAAAGAGAGACTGAGAGAGAGCAGCCTTTAATTTTCACCTGTGACTTAAAATTAATATGTAAATATAGGAAGGAGAAAGAGGAAACTGCGTGGATGGAACGACCTGAGACATCTGGGTCTTTATTCATTCCAATATTATTTTATGAGATTGCTATTCAGCTACATACATGAAAGAGACTTCTGAATGGCAGACGGGGCAGAAGGCTTGGCTTACCTAGATTGCATGTAATCAGTATGTAAGGAGTTAGGATTTTTCTAACAGTAAAAGCAATCTTGACTAAGGCATTTGAAGCAAAAGTTAACACTACCTGAATCTTAGATCAAATAGAAGAGTTTACCCCAGAGAACTATCAAGCATTTTTTTCCAGAGATCTGTGGGGAAACCTACAATTTGATTTTTGAGGGTGAGTTGGGGAGTAGAAGAGAGTTTCTGAAAACTCTCCCTACTATTTCTTGTTGGTTTTTTTTTTTTTTTTTTTTTTTTTGAGATGGAGTCTTGCTCTGTCACCAGGCTGGAGTGCAGTGGCACAATCTTGGCTCAGTGCAACCTCTGCCTCCCGGCTTCAAGCAATTCTCCTGCCTCAGCCTCCTGAGTAGCTGAGACTATAGGCGCGTGCCAAAACGCCCAGCTAATTTTTGTGTTTTTAGTAGAGACAGAGTTTCACCATGTTGGCCAGGATGGTCTTGATCTCTTGACCTTGTGATCCGCCTGTCTCAGCCTCCCAAAGTGCTGGGATTACAGGCGTGAGCCACCGCGCCCGGCCTATTTCTTCATCCTTAATTCTATTTTCCTGGTTTACTTTGTAGAATTTACTACACAGGATGTCTTTCACTGTTAAAATTTTCATGTTTCCTTGGTTACTAGGTTGCAGTTTTCTCCTAAGCCCCTCTGTCTCTCCGCATATGAATTTAGTGACAGGGATTGGGAAGTGAATTTTTTTGATGATCTTATTGCTACTATAGTTAAGAATCAGCACTGTTGATAAGCAAATGGGGCCTTGGGGATCATAGTTCAACTTCTTTTATTTTACAAATGAGAAAACCAAGTTCAGAAAAGTTAAGCAACTTGCCTAAGGTCACAGAGCCTGTTCACGCCAGGGCTGCCTCAAGAATCCAGGCCTGTTAACTCTGAGTCAAGTACTAAATACATGACTCTATTGCTGGCCTTTTTTCTTTTCTTTTTTTTTTAAACGCCTGAAATTCTTTACCCCCTTGAGACTCAGCTGAGCATTTGGCCAACCTGGTGTAAATATCAGGCTTTTTCTTAAGTGACAAAGTTTTGATACTATCAAAGAACACGGGAAACTGTACTATCTGCTCCCAGGGGTGGACACAGATTAGATGGACATTTGGAAAGCTGGAGGCCCTGAAGAGAAAGGTGACACATTACAGGGTTCAGTTTGCGATTAATACTAAGCATTCTGATGGCATGCTGCTTCCACGCAGGGGACAGAGATATCGCTTTCCCATGGGCTCTAATTTGTCTCCAGTCTCTCTTCTAGCAGACCCAGAGATGGATCTTGACTAAAAAGATAGACATGCTGATTGTCTTAAAGAAAAATTCTGTGGTGGAGGAGGTAGTCTCTTTTAAAATCTGAGAAAGATGTAGATTTTTGAGAATGAAGAGGGTTTAAATTAAACATAGTTCAAAAAAGTAAACATGAGAGGGAAAGTAATGGAATCCTTCATAAAATGTTTAAAAGATTACCTACGAATCTCAATACTTCTACAGATCATTTTCAGAAAATAACGGGTTTTAAGAGAGCTGAGCTGTGGCCGTTTTGGTGATGAACTGCTTGGATCCCCTTTCGAACAGGCTGGGCTAGTTTCAATTTCTCTAAAGTCGTCTGTATTATTAGCATTCATGTAAAGAAAGGTTCAGAGGTTTACTTTTTTTTTTTGCACAGTAAAATCTTTTTCAAAACAATTTTCTATGATATGGTAATTCTTTTATATCCCATGTTAAGTCAGGTTTCTTTTGTATATTGTGATTCATGCTAAGATAAATAAAAAATAAACCACGATTGAAATTTTAAAAAAGAAGTTGCTTAACGAAGATCTTTAAGTAGCTAATGAGTCAGTGTGTATTCACAGAAGTTTGATCAATGCTAGCAGGGACTATTTTGTGCTGAGAACAAAGACTCCAAAGAGATAGCCACTGGGAGGAGACCGGAGGGAGGCAAGAGGCTCCTGTGGAGCACTGGAATCAGGAAAAATTTCCCAGCCCTCATTATCAAAACCGGCTGGAGGGAACAGCAGTGAAAAAAACAACATGCACAGCCACAAACAGGTGAAAAAGGCAGAAAAATGTAATGTTCTTAGCAAGGAGGCACATCCTTCATTTATGATCACCTACAACATATTTTCAAAGTAAAATCCTATCAAAGAAAATAAGCTCTTGTGATTCAACAGCCATAGGACAGCTGGCATTTCCCTCCTCCCCCCAACAACTGACACTCTCCAGAAGCACACCAGAATCCCCTGAATTTGAGTATTACATCTTACAACAAAATATTTAATTTTAATCAAATTTATTTTCCTACGGGGCATTCAAAAGAGCACACTAACCCATCACTTTCGAGATGGTAATTTATTTACTTAGTTTTTGCTTATTCAGAACCTTCAACTGGCTGACTTGGTTCCTCCAGGAATTGCCCCTCAAGAGGTGGTGACAGTAGGTCTTCTGTGGAGGGAATTGCTGGGACAGCGTTCAGCTTCATTAAAGGGAGCTTTCAGGGAAAGTGGGAGCTGGGGTCTGGCTGCCAAGATTTTAATGAATTGCTTCAGATATTCTCTCTGGTGGCTTCCACTGTGCTTAGAAATTTGAGAAAAAAAATCTATGTACAGAACACATGGCAGTTGGACATTAAAAATCTGCCACACACACAAATATCTGTCATACATTTCTTTTAAAATGGCTAAGTGCTACTCATGAAATTCACAAAGGATTTCAGGAAGTCAACGTGTATATTTTAATGAAAATATTTCTGTAATAGATATTATTTATTCCTTGTCATCAATTTCCCTGTGCAATTAAGTCATATGTTTATTTTGCAAAAAAAGTTTGATTTTAGTAATTTTTTTCCTGAGACCAGTTAATGGAAGTTTCTTCTTATAGAGGAAAGGACAGTCATTTAAAAGGTAAAAATAATACTTTTCATTAAGCTTCTCCTGTTATTTGACTATGGCTTATTTCAGCCAGTTTTGGAGAATTAAATTCATACAGCACAAGGCCAATAAATATGGTTAATTTCATTAGGGGTTTGCAGTACAGTGGTGGGAAAATGCAATCTAATATAAAGCCCTTGCATCTTTTAATTCAGTGTTTTAAATCAAACTTACCCATGTCACTAAAGTTTGCCTACAGCACAATAGGAGATGATAGTTCCTTGTGTGGGGGAGAAAGAAAAAAATTTTATGAGACTTCAGAAATACCAGTCCTTCTGATAACATTTATGATTTTTAAAAATATTTTTTGGCTGGGTGCAGTGGCTCACGACTGTGATCCCAGCAAGGGAGGCCGAGGCAGGCAGATTGCGAGGTCAGGAGATTGAGACCATCCTGGCTAACATGGTGAAACCCTGTCTCTACTAAAAATACAAAAAATTAGCCGGGCACGATGGCATGTGCCTGTAGTCCCAGCTACTCAGGAGGCTGTGGCAGAAGAATTGCTTGAACCCGGGAGGCGGAGGTTGCAGTGAGCCGAGATTGCGCCACTGCACTCCAGTCTGGGCGACAGGGTGAGACTCCGTCTCAAAAAAAAAAAAAAATGTATATATATTTATTTCAGGCCAGGCATGGTAGCTCTTGCCTGTAATTCCAACACTTTGGGAGGACCTGGAGGGAGGATCAGTTGAGCCCAGGAGTTCAAGACTAGCCTGCCAAGATAGTGAGACCTTGTCTCTACAAAAAAATTAAAAAATTATCCGAGTATGGTGGTACACATTTGTAGTCCCAACTACTCCGGAGGCTGAGGTGGGAGAATTGCCTGAGCCCAGGAGGTGGAGGTTGCAGTCAGCTGTGATCATGTCACTGCACTCCAGCCTGGGTGACAGAGAGAGCCCCTGTCTCAAAAAAAATTTTTTTTTTGCATTTCGAAACAATCACAAACTTACAGAAAAGTTGGGAGTTTAATATAGGAAACATTTTTTTCTGAACTATTTGAGAATAACTGCTGATCTGATGTCCCATTACTCCCAGATACTTTAGGATGTATTTTGTACAAACAGGAATATTCTCTGATCCTTTCATAGTTCATAAGCATGATGATCGGGTGTTCACGTGCTCACATGTGACATGTGTCACCCTCGAATCTTGGTACAATGTTGGGACATCACCCATCTGACATGAAAAAACTATTTAAAAAAAAAGAACATTCTCGTATATAACCACAGTACAAACATCAAAATCAGGGAACTAACCTTGATTCAGTACTACCACCTAATCCTCAGACCCCTTCCTTTGTAGGAAAAGAATCCAGGACAGGATTATGTGGAACATTTGGCTGCCATGTCTCTCTAGTCTCCTTTCTGGAACAGTTATCAGTCTTTCAGTGGCTTTCGTGATCTTGACACTTTAAAAGATTACAGCTTAGTTATTTTGTAGAATGTCCTTCAGTTGGTTTTGTCTGCTGTTTCCTCATGATTAGATTAAGGTTATTCATTTCTGGAAGTGGTTGTATCCTACGATTTCCATTTGTCCTATTACTGATGATGTTCACTTAATTAAAGTGATATATAGCAGGCTTAATAAGTATTTTGTGGGATAGTATTTGGAAACGAGATGTCCTGTTCCTCAAACTTTCAATGTATATATCTGTATTTTTAATACATTTGTTACATGTATTTTAATATATGTATATATTTTAATACATATATATCTGTATATATACAGATATCATATGCATATACATATATATGTATCTATATTCCTATGGACTTATGGTTTCTTGTTTTAATAGGTTATACTTCTTTATTGCCATTGTGTATTTTGATGTTCAAATTGTCCCAGATCTGGCCAGTTGGAAGCTCCTTCATGTAACTGCGCAATGGGTTCATTTTGCCCTGCCCAGATAGAGTCGATTTATCAAGACATAGGAATTGCAATAAAGAGTTTAACTCATGCAGAGCTGGCTGAACAGGAAACCAAAGTTTTATTATTACTCAAATCAGTCTCCCTGAAAATTCAGGGACTTGGGTTTTTAGGGATAATTAGGCAGGTCGGGGAACAGGGAGTGGGGAGTGCTGATTGGTCAGGTTGGATGAAATCATAAGGGGTCCTCTTGTGCAGAGTCAGTTCCTGGGTGGGGGCTGCAAGACCAGATGAGCCAGTTTATTGATCTGGGTGGGACCAGCTGATCCATGGAGTAGAAGGTCTGAAAAAGACCTCGAACACCAATATTGGGTTTTACAATACTGACGTTATCTATAGGAGCAATTGGGGGGGTTAGTGATCTTGGGGTTTCTGGCTGCATGACTCTTAAACCGTAATTTCTGATCTTGTATCTAACTTGTTAGTCCTACAAAGGCAGTCTGGTCCCCAGGCAAGAAGGGGGTATGTTTTGGGAAAAGGCTGTTATCATCTTTGTTTCAAAGTTAAAGTTAAGTTCCTCTCAAAGTTAGTTTGGCCTACATCCAGGAATGAACAAGGACAGCTTGGAGGTTTGAAGCAAGATGGAGTCAATTAGGTCAGATCTCTTTCACTGTCATAATTTTCTCACTGTTATAATTTTTGCAACAGGGGTTTCATTCACACTGGCTCCTGTGTCCTTCTGACATGTCCTTATGGTTCTTTGATCATGTTCTTGCTTTCTGGCACTACAAGGTGTTCCAGGTTCATCTTTCTTTGTGCCAGATGTGTTGATTGATATAGGGGCATTGCTGCTCCCCGATGTTCGGTGGACAGAACAAGAGAATATATGTGTGTATGTGCATACATGCATATGCATATTTATTATGATATCTACCCCTCTATCTCCCTATCATCATCTATGTATTAAAAACTATGTTGGCTGGGCATGGTGGCTCACGCCTGTAATCCCAGCACTTTGGGAGGCGGAGGTGGGTGGATCATGAGGTCAAGAGATTGGACCATCCTGGCCAACATGGTGAAACCCTGTCTCTATTAAAAATACAAAAATTAGCCAGGCATGGTGGCATGTAACTGTAGTCCCCGCTGCTCAGGAGGCTGAGGCAGGAGAATCGCTTGAACTTGGGAGGTAGAAGTTGTACTGAGCCAAGATCGCACCACTGAACTCTAGCCTGGCGACAGAGTGAGACACCATCTCAAAAATAAATAAATAAATAAATAAAAATAAATAAATAAATACTATGTTTACCCCAATATTTATAATTCCAATCCAACACTACAGCTTTTTTTTTTCTTTTTTGTGATTTTTTGCCTGCCAGTGAGAGACATGGGTCACATTATTCTTAATATATTCTCTTAAATAATTCAACCTCGTCTTAGCTGCCACTCCCATCCTTGGCAAATGCCCTCTCTAAGCCACGTGAAATCTGATACCCCAGGCTGGACAACCACTCCTTGCCCACTCATCCACCCACATGACCCACATGGACACCCTTCTCACCCTACTTAGTTAGACTCTGACATCTCATGCTGAGTGACCATTCCCTAGTCCCCACCCCATCCCCCAAGGATAACCTCTTCTCCCTGCTTGAGTTCTGACATCCAAATTTTGGTCGACACCTTGCTCCAAACCCCTGTGCAGAGGCTTGCTTTTCTTTGTCTAATCTGGTAGTTTTAGGATGGAATTGTTTAGAAGGGGAAGGGAAAGGAATAAAGGGTGAAAAGTAGGAAGGAAAAGGAGGAAAGGGGAAGAACATTTATGTGGAAGTCACAAGATTAAGTTTCTGTTTGAAAATGATACAGTTTTAATAAGAGAAGAATCAAGCCACTTAAAATGGAGTGTTTTCTGACTGATATAGAATATAACATCCTTTCTTTCTTGGTCATTACAAATGATACTAAAATCCATGTATTCATTTATCCTGTGAAATGAGTTATCATAGATGGCAACATAACTTTCATATGATTATGTATTTCTCAGATGATCTCTTTATATTTTGTACATTCCATTGTTCTGTTTGAGATATAGTAATTCCATACAGTTAATATTTGTTCATCAACAAAACTTTAAAAGCAACTTAGTGAAGCATTCTTACTCTCAGAAATGTTTAGTACTCTATTTTCACCTCAGTTCTTCCTTGTTCCTTTGATTAAATCAGATATAGTTCCTTTAGAATATTTGAATTGTTGTCTAGCCCATCTTGTTAAATGGCAGTTCTTTATTTCCTGCCAAGTCATAGGGCTATCATTCTATAGAAAATTTCCATAAAAAAATCTGTGTCAGTCTTCTTTTCAACAAATTTCAGGATGAGTGCTTTCACTCTAACATCATAAATAATAACCAAGCAGATTTAAAGAGTTATTCTATTAATCATTGCTAAACTCAGTGTCAGCTTTTTAAGAAAACAAATAAAAACAATATGAGTTCGTGACCAGCCTGACCAACATGGCGAAACCCTGTCTCTACTAAAAATACAAAATTTAATTGGGTGTGGTGGCGGGTGCCTGAGTAATCCTAACTACTCAGGTGGCTAAGGCAGGAGAATCGCTTGAACCCGGGAGGCGGAGGTTACAGTGAGCCGAGATCATGCCACTGTGCTCAAGCCTGGGCAACTGAGTGAGACCCTGTCTCAAAAAAAAAAAAAAACAAAAAAAACCCAAAAACAAAAAACAAAAAACAACAATATATGATGGCCCTGAGCATGTAGCCATCTATGTAACTAAACAGGACAAAAATTAGCAGAAGTTGTCAGGAAGATGGTCCCTTAAAGGCTGAACAATAATTTTATAGTCAAAATCTGAGTGAAGATACATTTTAAAAAATTAAGCTAGTTTTTAAAATTGAAAAGCCAACATGTGCCTAAGGTTAAACAAAAACAAAAACAAACAAAAAAACAACCTTCACTGAGTTATATTCCCCACAGAAAACTATCGTTAACAGTTAGGAGTTGGGATAGTCCTTGGAATTCCACTTGCAACCGTTAAGAAATAGGACTATATCTTCTATTTTAAAACATATCTAAATAAAACCGTTAGATAAAGAAAATATGTAGAGTGTCAATGTGCTTCATTTTTAGGACAGAATTAAAAACTGCTATGAAATGACTGCAAAGACATCTTTATTATAACAGCATTTGGAATTGGCAATTCAGGAATTATTCATCTTGAACATCTTATGTAGTTTTAAAAATTCTCTAGAAAAACCACAACTGTTTTCATCTTCTCTTGTGTACATCTTTAATACTATTCTTGAAATTATACTAAGAAGAACACTGAAAAGTTAGTGAACATATGTAAAGTAGATCACCTTGATTTAGGATGCCTATTTATTTTATTAGGATCACTGTGTTGCGCTGTGCACAGAGTGTTTCGGAGGACTCATATTCCTCTACCCCATTGCCTACTGCATCTTGGTGAGGTCTCTGCTCTGCAACAAATCAACACAGGCTTGAAACTCAGTAATCCAGTCACGAAGAGAAGGAAAGAAAACCACCTCCATTTAAAGCACCAGATAGCTAGACCAGTGCTTCCCAAACTTCAGTGTGCACAACAATCATAATTTTGAAGATTCTGATTCACTGCATTGCTTCACCTCTTTTCTTGCCTTGTGCTTGCATCTCCACTATAGTGTAAGCACCTTTATCTCCTCCCTTTAGCTTACTGATTCTCTGTGGCTTGCTACTAGAACTTGTGACTCATGGCATGGTTCAAACTTCTGGAATCAATATTTACCTCCATTTTAGATTTCTCCCCAGATACAGACCTTTAGCTCTGGTATATCTTCAAAGCTAGCCCTTTCATGCATATCCTCACTTGGCCCTCCCTATGGTGGACAGTAAGGCAGCAATACAGAGGTGGAAAGATCCTCATATTAAGTAGCAGAATGTTGCTATTCAAAATGTCATCTGTGGACCAGCAGCTTTGGCGTGACCTGGAAACTCGTTAAAATGTAGATTCTTCAGCACCACCTCACCCTACTGAATCAGAATCTACCTTTTATCAAGATCCTTAGGTGATTTGAATGCTCATTAAAGTTTGAAAATCCCTGATTTAAGATGCTTTTGGCACAAGTAACAGAAAACTCAACTCAAACTGGCTTACATAATATGTAGAATGACTTTCAGGTGATCTAATCCAGAGGCCCTTAGGTTTTCAGGGCTTTGCAACAAACTCTTTTTGCTTATCTGAGCTGTTTCCTGTAAGCCTACTCCCTCCACATAACTTCATTTTATGTTAACAATACAAAATATAGAATGTGTTCTAATAAGTGTTCAAACAAAAACCTATTATTATAGTGCTCTTTGGCCTGTGCCCTAAATTTTGAAATGATCACTCCTTAAAATTGGAACCCTTGGTTGCAAGTAAAAGTCTGACTTAGTATCATTTAAACAATAGGAAATTCAACATCTCTAATATCAGAAAGGGCAGAGGATGGCTCCAAAAATAATTTACCAAGGTTTCTCTTCTCTGCAGTTCTCTGGACTCTCCTGACTCCAATGACTCCATTTTCAGTGTGCTAGATGGCTGAAATTCCAGCAATCATATCTAGACCCCGAAATAGTTAAAGACTGAATGGGACCATCTTTTCCCATGTCTGTTTTAAGAATAGAGAAATCTGTCATAGCTGAGGTTTCCTTACAACTCAGTGGCCAGAATTGGGTATCATACTCTGACAGAGATCTCTAATTGCTTCTGAATATCTACTTTCCCCACCTTCTTTAGTAATACTGTCCTGATTTTTATGTGGGCACATCACTGGCCAGGTATATTTCCTTGCCTCCCTTGAAGGCTACATTTGGCCATGTGACTAAATTCTGGTGAGTGAAACATATGTAGAAATGTTGTGTAGAACTTCTGGGAAGTATCCTTAAAAGAGAGGTAGCATCCTCTTTTTATTCCTCTTCTCCCATTCTGATTTCTGGAATGCAGACATGAAGGTTGAAGCTTCTGCAACCCTCTTTGATCATGAGGACAAGGGTACACTCAAGATGAGGTGGAGCAAAGAGCTGGAAGGAGCCTGGGTCCCTGATAAATTCAGGAAACTGCCCTAAGAGCTTTATTCTGCCTATCTCCAGATAGGTGACAGAATACAACTTGTGTGTTTAATTTACTGTTAATCTGAGTTCTTATTAACTTCTGGAGAATATAATCCTAACTGATATACATGCCTTCATATAGCACCCTCATGATTTTGGCCACATCTTTCTATTATTATCTTATTATTTCTCACCTTCTTTACATTCGCTTTTTCACTTAATTTGAAGAGAATTTTTTATATCATCACCGCTTGACTATAAAATCAGTCCTGCCTGGCAAAAATAGAAGTTAACTGCAAAAATAAAAACAATGGAAATGTATTGAATTTAAAAAATTGGCAAACAGTGTTTCTGTATGACAAAGGCAACAAACTTATTTGATACGAAATAGTGGTTGCATTAGCTCCTCGGTGGCTCCAGTGGCCTTCCTTTTATTAACTGATAATATTAGCAGCTTCATTAGGCATTTATCTTAAATCTGCATGCACTTCCCAGGTGGGAGGACTTTCCTCTGTATATGGTGGTGAGTAATGGAGTTCTACCTGAAATCATCCACTACCTTAGTTGGAGAAACATGTCTCTAGGAGGGAAAAAAATTCAAGACTTTCTTTTACATTTAGTTGGAGTAGTTTTCAAACTTAGTAAGCCTAAGAATCGCCCGAGGCTCTGGGTAAAATGCACATTTCTGGTCTCGTCCAGGTCTAGAGATCAGGAGTCTGCATTGTAAAACAGTGCCCCAGATGACGTCAATACAAGTAGTTTTCAGACCTTAATTTCGGGAAACATGTGAAAAAGCATTCTTTACTACTGTATTCACTCATTCTTCAGTAATTGTCGAGCACCTTCCAGAGTGCTCTGTTAGCCCCTGGTGGGAGGCAGAGGGTTTGCGTGGAGACTTAAGATTCAGTTTTCATGTCTCAAGGCATCAAATGAGATGTACTAGAGTTAAAAGGCAAAAAGGACGCTGTTTTTATCAAGCGCATTAACCTTTTTTAGCGTTTCTCTTACAATGGGACCACCTTCGTCACACGCTCCCAGTTGCTACTCATTACCTTAATAACACTAATAAAGCACCACCACCTCGAAGCTGGGGCGAATAGGCCCAAGAGACGGCCTACTTCTGTGGTGACCCTGAACTGCTCCAGAGCACCCAGCTCTCTCAAGCCAAGTGGTTTCCACACTTTGCTGCACTTGGAGAATAAAGAAAATAGGCAGACCCTCCAGGTTTGGAAGCCACTGGGCTAGCGGCCTCGCCAGGGCCCTGAAGCGCCCACGTCCTTGAGCCCTCTATCGTCAGCCCCGAGGGTGCGCGCAGAGGCCTCCCGCTCCGGCGGGCCTGGTCCTGGCGCCCGGTCCTCCCCGCCCCACCGCTACCCGCCGTGCCCGGCTCCGGCTTAGGTGCGGGCCGCCGGCGGCTGAGGGCCGCTGGCCGGGAGGAGGTGGTGCCGGGGCTTCTCAGGCCAGGGCGCCGCAGAACCGAAAGCAGCAGGGGGCGGGGGAGAGGAAGGAGGGGGCAGGCACGGGGACGCGAGGGCGAGGCGGCCACGCGGGGCCGGGAATGCCCGCGGTGCGGGGACCCAGAGCCGCCCGGTGGTCGTGTCCGGGCGATGGCTCTCCGCCTGGTCGCCGACTTCGACCTCGGAAAGGACGTGCTCCCGTGGTTGCGGGCGCAGCGGGCAGTGTCCGAGGCCAGCGGGGCCGGAAGCGGCAGCGCAGGTGCGGGAGGCGCGCGTCGGGGCGGGGTGGGGGCGGGGAGTGGGAGTCCCTCATAGCCCCCGGACTCCGACCCGGCGGGGAGCAACCCGGGGCGTCGCCGCCCTGGGAAGGCTGGTGCGAGGGCGCCGCTCCCTTCCTCGGAGGGCTGTTTTGGCTTTGCCACCCTCACCCAGCCACGGCGGAAAGTCGGGGGCAGAGCCTGGGCCAGGTCGCGGTGGGGCCTGAGGCGCCTGGCTCGCTGCCGGCCCGCGGAAATTCGCCTTTGGCAGAGGGGCCGGGCTGCTGGCGGTTCCCTCAGCATCACCTTACGGCGAGGGCAGAGGGTCGTGCTCAGCTCAGCGGTCGCATCCCACCTCCCGGGGGGTTCATCGGCAGCGCAGGGGCTTTGCCAAGACAGGGGTGCTCCTGGAAGCTTCACGTTTTGAGAAAGAATCCGTGACCACCAAGCAAACCACCCTATACCTAACAGTGGAACAGTTTGTCCCCACATTTGCGAGACGTGATTCTGTGTCTGTTGAACCGTGTCCGTGGCTGAGGGGACACGGGCCTCGGCGGTGAGGCGCGAGAGGGCAGGGACCGCCTCCAGGCTGCGCGCGGCGGGGCGAGAGGCCCCAGCCGCCCCCGTGCTCCGCACCTGTGCAGGCTGGGGCTGCGCGCGAGATGCTCGGCTCCCGGCCCCGCCACCTCAGGGCTTTTCGATGATTCGGTAAGGGAGTGAAAGTGACTTGTGAGCTTTCCCAGCACTGATCTGTTTTAAAGAAGGGGAACTTTGTGATTTCTCACAGAGTTTTTAAAGTCTTCTGTAAATGTTGGAGCTTCAGAGCTTAAATGCAGCTTCAAAGCAATGATGCCTGTAGGTCTCACCTTGTGTGTAGGGAGCTGTCCACTTCAGTGAATTTGGAAGTGGGTTTTTCGGAAGTGGGTATTAAATGACCCACATCTACAACTCCTTTCCCTTAAACGCTGGTGAAAGTTTTCTTGATGTGAGTTATATATCAAGTTGCTATCTTGTATCTTCACACTCTCTTATGACTATAGCGAAGTTATTTGTAGGTTTCCTTGGCTTGGAATATTATTAGCTCCAAATAAGGAGTTATATGTTTGTGTAGCGTACACATTGAGTTTGCGTTAGTGCCATGCTTAGTAAGGCTTTACTTTTTTTCGAGGTGGAGAGGGTGATCAAGGAAGAATTTTATACAAAAACTAGCTGGGCGTGGTGACACGCGCCTGTAATCCCAGCTACTCGGGAGGCTGAGGCAGGAGAATCGCTTGAACCTGGGAGGCAGAGGTTGCAGTGAGCCGAGATCGCGTCACTGCACTCCAGCCTGGGCAACAGAGTAAGTCTCCGTCTCAAAAAAAAAAAAAAAAAAAAAAAAAAAAAAAAAAAATGTCGCCCAAATGTCTGAAAAGTTTTTGAAGGCTTAACTTTTTGAAATACAACAGGCAGCTCTGTCTTCTACCACCAAGTACTCCTTTTTCTGGACTCCCACTTCATTTTGCTAAATGGCAGGTGTCTGCAAATGAGAAGTTAGATGAGTGTGAAATGCCACAGTCTTATGTTTCCGTAATGTGTGTTGTGCTTGAAAAGCTGTGTGTGACCCACTGGGACCTGGCTTCCTTGTATCTTTCGCTCATCTCTGAAGAAATACAAACTTGTGTATTGACCTTCCACTAAACAACAGCCCTAGATCCTCAGAAGGTACTTTCTGGAAATACTAGCTTTTCTGATACTGGTAATATTTTGCTCTTTCAGAGCAAATACCTTGGTAAGATATTAGCCCTGTTACACTAAGAGAATTATCACCTCTGATAATCACCAGTGGGTGGTAGCTCAAAAATACCCCCACACAAATTAATTCCTGTTCTGTAATTTATAGCAATGGCAAGGAAATCTGGGATTCTGTCTCATTTCTAGCACAGCAGCTACTACACACATTTGTGGAAATCATTATCCTTTCAAAGTTCTAGCTTTTCAAATGTAAATTATGAATTACTTACCATTGTAATGCCTCCTCTATGCATACTTGCTTTTTAAATTTGAAGCCTTAATATTTTTACATCAACAAATACAATTGAAGTTTTCTTAGAGGTGCTAAGTAATTCTCATGAAATATGCATGATATATTCCTGGCAAAACAGAGAGCTGGGCTAAGTCAGCCATGGAAATTCTGTGCCTGTAAGCATTTTGGTCAACAAGGGGTCAAGGAGGAAGGAGAACAGATTTGGTTACTGCATTTGCTCCTGGTTCTGGGTTGAACTTTTGAGAAAACAGTTTCTCCTGAAATAAAAGAAGATATTTGTTAAAAATCAAAACAACTACATAGAAGAATATTTTAACAGGTAGCTGTAAATGACAAAAGAAAAAAACAACCACCAAAGCAAAACCGTGTGTCCACTACCCAGCTTAAAAATAGAGCAATGTCAAGACTCTTGAAGTCTCTTATGTGCTCCTTTCTGATTCTATTTCTTTCTCTCATCCTCACCTCCTAGGTTAGCAACTATTTACATTTTTATATTTTAACATTTCTTTGACTTTATTTGTAGTTTTAGCCTATATGTATGGGCAAAATATTTCATTTTGCTTGCCTGTGAACTTTAAAGCATACTGTACGCATTCCTTTTGCTTATTTTCTTTCTCAATATTGTGAGATTTACCCATATTGACTGGCTAGCTGCAGGTTATTAATTTGTATTAATTAATGCTATATAGTGTTCCATCGTGTGAATTCAACATGATGGTGGACGTGGAGATGTACCCCTTAGATTTTCGTTTCAAAGAAGAGCTTGTCCCAGGTGCTATGAGTATAGTCAGCAGGCAGTCTTCAGCTGTCAGCCCCTTCAGGGATTGCCTGGCAAGAGGGCTGCCCTACCCAACTTCACTTCCTTTTGGGTATGGACCACATGAGATTGAGTGGGCTTTAAAGGCCGAGCCATTTTGACTGAACATGGGACAACTCCATTTCAGTTCTGAAGCTTCCTCTTTGGGGGACCCAAGGTCACCTGAGGATGTTGGGCCTGCGTTGCTACTGGACTTCTCACCCTACCAGGACTTGCTTCCTTCTCCTTCCTCTTAAGGGTGTTAATCCCACTTTCCCACTCCCTGATGAACATACTGGGTACTAAACCCTGTCTTAGAGTGCTTCCTGGGGAACCGAACTTATTTTTCCAGTGGGTGGCTTTTGGGGGGTTTCTGGGGTTTGCTGTATGGTCAATACTCTTACTAAGCACCTGGTGCACACAGGCATATGTTTCTCTAGAATGTACGTCTAAAAGTGGAGTTGCTAAGTCATAGGCTGTGCACATCTTCGTCTTTCCTGGGCAGTGCCAAATTGTTTTCCAAAGTGTTGTACTTATTAACACTCCGATTTGTGGCATGGAAATGTTTCTGATACTCATTATTCTCACAAGCCTTGACAGTTCCAGATTTAATTTTTTTTTTTTTTTTTTTTTTGATCCCCCCCCCCCCCCCCCCCCCCCCCCCCCCCCCCCCCCCCCCCCATTATTCTCACAAGCCCTTGACGGTTCCAGATTTAATTTTTTTTTTTTTTGTCACACTGGTAGGATTAATTATTTCATAGTGCTCCAAGGTTGAGCATCTCTATGTATTTACTGGCCACTTGAATTTCCCTGCCTGTGAAATGTCTATTCATCCTTTTGTCCACTTTCCTATGTTTTTAATTGATTATTTTAGAGGTTATGTTTTTGGGATTCTAGTTCTTTATCACATGTGTCGCAAATATTTTTCTCTCAATCTGTCACTTCTGTTTCAGTTTGTGATGGTGCCTTTGATAAACAGGAGTTCTTAATGTAGTCTAAATTAGTTTTTCTTTATAGTTTGTACCTTTTTGGATCTCTTAAATCCTCCCTGTTTTGAAGTCGTGAAGACATTTCTAATATTAACTTTTAGAAGCTTTATGACTTTTTCACCTTTTGATTTTGATCCACCTATAATTTATTTTTATGTGATTTATAGGAGTCCAATTTTTTTAAAAAAATATTAATAGCTAATTGTTTCAATATTATCAACCAAATAGTCCTTTTAGTTCTCACAACAAAGCCACTTCTGTCACATCAAGCTTCCTTATGTAGGTCTCCTTTTCTGAGTTTATTTTGTTTCATAATCTCAACTTGACAACTTTTTTTTTTTTTTGAGAGTCGAGCTCTGTCACCAGGCTGGAGTGCAGTGGCGCAATCTCAGCTCACTGCAACCTCCGCCTCCCGGGTTCAAGCGATTCTCCTACCTCAGCCTCCCAAGTAGCTGGGATTACAGGCATATGCTGCCACACCCAGCTAATTTTTGTATTTTTAGTAGAGACAGAGTTTCACCATACTGGTCAGGCTGGTCTTGAACTCCTGACCTCAGGTGATACGCCCACCTTGGCCTCCCAAAGTGCTGGGATTACAGGTGTGAGCCACAAAGCCCAGCCATGACAACATCTTAATAACTGTGCTTTATGATAAGTATTGATAACTGGTAGGGTAAGTCACCTCACCTTAGTATTCTTCACGAGTGTCTTAGCTATTGTATGCCCTTTGCTTTTTCATATATATATTTTTGAATCTGCCTGTCAGATTTTACAAAAAAAGTTGATTTGGATTTCCTTTAGTCGCATTGCCTCTATAGATCAGCTTGGGGAGAATTGGCATCTTTACAATATTGGATCTTCCCAACTATGAACAAAATATAGCTCATTATTTATTTAGATCTTTTTAAATGACTCTTAATAAGTCTTAGAATTTTCTCCATGAAGGTTCTGCACATGTTTTTGCTAGATTTCATCCTAGGTTATTTTTTGTTGCTCTCATAACTAGCACACTTAAAAACATGACATGTTGTAACTATTGCTGGTATATAGCACTATAATAGATAGATCTTACATGTTGACTTTTGTATCCCGTGCTTAATCCCTTGTTGGGATTGATCACATCTTCAAGAAAATAAGATCTGCAATATGTAAGTTTTCTAACATTTAAAAGTCAATATTTAAGACTGGAAAGGATGTAGATTTTCTTTCCTGCTTTTATTAGTCTTGGATTTATGATACACCAGATTGACTTGTCTTTCAAATATTGTAATCTTTGCCAGGGAAGTGGTATATTTTACCAAGTGACTGATTCAAGAATAATACTTTTCTTTGTTGCCTCCTATGTATTCCTAGATTGATTTGGGGGCCAGAGGGTTACCTTAATCACATTGTTTTCCCTTTTTTTTTTTTTTTTTAACTATTTTCTTGCCACTATCTGTCCTTTTTACTTTTCTTTCTGCTAATTCTTTCCTAGTCTCCTTTTCTAATTCTTATCTCTCTCTTAACTTCATTTTACTCAGAATATGAAATATAAATCACATAATGTTTACTGCATAGGTTTAGGAATTATAATAACTGGTCATCTTGAGCCTGAGGATTTATATGAATTATTTAAAGAATAGGAAGTTATAGGTATAATCATATTTTATCACCTCTTGATGTATGTATTAGGAACGAGTTCAAAATTTTGTATAAGGCTGCATGACATTTTTCTCCTTGTGGTCATCGGAAAGACAAATACTTTAATTTTTGTCTCATGGCAGTTTGGGATAAAATGTACACATTTGAGAAACCCTCTACCTGTAAAGTGAAATCACTTTTGTTTGACAAATAATAGATTGAAACAAATGAGAATATCTGGCCAACCAGCTTTTGTTTTACAAGAGCTATGCCTTGCCAATACCTTTAATATCTAGGTACTCTCCTTTCTTTTATAGGTTTACCTACGCAAGTATCTATCAAAATGCTACATTGTTTTATTCATGAGCACTGAGTATACTAAACTGTGAAATTAAACCACATTTCCTCATTTGAAATTGCAAAACTTCTTCCTCTGGACTTTCCAGTGATGAAGTACTGGGAGAAGAGTCAGAATGAATAAGCAAAGAGGTTACTGAATACTTCTTTTAAAAGGGTGTGTTAAGACATGGGCAACTAGTCCAGGGAGGAAGAGCCGATGGCTTAATAGTATGTGGTGAGACATTGGTCTCTGGATTTGCAGCATTACCAAATTTGTCTATTTCACATGTCCTTGAAATGTGAACTGTGTACTTAACTGCAGGTTATTCAGCCCTGCAGTTATTACCTAATGTTCCCATGAAAACATTACTTTTATTTCTTTCAACTCTCTGTCTACCATGGTTATAAGATGGTCCAAGTTATGCCCTCTAACAAATATTGCTTAATATATAATGTACATTGGTAGTTCAATGGTTCTTAACCCTGGCTGTACATTAGAATCACCCAGGGAATCTAAAACACATACGTATACACCAGAGAGTGGGCTCCACACCAGCTCAATAAAATCAGAATATCCTGGGTATGGCTTGGGGCATCAGTGTTCTTTTAAAAGCTCCCTTAATGATTTTAAGACAGCCAGAGTTGAGAACCACTAGTTTAATGGGATAAAAATGTGCCATTTATTGTAATCTGCGTTTGTTGGAGAATTTTTTTCTTTTAGTATTATAGTAATCTGAAAACAGATATGCTTTTGCAAGTAAATTGGATTTAGCAAGATTTCTTGTAAAGGAGTTCTTATCTTAGCCAAAACCTTTTAAGTATACTTTTGCGACGATCTCTCCTAGCATACTTATAATCTTTTTTTTTTTGAAGATTCAATGATAAAGTTTTATTAAATACCAATACTGGCTAGGCACAATTAGACACATTATTATCTCATTTGCTGTATCTGGTATCAAAAAGCAAAGCCTGAAAGATTACCATAGATTTTGATGGCCTCATTAACATAATTAATCTGTAGTGACATTCCCTGGATAATAAATACGGTTTTATGTCCGTGTGTTTTCTGTGTCTTCCAAGTTGCTACAGGGCTCTATTTGATAGCATACTTATAATCTTGGAAGAAAAAAAATATTTCTCAAAATATTGACACATTGCATTCCAGAAGTTTTGAGTCATGTACAGGATGAAAAAACTCACTGAAATTCTCTTTAGATGTCTACAATATCTACCTTTCAAAGGACTTTTGAATAATTGCCCATTTTCTCATTGTAAGCTTGATACAGAACACTCAGCCCATTGTTCTGTTTACCTTTTTCTAGGTTTGAGTTCAGTCTGTGCCACCTTTTCACTGTATATTGGTCAAGTATCATTATCTCATTGAAAAGTATAGTAGGCCTGGAATACATTATACAATGCAGATGAGATAGAAATGAGAACTCTCTAAATTGTGAAGGCCTACTTAGCCATAAGCTTATTTTTATTAAGAGACAGGGTTTTGCCGTGTTGCCCAGTTTGGTCTTGAACTCCTGAGCTCAAGCCATCCTCACACCTTGGCCTCCCACAGTGCTGAGATTACAGGCATGAGTCATCATGCTTGGCCCATAAACTGATTATCTAAATCCTAGTCTCCTAAGAGACCAAATTATTATCCTTATTATCCTTCAGTGTGAAGTGAGTCTGACAGCTCCATATACATGTCAATATACTGACAAACGTTTATACCCACGTATAGGAAACACTTTGCCCTGCCCCTAGGAGACCCACGAAGCTGCTGCTTGTGAGGGGTGGGGAAGAGAGATCTCAGGATGATGTCTAAGTTCTCAGTGAAACCTGCTCTTCCTCTTTCTGAATGTTTCCCACCTCCAGCTCCAGTGCAGGTGTCCAGCTCACCAATTATCCTTATTTTTTTATCTTGTCTTTTCCTTTTAGGAATACAGGTAGAAATTTGTGGAGTTACAGATAGTTTGCATATGTTTTGTCTGAATATTAGAATTTGTCATAATCAATGTAATTAACATGTAAAAACTATTCCTGTATGGGAAAAATGAGTCAAATTTAAGCAATTTATCTTTTCTTTTCTTTTTTTTTTTGAGACAGAGTCTTGCTCTGAAGTGCAATGGCTCAATCCCGGCTCATTGCAACCTCCAACCTCCTGGGTTCAAGCGATTCTCCTGTCTCAGCCTCCTGAGTAGCTGGGATTACAGGTGTGCACCACCATGCCCAGCTAATTTTTTGTATTTTTTAGTAGAGATTGGGTTTCACCATGTTGACCAGGCTGCTCTTGAATTCCTGGCCTCAAGTGATCCGTCTGTCCCAGCCTTCCAAAGTGCTGGGATTATAGGCGTGAGCCACTGTGCCGGCCATAATTTTGGATAACTTTTGAGGAAATTGGGAAAATGCACGCTTCTGCCCAATTAGTGATAATTACAATGCTGAATCTACCAGTGTTTAAATCCTTTAACTGTAGAATTAGGAGAAATATCCTAAAATTTTAGAAGAAAGATGGTCAATTAACTTATAAGTTAAATGTTTTGTGTAAAGAGTCTGTGTATCCTTCAGCAAAATAGGGCTTTCATATAGACAAGGAGACAATTATAAGTTCACAGGTTTAGTTAATTTTCACCAAGTGAAACACACTTATGCAACTAAGACTCAGAACAGGAAGGAAAACATTAATGGAACCTCAGAAGTCCTTCATGCTCCTTTCTAACAGTCACTTATCTAACACTGTAGATTAGTTGTGCCCATTATTGAAAACTTGCTTATGAATTGAAATATACAATTTGTACCTTCTTTTGGTGGTGGGGAAGGTTCTTTTGCTCCGTTTCATATGTGTTATTGCAGAATATTAATTCATTGTTTTGTACTATTCCATTGTTTGGATATAACACAATTTATTCATTCTTCACTTAATGGATAGTTTGGGTTTCTGGTTTGGGCAATGATGTACCACAGCACTATAGACATTCTTATGTGTCCCTTGCTAAATATATATATATATATTTCTTTTGAAGATATATGTACAAGTGCAGTTGCCGAGTCATGTGTTCAGCTTCACTAGATACTGCCAGTTTTCCGATTTATACTCCCATTAACAATGTATGAGAGTTTCAGTTGCTTCAGATTTTTTTTTGCATCACACAATACTAAAACATAATAAGTCAAGGATGCATGTTATAACTTTTAGTATAACTAATAAAAGAATAGCGAAAACATATAACTGATAAGTTAATAGGTAATAGAATGAAATAATAAACTTAGTCCAGAAGAGTAGTAAAACGGGTGAGACACATAGAAAACAAATAGTAATATGGTAAATATCAACCCAATATGTTAGTAATTACATTAAATGTAAATGGACTGCATATCCCAATTAAAAGATTAAGAATGTCAGATTGGAGGAAAAAATCTCAAGTAGATATTGCTTATAAAACGTATCTTCAATATAAGGACACAGGAAGATAACAAAGTTATGCAAGCACTAACCAAGCTGATGTAGTTATACTAATATCAGACAAAGTAGACCTTAAAGTAAAAATAATTATTAGAAATAAAGGACATTATATAATGAATAAAGGGTTGCTAATCCAGCTCCTATTTTAAAAACTTATGTGTAATTTTTCAGACCCAACTATGTGCAGTTACAAAGACTTTATCTGACAGGCCTTACGGGAGAAAACTGCCCTCCCCAAATCCGACTTGGTGTGTGGCCAATGCCCTGTAGTCTCTGAAATGAGTTGTTGCTGTGATTCAGGCCCTGCTGGCCAGCCATACTCTTATAGATAGCTGCATCCCTAGCCCGGGTTCTTCATTTAGAGGCCTCTGATAGCAGAGACCTTTCTCAGGTGCCTCTAAACCACTAAAACCACCTTAGTAGCGGGGAGAGGGGAGCTTCAAAGACTGTTTTTTCTCTACTCCAGTGAAATACTTTTCCACTCCTAGCTCTTCTCCCTCTCCCTATCCTAGGCTCCTGTATGCATGATACTGCAAGAACGTTTTTGGGAGGGTCCCTCGATAGTGAAAAGAGCTCCATATCTGTGCTGATTCACCTGACCCTTGGCTAACGGCACCATTCCATGGGGAGAAAATAGACCAGGGACATTAGCACTTTCTTTTGTTTAGCCTCTTGCTTTATAGCATCACAGTAAGTGATTAAAAGCTTGACTGTTAAAAAGTTAATATTAACTTTTTAATCTTGTTTCAATTGAGTACTCAGACACCTGGCAGTTCAGCTTAGAGCCTAACAGTGGTTAATCCACCAGGAGGCTATAACAATTCCAAATTCGTATGCCCTTAATGATGTATCCTCAAAATGCATAAAGCAAAAACTAATAGATACTTGAAATGTATTGTATAACATTCACACAGAAAAGAGTATACAGCTCAGTGAGTTATTACAGAGTATATCAGTATACCCAAAACATTTAACAAAACCAACACCTAACAAGGCTCACTTGAGATACCTCTTAATGACTGTGGCTTTCTCCTTCCTTAAAGGTCACTACTGTTTGTACTTCTAATAAAAGAGATTCGTTTTGCCTGTTTTTAAGTTTTATATAATAGAATTATTAGTATATATTTATATTTGGCTTCCTTCACTAATATATTGGTTAGATATGTTTCTAACCATCTTCTGCTGAGTATTAACCTCCTGTTATCATTTCAGATGTTTTAGAAAACGATTATGAGAGCTTACGTGTATTAAATGTTGAAAGAAATGGAAATATTATTTATACCTATAAGGTATGTCTGTATTCTTTTTTATTGTGGTAAGATGTAAAATTTACTGTTTTTAATCATTTATATTCTCTTTTTACAGAATTCTATACTGTATCTTATTGAAGGGTAATGAATAAACTTGTTGGCATTTAATCTTAACATATGACTTTGTGTGTGTGAGACTGAATAAAGTGATTGAAATTTAGTAGTATTAGGCTGGGCATGGTGGCTCACAATTGTAATTCTAGCACTTTGGAAAGCTGCAACGGGCAGATCACTTGAGGTCACGAGATCGAGACCAGCCTTGCCAATATGGCAAAAACCCCGTTTGTACCATAAAATACAAAAATGAGCTGGGCGTGGTGGCGCACACCTGTAGTTCCAGCTACTCAGGAGGCTGAGGCAGGAGAATCGCTTGAACCCAGGAGATAGAGGTTACAGTGAGCTGAGATTGTGCCACTGCACTCCAGCCTGGGTGACAGAGCGAAACCGTGTCTCAAAAAAAAAAATTTTTTTTAGTATTAAATGTTTCTTCATTTTAAAATAAAACTAAACGGGCATATCTGACATAATACTCAAATTTTGAATCAATGAACAATTTCATTTTCTAGACAAAAAATGCCAAGTAAAAATGTTTAAACCTAATTAATATGTTAACATTTTATCATTGGAGAAATTATTAAATATGATTACTCTCTTCAGACGTAGATATGTTAGGACTTTTGAAGCATTATTATTATTTTGTTTTTAGAAACAGAGTCTTGCCCTGTCACCCAGGCTGGGGTGTAGTGGCACAATCATAGCTCACTGCAGCCTCAAACTCATGGGCTCAAGTAGGTTCCTTGAGCTCCTGCCTCAACCTCCCCAGTAGCTAGGACTACAGGCACGTGAAGCATTGTTATTTATCAATGTGTTTTCAATGTCAACTGTTCTAAGGAAAATTTAACTTTAATAAGCACACATGAATAATTCAAATGGCCAGTTTGTTTGCGCAGTTATGTCACTGTACTTTTTAAAGTAAAAATGATTATTTTAAGTTGTGTCTTAGAATGGTACCTTTAAGGAATTGTGTGATTCACAATGGTTTACTTAAAAGAATGTTATGGACTTGTCCTAGCCATCCCTATTATCTATCATATGTATATATTTTCAAAGACATAAGTGGAAGTATAAAAAGATTTACGCCTTCACCATGCTCAGTCCTACTAGACAGTTACCCAAATTCACTGAGCTCTACACTGTTGATCCATTTCATTCTTTGAGCCCAGATGACTAGCTGAACTGGATTCAGTTCCGCCTCTGACAGGCACAGAAAGCTTCTTTTAGAGTGCTTACTGCTAAGATTGAGTTATTGCAGGTTGGTTTTAAAACTAGTAACATTCTAACTTCCTAAACTATGACATTTAATAAACATCTGGTTAATTTTTTTTTAGGATGATAAGGGAAATGTCGTCTTTGGATTATATGATTGTCAAACCAGACAAAATGAGGTAAAAATCATAGATTACTCATTGGTTACTTTACTGCCTTTAGAGTTTTCTTTGTCTCCTCCTTTTTCTAGATATAAATTCCAACTTTATTTTCTCTTTTTCTCTAAACATTTATTTGAAAAAACAGAATTGCAATTTGAGGCATACACACAGACCAGGGTAGTCTTTGGATGTTCAAAGAACTAAGAAAGGTTGGGGGTTTTATCAGAAAGAGAAATGTTACACATGGCTTTGAAAGAAAACTCATTGGCAATAGGAAAGTTTCCAGGAGCTGGCAAGATCTCATTGGTGTGTGAAAGCAGTAGGTAAAACTAGTTTTAGAGCCATGGCAGTTTGTTTCAGCAGCTACTAGGTGAAGCTGTTCTTAAGTTTATGGCATTTGGTCATTTTGGCAGCTGGCTTGCACAGTACCTGGGCAGGCACTTGTGCCCTGTGTGCTTCTCTTTTCCTCTCCTGATCTCTTGATTTAACTCGATTGAGTATGACAGACTAACTCCAATTCTTGTAATCAGTTATCACAGTACATGCAACTGTTTTATTCATTTATTTGTTGATGGGCACCTGTTTCTAATATTCGCCTATTATGAACACTATTATATACATAGCTATGTTTTAATTCTTCTGTGTGTGTATCTAGGAGTGGGAATACCAACTTTATTTTCTAAAAAATTATATTTCTTTGCTTTCCTTCTCTTCTCCCTTAACGATCTCTTGATCCTCTTATCTTAAACAAAAAATGCAAGGACTGTTGGACCAAAAAGTGAGGTGAAGTCTCTTAGACCTTTGAGATTTAAGTAAAATTGGCCCAAACAAATTATTCAATATCCTGTAAGAAAGTAGGAGGTCCAGTGTCCTCCTTGAGATTTGTGTACTCCCAGGTCATCGTAAAATGACTTCTGACTCTTTCTGCTTCTGCTTAACCTTCACGTGTCTTGTTTCTCATTATTTCTTAGTGATCCAGACAAGGAACCCTTTTCCTTATTTTTTTCCCCCAAATTACTCACATAAGGCGTTGGTTGATGTGACAGGCTTTGTCTAATTCTGGGAACAAATGGGAGGGAGTAATTTTGTGCCTATGTAAAAACAATTTAGAATTGAATATTAGACATCTTTGAACTTAAGTGTCCTTTATCCATCACAAATTTCTTACAGGTCACCTTACTCTTCAGGGTTCCAATATGCTGCTTGGTTAATTCTCTCTTCCCTTCTTCCACCCCTTTCACCTTTATTCATTAATTCATTCACCCATTCACTGATCCAATAAATAAGTATTGAGTGTTTTCCCTATCAGGTGCTGGAGACACAGTGATGATCAACATAAACTCTTTCACAATACACAGTCTAGGGAAAGAGAATAAAATCTCAAGTTTTCAGTGCAATTGTTAGCTTAATTTCTGTGTGGCATGTATTCTAAAAAGATGGGTTGAGAGGAGACACCATAGTCTGTCTGCTGTCAATCCAGTTGTGGTGACTGCTGCTATCTTTTGTGGTCATATTCCTCTCTCCCAAGAGTGTGAGCACTTGACAGTAGGAGCGCTTTGCATACCAATATGTTTCATCCCTGTCACCTTTAGCTTACTGCCTGTGAGTGGTAGGAGTGCAGCGAATGTTTTTCAATGGATTGATAGTGATGGGTTCCCTCCAGAGTGGCTGTTTTTCAAAAATTTTCCAGTGACAAAGCTGCTTTGAATTCCAAAATGTGAAAATTAGTCCGGAAAATAAATTGGCCAAAGGATAAATTAATAGGAAATTTAAACTAGTTTTGTAAACAGGCAAATTTTTCTTCTGAACCGTAGTTGCTAAACAAACCCTCCCCTTCTCCCGTCTCTTCTCCACATAAGCACAACCCTTACAGCCCATATGTTTTTTTTACTGACCTTTTGATGGTTTTATTGAAGGAATGGATTTGTATACCAAATCTAGATTTAAAATTCTTTTTTTTTTTTTTTTTTTTGAGACGGAGTCTCACTCTGTTGCCAGGCTGGAGTGCAGTGGTGCCATTTCAGCTCACTGCAACCTCTGCCTCCTGGGTTCAAGCAAATCTCCTGCCTCAGCCTCCCAAGTAGCTGGAACTACAGGTGTGTGCCACCATGCCCAGCTAATCTTGTGTGTGTGTGTGTGTGTGTGTGTGTGTATATTTTTTTTTCTTTTTTCTTTTTTTTGTTTTTTAGTAGAGACGGGGTTTCCCATGTTGGCCAGGATGGTCTCAATCTCTTGACCTCGTGATCTGCCTGCCTCTGCCTCCAAAGTGCTGAGATTACAGGTGTGAGCCACCGCGTCTGGCCTAAAATTCTTTTCAAGTACTATATTTTTCCTTGGAAAGGTGCCACCATGAGAAAGATGGTGCCATCAAGAGAAAAAAAAATCTTTCTCTTGGTAATTGAGCTTCAGGATGGGATAACAGTGTCTAAGTCTTAATGCTTACCCATCCTTCTCTAAAAGTTTTTATTTTTTAAATTTGAAAAACTAGTACAGTAATGTCCTGTTGTACTCTTCACTCGGTTTCTCTCAATTGTTAAATCTTGTGTAACTATAGGATAATATATTAAAACCAATAAATTAATGTCAGTACGATGTGTGCATATAGTTCTATGCCATTTCATCACTTGTGTAGATTCCTGTAATTACCACGCAGTCAAGAAAGAGTTACTCCATCACTACAAGATCTATTGGTGTTGAAATTTTACCAGTTCGAATGAAGTATATAACTATTATCTCCTTTTGAGTCTCTTTACCTTTCCGTGTTTTTGATTGTCTTTGATATTTCCTATACATTCTTTAAGATCCACATCAGGCAATGTTATACTTTTTGCCCTGATTGTCAAACATAATTTAGAAAACACAAGAGGAGAAGGAAAGTCTATTGTGTTTACCTGTATATTTGCTCTTTCCATGTTCTTTCTGATGTTAAGATTCCTTTTTTATCATTTCCTTTCTCTTCCAAGAACTTTTTTTAGCCATTTTTTTAGGGTAGGTATGTTGATGACAAATTTTCATAGTTTTCTTCATCCGAGAATGTCTTTTTTTCTTTTCATTCCTGAAGGATAATTTTGCCAAGTATAGAATTCAGGATTCATAGTTCTTTTTGTTCCTGTCTTGAAAAACGTGCCACTTCCTTCTGGCTTCTCATGAGAAATCTGCTGTCTTTTGAATTCCCTCCCCACCACCCCAATATAGATGTCACTTTTTTCTTTGCTGTTTTTGAAAAATTTTTTTTCCTTCTCCTTAGTTTTCTGAAGTTTGATTATGCTGTCTTGGTGTGGATTTGTTTGGATTTTCCCTGTTTGGGGTTCACTCTGCTTATTGAATCTGCAGTATCTTGCCAAATTTGGGACATTTTTAGTCATTAGCCAATATTTCTTCAAATATTTTTTCTTAAAGTTCCAATCTGTTTCTCTTCTCTTTTTATAGACTCTGATTACAAGAATGGTAGATCTTTTGTTATAGTCTCACAGATCACTGAGGTTCTGTTTCTTTTATTTTTCGATTTTCTGTTGTTTAAATTAGGTAACTTCTATTGTTTTCAAGTTCACTGATTCTTCTGTCCGCTTCACTATGTTGTTGAGCCTATCCATGGAAGTTTTGTTAAAAAAAAATTGGTAATTGTATTTTTCAGTTGTGAAATTTCCATTCGTATTTTTCTTTGTACTATTTCTTGCTGAGACTTTTTTCATTTGCTTCAAGCATGCTTGTAATTACTTATTGAAGCATTTTTATGACCGTTTTAAAATCTTTGTCAGAAAATTCCAATATCTTTGTTATCTCAGTGCTTGTGCCTATTGTTTTCTCATTCAGTTTGAGATCTTCCTGGTTTTTGGTATGACATGAGGTTTTCTATTGTATGTTAGACATTTTGAGTACTACATTATGAAACTCTGGATGTTATTTAAGTCTTCTCTTTAGCATACCTCCTGTGATAATTTGCCTATTGGGGAATTAGCGGGGTTGGTGGTACAACCTACTACTGCTACTACTGCTTGTGCCGGGGGAAGGTCCAGGTTCCCCACTTGGCCTACTTGGACACCCCAGTGGAGAGAAGTGTCTTGTTATGGCTAGACAGAGGTGGGATTTCAGTCTCCCCACTTGGCTCCACTGATACCACAGCAGAGGAGCAGGATGGGGGAAAGGTAGGTGAAGGCCTGGTTATCATTGGGTGGTAGTGAAAGTTTTGGCTTCCCATTCAGCCACCTTGGACACCATCCCAGTGAGGAGGTGGAAAGGGACCTCTTTACTACTGGGTCTGGGTGGGAGTCCAGGATCCATGTGGCTTTGCTGGCACTCTTGGTGGGGGAAAGCTTATTTACCACTGGGAATGGATGAAAGTCCTGATTTCCTACTTGGTCTTCGTTACTGTTCTCACAGAAGGGGGAAGGCTGCCTTGTTATAGCTGGGCAAAGGTGGGAGTCTAAGCTCCCCATGCAGCCTTTGCTGGTAGAGATGGGAGTGGGGTTGCATTTTCTTTTGTGGTGTTTGACTGGAGTTAGGGTGGTTATAGTAAAAAGGTTTCTCTCTTGCTATGTTTCCCCTTTCCAGTTCCTTTGGCTAGAGAGCATGGGTGTGTGTTTGTTTTTGTCCGCTCCCATCAGTATTTCTGTTGTTTTCACCTCTTTAGCTCTGAGTCTAGGCTATATGACACAAAAAGAAAACCCAGGGAACTCACTACTGTGTCATTCATCAGGATCTGAGGTCCCTAAAAAGTCTGCTGCCTTCTCTCTGCATTTTGGAGTCGTCATTGAAACTTAAAAAATGTATGTCCAGGGTTTTAAAACTGTACTTGGTGGGAACAATAGGGACAAGTGGGTTGACTCCACTTTGCCCTGCCCCCCCACCTCAAGTTTTGAGTTAATGGTCTTGCCCTGCAATATGCAAATGGGAAGGAGTGTATTACTTATGCTTTCCATTAGCATAAGTAATGGGATAAGCATACGCACGGTCCCAGTAGCTTTCCTTCCTCACCCTCTTCCACCTCTTTCTCCCATCTTCTGTCGTGTAGGACTTCCCTGGTAGTGCATACAAGAGTGAACATGACCTAAACTGGTTGGATACAAGAGAATACTTTGCTGGGAATTTGGGACATGGACTCTTCTCTTTTCCACTAGGTTTGGTGATAAGTGAATTCACTGGGTTGGAATTGCTGTGGCTTTGGGGAATAGAACTTGGAGCTCTATTGTGTGGAAGCTGACAAATGTATTGAACCCAGAAAGCTAGGAGAATGTGTATTTCTAGCTCTGGATCAAGCCAATACTGAAGTAACACCCCATTCTGTTCAATTTCATGAGCCACTAATTGTCTTTTTGCCTAAGCTAGTTTGGGGAAGATTTTTTGACGCTTGGAGTTAAAGACTTCTGATACTTACACACCTATTTACCTAGAAATTCCACTTTGAGGTTTTGATTCTACAGAAATATCTGCACAAATTCACACAGGTTTATGTAAAAGGTTCATTGGATTATTATATTACCTAAATGTAGGAGGCAAACTAAATGCCCATCAGTAAGTTTTTGGAAATTGATACAGCTCTTAAAGGATTAAGAAGTCTATAAATGTACTGGTACAGAAGGCTCTCCAAAACATATTGTTACATGAAAAAAGAAAGTTGTCAGAATAATACATTCCATTTATGTTTTTAAAAAACTTGCAATGTAACTGTGTAATGTAAGTGCATAAATACAGAAAATTTATAAACATACTTCCTTTTGGAAGAGAGTTGGGATTGGCTGAGTATAAAGCACTGCCATTTCTTTTGACCTTTTATTTTTGTTTGAGACAGGGTGTCGCTCTGTCACTTGGGCTGGAGTACAGTGGCACAATCACGGCTCACAGCAGTCTTGACCTCCTGGGCTCAAGTAATCCTCCTATCTCAGCCTCCCAAGTAGCTAGGACTACAGGCATGCCACCATGCCTGGCATATTTTTTAAAAAACTTTTGTAGAGACAGGATTTTGTCGTGGTGTCCAGGCTGGCTTTGACTTCTTATTTGATGGTGTTTGAATCTTTTAAACATTGAGACTGTACTTATGTTATCTTTGTAATTAAAAGATAACAAACTAAAAATTAAGTGTATGTACCCATTCTTCTTAGTAATAATTTAGAATTAGATTCTTCTTAGTAATAATTTAGAATCCCTCAGTTAGAGCAAGAGTCAAAGGAAACTGACAATTCTCACATGAATTCAGTACCTGATTAATTGAAAGTTCACTTTCTATAATCAATTGTTCCCTAACTTTCCCAGCTTTTCCCGTAAACTTCTAGCTATAGGGGTCTGGTGTGTTCTCAATACTTTTTTAGTGTGCAGATACTAGTAATCTTCTTAATACTTACACTATTTACTGTTTCTCTTAGTCGGTTCTCTTCTGAGGTCCGAGACTGTCTCTTTCCCTTATCCTCTGGGTGTTCTTTAAGAGAGCCTGCCTAATAGAACTGGTGTTCTCTAGTTCCTCAATCTCTACATCACATCCTCCTGCGTGGGCATTTTCATTTTCTTTAATATTCAAGAAAATGGAATCTTGCAATATTTTGAACATTTTAAACAACAAGCAAAAAAAATTAAGACTACCTTCCCAGTCCTCTAAATATGAAAGGCCTGTGGGAGATGCACTTGTGACAGTGGCTAAGAAAACTAATGATTATTTTGTAATTAATCACCTCAGTAATTACAATAGCTAACATTTGAGTGCTTATTGCACTAAGTGCTTCATATAGATTATCTCACTTGATCCTCCTAACAATCCCATGAGTAGATGTTATGATTCCTATTTTACTGATGGGAGGGATAGAGAAGCTGAATAATTTATCCAAGGTCACACAGCTAGCAAGTGTCAGAGTCAGGATTTGAACCTGGATCTAGCTGGGTTCCAACGTCTGTGCTCTTAACCACTATACTTGGTTGTCTCGTGGCTAAATATCAGTGCCAACATGGCTTACAATAGCAAACTTTTTTTTGGTAAAGAGTAGTCTGGAATGTGTCAGCATAGCTAAACTAGTTTGATTCTTTACTGAAATATTTTGCCCCAGTAATACTTAGCACAGAGCTTAATGGGAATTTATGTTCATACAATTGTTATTTAATATATGAAACTTCAAATTAAAAAATACTTTTGTTTTAATAGCTTCTGTATACTTTTGAGAAAGACTTGCAAGTTTTCAGTTGCTCTGTCAACAGTGAAAGAACTTTGCTTGGTAAGTTGAGCTCTTATTGCTACATCTCAAGAACTGAACTACATCTTTCAAGAGTTTCAAAGTATTAGATTTTTGCAGTATTAAATTATTCTATAACAATAATTTCCTAGGAAAGAAATGTTCTTGAAGTTTGAAATAAAGAATATGGAGGGTATACCTACAGAAAAGAATGCTTTGTGTTCTGCCCTTATCTTCCGTTGACATATCCTTTAAGCCCTCATCTATTTCAGGTATAAAATGGTAAACTTTAACAAGCTACCGTATGGATCAATTGCTAATGGATTTTTTTTTCTTTTTCCATTAGCTGCAAGTTTAGTTCAGTCTACTAAAGAAGGAAAAAGGAGCGAACTTCAACCAGGTAATGAAATTACACTTTTTAGTACCTATGGGTAGATGAAGTTTATTGGTAGATGATTTATTATACTACCAAATAAAATTTCAAGCATCTTTAGAAATAGCCTTATTGTATCTCAGAATAAAAGGCAAAGGTCATGTCAAGCATGAACAAGACTTAAAAAAAAAATTTTTTTTTTCAAGCAAACAGAAAAGTACAGACAATGATCTAACAGTGATTCAGCAGAAGTATGAAGATGGTAATTAGTACGTGCAGGCTAAATAAATGCTGAAATAGAAACCTATGGTCAGATGTTGGTATAAAAGATTGGGAAAGTCAAGAATGCATGTTTTCTTATATCTGGTTAATTATTGATTAGTACCTAACGCATGGTAAGTACTACAGCAATACTAAAGATTAATTCTGCTCATTTGCCAAGGTCCACTTTATGGTTTTGTAGCTATGTGATGCTCCCTGGCCCCTCCCCACCACCTTTTAAAAAGTGCTGTAAGTCATCCCTCTGTCTATAACTCAACAGTATTGAGTGCCTGCTGGGGGTCAGGCATTATGCATGGTGCTGGGGATACAATGGTGTGTAAGAGAGGTATAGCATCTGTCCTCATGGGGCTTTCAGTCTAGTCTAGGGTTTCAATTGCAAATGCATACATTGGCCAGAGAGACCATGTAAATATGTGAAGCAGATTGAATGTAAGAAAAAAATCAAGTGACCAGCAGAATGCCTTTGTTTTCCATTTTTAACATAGAAACCAAGAAATATTTTTTTTCTTTAATGAAAAAAAAAATTCAAGAGGTATAGGGACTAGTAGTAGGGTGGGGATGTCCCAGGAGCCACTACTCAGCTCTAGCTTTTTGTTGTCACTAGCAAGTCTAGTGGAACTGGCTTTTCAATTTATCAAGGGAAGTCTGGAGCTCTTTGTAAAGATCGAATTTGTAAATGTTGGCTTGAATATACTTAAAAATCCTACTTGGGACAATAATAACCACCTGTGGCCTGGAGCCAGCCTGTGATTACCATTGGTCAACTTCTGGCCTAGTGGGTCTCCTATCAATCTCTTACTATTCTGCTCCCAGATGCTTTCCATCTGTTCTGTTTATTTGACGCTTAAATTCCTTCTTAAATTACTTCTTTTGTTAGCATATTTCCCACTCAGATGTATTTTCCTGCTGTTGCATGTGATGGAAAAACCCGTTGTACTTACTTTCCACATGAGGCTTGTGAGGCACTCCTGGGCTTCTCATGATACACATTTCCTCAGAGCCTAGTCTGCATGGGACCTTCTTGAGGGCCTCAGTAAAATTGTTTATGGGAGATTTGGTGGGCAGGAGGCTCACCTGAAATGTCATCATTTGTATTGCTCATCCTAACCCTCCCCCTGCCATGATACACTGAGAATAACAACCCCTTCCGTCTTTGGTGCCATGTCCTCATTTTTCTAGTACTGTCAGCACTCTGCTCCTTTTAGAATTAAGCGCAGGGCTTGCTTCAGAGCAGATGGAACTGGAATAGCTTAAGTGAAATATGATCTGGGACATTGGTGTGCTGACCCTTAAACAAGGGTATGGGCAAAACCCCAGGATATGGCTGCGACCTTTGGGCTAATAGACCCGTTTCTCCAAGAAGAGGAAAGGCCTAGCTGCTGTGTTCCTGGAGGTGGTGAGGGTGGGCATCTGTATAGAACCTTGGGTTGGCTCCTGTGTCCTCCGGTTCTTCTTGAGCCTTATTTTTTTAGCCTTAAAAATTCTTTATTATGTTGGGAAACTGAGTAGTAACTATATTTTTTACATCTATCTATTGTTCACCATCTATGCCTGACTGTCACACAGAACAGTAGTCCTTTATGATTATGTAGATTATAAAATTTACTTTCAGGCCAATTTTAAACTTTACTTGATTGCAACATTAAAGTCTATTCAGGGATGCTTGCTCAGTCTTAAAAGTTTGATGCACTTACAGTGAGATTATCTGCTTGCATCTTTAAAAACAGTTCAGTGAACATTATTAGTTATTATATTGGATACCTCACAACTTTACCATGTTGGCCAGCTCTGCCTAGGTGTAGTCTGACAGTGCCTCACCTCAGCTGCCCTATCTGTGTCTTGCTTTCTGCCAAGGGCGCTTGGGAAAATCTACTTACTGCCTACACATGTACAGCTTGGAAGTATGGTTGAGCATGATGCCCAGGAGAATAACCCATGACCACTGGTGGCAAGGAGCTGAAAGACAAATGGTCTTCCTTTCCGTCTCTAAAGTGGGTAATTGTGAGGTGTACTCCAAGCAGCTTAAAATCCAAGGTGGTCACTAATTTGATAATGCCCCATTTACTGGTATACTTTTCTTCCCTGTTTCATTCTTCCCAGTCCCTTATGCCAATCCTGGCTAGAGTGATCCTAGAGTTATATTGTTCCCTGAGGTAAGTTTTTATCTTAGTGTGAATTTCCCCATAACTGTGCCTGAAGCAGAGATTTGAGTCCAATTAATTTATTTGGGGAATGATACTAGGAAAGGCCATTAGGGGAATGTCTAAACAGAGACCTGAAATTGGGGAGGGAACAAGCACGAGGCTATGGAGAAAGCGCATTTCTGGCAGATCAAACAGTCATCACGGGACTATACTTCGTAGACTCGCTATTCAAGGATAGTGAGGAGGTCGGTGAGATGAGTGGAGTGAACAAGGGGCAGAGTGGTAGGAACTGAGGGCAAAGGAAAAAGGAGGTGAGGTGCAGACAGATCACATAGACCAAAGGAGGCCATTGTAAAGGCGTGGCCCTCATTCCTAGTAAAATGGGAAGCGATACGCATACTGAGCAGGGACGTGATCTAACTTGCTTCGTAAAAGGATTGCTGTAGCTGCTGCATGGAAGATGGACCGCAGCAGGGCAAGGAGAGAACTATTATAGTCTAATGGCTTGTACTGGCAAAGTGGAGCAAGGGCTAAGTGGCTGTGTTTGGATGTATTCAAAAGATCGACTTGTCAAGATTGGCTGCTTGGCCAGGCACAGTGGCTCACGCCTGTAATCCTACCACTTTGGGAGGCTGAGGCAGGTGGATCACCTGAGGTCAGGAGTTTGAGACCAGCCTGGCCAACATGGTGAAACCCTGTCTTTACTAAAAATACAAAAATTAGCTGGGTGTGGTGGCACATGCCTGTAATCCCAGCTACTTGGGAAGCTGAGGCAGGAGAATTGCTTGATCCCAGGGGAAATAAAGGTTGCAGTGAGCAGAGATTGCACCACTGTACTCCAGCCTGGGTGACACAGTGAGACTCCGTCTCAAAAAAAAAAAAAAATATATATATATATGTATATGCATGCATGCCGCTGGATTTGATGGCAACATAAGAATAAGAGACAAGTCAAGCGTGACTCACTTTAAGGTTTTTTGGCTAGAACAGGTAGAAGGGCATGTGGGTGTGTACGTATGTATGGGAGGGGCAGGAAAGAAGAGTTTCATTTTGGACTTGCTCAGTTTGACATGCCTAATAGACATCCCAGTGGAGATGTGAGGTGGAGTTTGGAGATGAGTCAGAAGGCCAGGTAAGAGGGGTAAGAGGTCAGGGCTGGAGAGACACATTTAGGAGTCATCAGTATATGAAAGGTATTGCTCATCATGGGAAGGTTTCATTTTGTTCAGTAAAGATTTCAGATGATGTAACCAGAAAGCACTATAGGATTTATTAGAATGTTTTATTTGAACGAATATTTTGGAAACGTTTATTTTGTCTGTCCATCAAATGGCCTTACAAGCCGTTTGATTACGAGATGTGGTTTGTCTCAGGTGGGGTTTAACACTGTTGCTTAAAATAAGATTTTTCTACTGTAGATGAGACAAATTGTACCATTTTTTTGCAAACAGGGTTCTTTGATCCACATACTTTACAATGCAGTTTTTTTCTTTTTTTAATAATGCTCCTTTTCTTGGCTGTAGAGATGGCAGAGTGAATATTTTATGGAGAAAATGGCTTTCCATAGGACACCAGGCTCTGGCTGTCCCCTTTGTCCTCCCCTGTGGAGTTGCATTTGCCACAAGTCACAGCAGATTCCCACTGGGCAGCAATTGGGGTGACCATATGGGTCAGGAGCCCCATTGCCACTGAGATTTTCCAGAGCTCCCTCTCACCATCACAGACAGTCAAGTGTCACAGATGCTCTGTGAAGCTGTGATTTGATTCAAGAGCTTGAATAACCAGAGCTCCTTCAGAACCAGGCCATATTGAACTCTCCCATCCTTGTCACCATTTCACAGCATGTGCCTGGATCACACCACGGTCTTTTGCTCACCTCCGTTCTCCTCATGTCATGTCTATCCCTCTGCCTGATCCTGCTGTCTGTCCTTGTGGTATCCAGATATTGCCTGGTCTTGTGTTCCCCTTCAGTGATGGTCTCCCAGTCTCCATTGATAATCTTTTTTTTTTTTTTTTTTTTTTTTTTGAGACAGTGCCTTGCTCTGTCACCCAGGCTGGAGTGCAGTGATGTGATCTCAGCTCACTGCAACCTCCACCTCCCGGGTTCAAGTGATACTCCTGCCTCAGTCTCCCGAGTAGCTGGGATTACAAGTGTGCGCCACCACACCTGGCTAATTTTTTGTGTTTTTAGCAGAGAGGGGATTAGTCATGTTGCACACGCTGGTCTTGAACTCCTGAGCTCAGGCAATCTGCCAACCTCAGCCACCCAACATGTTAGGATTACAGGCATGAGCCACTGTGTCCAGTCTCCACGGATATCTTGATTCTCAAAATTCTTTTTTTTTTTTTCCCCCGAGACGGAGTCTTGCTCTGTCACCCAGGCTGGAGTGCAATGGTGTGGTCTCGGCTCACTGCAACCTCTGCCTCCCAGGTTCAAGTGATTCTCCTGCCTAAGCCTCCTGAGTAGCCGGCACCACAGGCATCCACCACCACTTCCGGCTAATTTTTGTATTTTTAGTAGAGACGGGGTTTCCCCATGTTGGCCAGGCTGGTCTCGAACTCCTGACCTCAGATGATCCACCCACCTTGCCTTCCCAAAGTGCTGGGATTACAGGTGTGAGCCACCACTCCCGGCTGTCAAAATTCTTAATTTAGCACCTCATAGAATAATGGGATTTTATGGCTGAAAGGGATTGTAGAAGTAATCTGGTTCTTTGCTCGTTCACTTTATTCTGATTATTTTTGAGACAGGGTCTTGCTCTGTTGCCCAGGCTGGGGTGCACTGACATTCTTATGGCTCACTACAGCCTCGAACTCCCTGGCCCAAGGGATCTTCCCACCTCAACCTTCTGAGTAGCTGGGACTATAGGCACACACCACCATGTCCAGCTTGTTCTTAATATTTTTTTCATTTTTTTGTAGAGATGGGGTTTCACTATGTTGCCCAGGCTGGTCTCAAATTCCTGGCATCAAGTGATCTTCCTGCCTTGGCCTCCAAAAGTGTTGGGATTACAGGTGTGAGCACCTTGCCCTGCACGTTTTATTATGTTTAATAATGAGGCGTTGAGGCCTAGGAAAGCTTGGTGATTTGCTGTGAAGTAAATACCAGGATAATGGCAGAACTGAAACTAGAACTGATGTCTCTAGAATCTTAACTCACAATGCTTCCTTTTTCACTGTGAAAGCACATGGTATGTTATTGAGAGAAATTATTGTTTGCAAAGGTTTACTTTTATTATGCTAGTAATATTAGTCAAATGTCTGGGTTGTACTCCAGAAGGGAAAAATTAGTGTAGAAAGGTGTTTTCTGCCTTCAAAGATCTTCCCATTTTAAAGGTAAGAAAATCTAGCTGCCAGCTGGCTATCTCCTTTGGGTACAAATTCCTGCTTAAAAAAAAAAAAAAAGCCAAATATGGTGATTCTTTTTCTTTTTCTTGTTTTTTTTTTTTGAGACAGAGGCTCATCTGTCGCCCACGCTGGAGTGCAGTGGTGTGATCTCAGCTCACTGCAACCTCCGCTTCCTGGGTTCAAGCTATTCACCTGTCTCAGCCTCCTGAGTAGCTACAGATGAGTGCCACCACGCCTGGCTAATTTTTTTTTTTTTTTTTTTTTTAGACGGAGTCTCGCTCTGTCACCAGGCTGGAGTGCAGTGGTGCAAACTTGGCTCACTGCAACTTCCGCCTCCTGGTTTCAAGCGATTCTCCTGCCTTAGCCTCCCGAGTAGCTGGGACTACAGGTGTGTGCCACCATGCCCAGCTATTTTTTTTTGTATTTTTATTTTTTATTTTTATTATTATACTTTAAGTTTTAGGGTACATGTGCACAATGTGCAGGTTTGTTACATATGTATACATGTGCCATGATGCTGTGCTGCACCCATTAACTCGTCATTTAGCATTAGGTATATACCAATGGAACAGAACAGAGCCCTCAGAAATAATGCCGCATATCTACAACTATCTGATCTCTGACGAACCTGACAAAAAGATGAAATGGGTAAAGGATTCCCTATTTAATAAATGGTGCTGGGAAAACTGGCTAACCATATGTGGAAAGCTGAAACTGGATCCCTTCCGTACACCTTATACAAAAATTAATTCAAGATGGATTAAAGACTTCAATGTTAGACCTAAAACCATAAAAACCCTAGAAGAAAACCTAGGCAATACCATTCAGGACATAGGCATGGGCAAGGACTTCATGTCTAAAACACCAAAAGCAATGGCAACAAAAGCCAAAATTGACAAATGGGATCTAATTAAACTAAAGAGCTTCTGCACAGCAGAAGAAACCACCATCAGAGTGAACAGGCAACCTACAGAATGGGAGAAAATTTTTGCAACCCACTCATCTGACAAAGGGCTAACATCCAGAATCTACAAAGAACTCAAACAAATTTACAAGAAAAAAACAACCCCATCAAAAAGTGGGTGAAGGATATGAACAGACACTTCTCAAAAGAAGACATTTATGCAGCCAAAAAACACGTGAAAAAATGCTCATCATCACTGGCCATCAGAGAAATGCAAATCAAAACCACAATGAGATACCATCTCACACCAATTAGAATGGCCATCATTAAAAAGTCAGGAAACAACAGGTGTTGGAAAGGATGTGGAGAAATAGGAACACTTTTACACTGTTAGTGGGACTGTAAACTAGTTCAACCATTGTGGAAGTCAGTGTGGCGATTCCTCAGGGATCTAGAACTAGAAATACCATTTGACCCAGCCATCCCATTACTGGGTATATACCCAAAGGACTATAAATCATGCTGCTATAAAGACACATGCACACGTATGTTTATTGCAGCACTATTCACAATAGCAAAGACTTGGAACCAACCCAAATGTCCAACAACGATAGACTGGATTAAGAAAATGTGGCACATATACACCATGGAATACTATGCAGCCATAAAAAATGATGAGTTCGTGTCCTTTGTAGGGACATGGATGAAACTGGAAACCATCATTCTCAGCAAACCATCACAAGGACAAAAAACCAAATACTGCATGTTCTCGCTCATAGGTGGCAATTGAACAATGAGAACTCATGGACACAGGAAGGGGAACATCACACACCAGGGCCTGTTGTGGGGTGTGGGGAGGGGGGAGGGATAGCATTAGGAGATATACCTAATGCTAAATGATGAGTTTCTTTTTGTATTTTCAGTAGAGATGGCGTTTCACTATGTTAACCAGGATGGTCTCAATATTCTGACCTCATGATCCGCCCTCGCCTCAGCTTCCCAAAGTGCTGGGATTATAGGTGTGAGACATCATGCCTGGCTGTGATTATTTTTCTAGTGAGAAAATTTCCTCTATCTCCCTCAAAAGGTTTTTTTTCCCCTCCCAGTTAAAATAAACTTTTGGCCTGGCACATGGTGAAACCCCATCTCTACTAAAAATGCAAAAAAATTAGCCGAGTGTGATGGCGGGTGCCTATAACCCCAGCTACTCAGAAGGCTGAAGCAGGAGAGTTGCTTGAACCCAGGAGGCGGAGGTTGCAGTGAGCCGAGGTTGTGCCACTGCACTCCAGCCTGGGTGACAGAGTGAGACTCAGTCTTGTAAAAAACAAAATAAAACAAAACAAAATATTTTTATATATATATATACACACACACACATACACACATACTTTTAGGTCAAAAAATATATACACACACATACATACACACACATACTTTTAGGTCAAAAAAATGTCAGCTTGTACTATTTAATATACTAATTTAGTCATACACATTTAAGATAACAAAAAGAAAAATTCATTTCCCCTCCCATACTCACCTCTCAACAGAGCATTTCTATTCTATTTTTCTTCACAAATATCTTTGACACCAATGTCTTTCTTATTCCCAGACCCATTTTTTGAGTCATCAAGCAGATTCCCAAAGTAACTCATCCATACCCTTGGTTGTAAGATCCTGTCACTAGGATTTTCACCCTAAGCCACAAGCACCCATTTACCAAACATTGGATTTTCATTTGTTCTGTAGTATGTATATTATATGATTCAATATAATAACTCACTGTCTTTTTCAAGTCATATTTAAAAGGCATGTTTATAGATAGATCCAGACCTTCCAATTGTTAGGATATAGCTCAGAAATTGTTTTACGTTCTTTGCTTTTTTCAAAAAATAAAGCAGTGCTGTCAGGCTGCTTTTTTAAATGTTGAAAACTAACACTGATTAAATTCCACACTTCTGGGCCATCCCCAGATTGTATATTATTTTTCACAGTGAAGTCACTGAGAGACACTGGATCATATTAGAGTCTCAATAAAAGCTCAAATATAAGGCCAGTCCTTCTTTTCTACGGTTTAATCTTGGGGGAGGGGGAACCTTGACCTAAATTTAGATATCTTTGGTAACTCCATGCAGGGAAGCTCGTGTCCGTGGACTTCCTCCTGATTGCTGTATTTTATGGCATTTGCTCAGATGTGACACTGAAAAAATAAGTGGGTCATTATCAGTGCTGTACCACTGTCCCCGAGGGAAACCCAGCCTGTGTCCTACTGATAGATACTGTCAGCCTTAACATGTTCATGTATCAGAAATCTTTTTATTTTTCTACACAAACAATATTTGCCATTGTGCTGCCGAATTGGAGTGACACAGAATCGCACTGTTTGTTTAGACTTAAAAGCCTAGAGGGCTTGTGGAGCTATGCTAAAAATGGCATGGAGTGAGTATAAACAGCTTCTTCACTCCGTGCCCATTGGTTTCTCCCTTGACATCTTTTCTGTGTCTCTGTTGGATTTGTAGAAGTGTCAAAGTCAAACTTTAAGAAAATTACCATTTTTCCCCCAGTAGAATAGCTAATACAATAGTTAGCATATGTATATTTTCAGAAAGTTCAGACATGTCTACATTTGTAAATCATAGAATTGTGATAATTGGGAAAAATGATATCCATTAGAAACCCGTTAGGCCCTCTTATATGTTGCTGGTGAGGGTGCAAAATAATATACAGTGATCTTTGATTTCAGACGCCGCTTGTGTTTTAAATGTGATGCTTTTCTGTAAATGCAGAATTCTTATAACCTGAAATTTGTCTCCCTTGTATCTACTGTTGTTTCCAGGGCTGTTCAAAGACTTCCCTTTTCACATTTGCATTTCTTGAGTATCCTGTGGTTTTCATAATAAAATGCAGCTTCTTTAGGGCTCCTGAGGGTGTGGAAGGCAGGTCCTTTGCTGGGCTGATTGCACTTTTGGGGTCTTGGAGCCACCACACATCCTAGAGAGTAGAACTGGGAACAGATTTACAGTTTCAGTCTCCTCACAGGACTTTAGGATGGTAGAATTGTTTTAATAGTTTATAGTCCCTGTAGTAGGATTTACCAGAAATTGCTCTTCCTCCTTGCTTTGGAAAAAATAATGTGTGATACTATAATCTTCGTTACTAAAAGCCTTCTTTTCTCTGTAGGATCAAAGTGCTTGACTTTGTTGCTTGAAATCCACCCTGTTAACAATGTGAAGGTTCTAAAGGCTGTGGATAGCTATATTTGGGTTCAGGTAAGTAAGCATTCCATTTATCACTTAACTCATTAATCAAAAGGCGTGCAGCCTAGAATTGGGGTTTACAAAGTACCTTCACTCTATCATATTTAATCTTCAGAACAGTCTTGTAGACTACTATGGCTGGAAGTATCCGCTCTTTCTTTGCAAGCATGGAAATTAAGAACTCGAAGCTAGCTCCACCAACTCTGTTATACTGTCATTTGTTTCATAGTAATGTAATATTTTCTCATGACAAAATATCGAATATTAAAACACATTTAAGGTAAGCTTTAAAGTGGTCTATGTAATGTATTTACATGGTTGACAGATTAAGTATCTATGATTAAATGGCTTAATCCCCAAATTTATCAACTTCATGAGTTGATGCAGAAACTCCATGTATAATGTAGGTGGCATAGATATAGTAGTCCTCATTATTTGCAGATTCCATATTTGCAAATTCTGCTACTCCTAAAATTTATTTGTAACCCCTAAATTAAACACTCGTAGTACTTGGTCAGTTATTTGCAGATACATGCTCAGTGGTGAAAGGATTTGTCACCCAACATGCACATTCGCAATTGAGGTTGAACACGGCGATGCCCTGCCTTTTTTGTTTTAGCTCTCGTACTGAAATGACAGTTGTTTTCATGGCCTAGTTCCATCTTTCAAATTTTTGTGCTTTTTCCTGGCGATTTCACTGTTTAAACAGCTTCCAGGAATAGCGCTGAGGCACTGTCTGGTGTTCCTAAGTGCAAGAAGGCTGTCAGATGCCTTAGGGAGAAAGCATGTGTTTCAGATAAGCTTCATTCAGGCATGAGTTACTATGCTGTTGGCCATAAGGTTAAGGAGTGTCTTTAAATAGAAACACACAAAACAAAGTTATATACTGATCTATTGACAAACATGTTGTGGCTAGAGGCTTCAAAGAATTTATCCTTGTTTGGGTTTGGATCATAATCCCAAAAGACAATCCTGAACACCATAATCCTGAATGTTGAAATCCTGAAAGGTCAAAAGTCTAAAGTCCCAAAAGTCATGATCACAGGGTAGTTAGTATACACGAGTGTCTATACTTTCAAAACTGTGTATGTTATTATTGCCTATTTTATTGTATGAGGTGGACTTTGAAGTGTTCTTTTGCGTTTTGCTTCTCAGATAATTCTTCTTTTAAAAATACATCTTTTAAATAATTTTTAAAATTATTTTCTTCCAGAATTATATTTTTGGGATTTTGATCTTTTGGGATTTCAATATTTAGGATTATGGCATTTGGGATTGTGTCTTTCAGGATTATGATCAACTCCCTTTGTATTTTCCCCAGAAACAATGGTTCAGTATTCAGTTTACAACATTTGTGGTGACTTTACAGAACATAACTACTGCACATAATTTGAATCAACTGTATGTGTTCACGCAGTGCTACAGCATAATTTCCTTTTGCCTAATTTCACATTTTGTTACAGGGTTAAAATATCTTTTCTTTTGGTCTAGCTAGAGTCGATTTGCACCATTCAAAGTATCTGCCTTTTTGTCCCCCAAGCTACTACCAGCCTCCAGCCTATGGGCCTCCCTATTCCAGTGGGTTAGGGGAGAGGGTTGTCTCTCTCTGCCCGTGGTCCTCCCCTGTCAGCCAGTCCTTTCAGCTGCACATTTCCCCGCCACTCCTGACAGCACTGTGGGTCGCTCCTCAATTCCAGACATGGCCTGGTCTGAAGCTCCCAAGCTGCATTCTCCTACCCTCAGGAAGCCACTCCATCTACACTGTCATCAGTGTGGGGAGGCTGGGGACAGAGCACACTTCCCTTTTCTGGTCTATTCTTTGGCTTCCTCAGCATCTTGTTAGGGCTGTATAGATGGTAGAGACATGACTGAAGGATTGGGGTAACTAAAGGGAATTGGAGCATAGAAAGGGGAAAAGTTTTTAAAAGCAAGTGGTTATATACATTGCAAATATATTAAAATCTACCAAAAATTGTATATATTAAAGTGGTTAAAATGGTAAATTTTATATTATGTGAACTCAGTTTAAAAAAGTTAAAAGTGGCTGGGTGCAGTGGCTCATGCTTATAATCCAAGTACTTTAGGAGGCCAAGGAGGGCGGATTGCCTGAGCTCAGGAGTTTGAGACCAGCCTGGCCAACATGGCAAAACCCCATCTCTACTAAAAATATAAAAATTAGCTGGGCATGGTGGTGCGCTACTGTAATCCTATCTACTCGGGAGGCTGAGGTGGGAGAATTGCTTGAACCTGGGAGGCGGAGGTTGTAGTGAGCCAATATCATGCCATTGCACTCTAGCCTGGGCAACAGAGCGAAACTCCATCTCAAAAAAAAAAAAAAAAGTTAGAAGTACGTGGAACCAGGACAGCATCTATAGGCCAGCCAAAGGAGAAGTCCCAACCCAAATAAAGTAAAACTTGCACTCATTCTGTGGACCCATCTCAGTCCATAGCCCTGCCTCCTGCCCCCATTTCTATGCCTCTGGAGAGAGAAACTCCTCTAAACCCCAGTGGCAAATACCCACCTTCTCCCTCCTGCCTCTAGAGAAATGACATCTACTATGCATTGATTGAGTTGGTCTTGCCCTGGGATCAATTTCCTTTTTCTTACAAAAACATCCATGGTGATCTCCAGTAGCACATTTCCCTAACTCTGCATGTGTAGTCTTGACCACCTACACAGAGGAGCTTCAGCAGGACAGTGGCAGGTGGGGCTTGGATCCCAATCCGGGACCCTTTGAGTGTTTCCTTCCAGCACAAGATGTGTCTTCAAGATAGTTCCAGTGGGTAATTAATTCCAGTAAGGCCTGGAGCCAAAAACAGACAGGTTTCAGACACAGTGCTGCAAAAGCACTCAAGGTTATTATTTTTGTATTGTAAGTAGGATTCTATGCAGATTATATTTACTTAGAAAAATTTATCTTCACAAATATGGAGCTAGACTTAGAATGAATATTGGTCTTTGGAGGTCTGTAGTCTCGGTGTGTAGACTATAATAGAAAGAGAAACAACACCTACCTAAATGGGACTTTTAAAATAACATTCTCCCTGATTGTCACAGGAAGACCAGACAGAGGTTTAGAGGTTGGCAGTTACACCTCTTCAGCACCTCAGTCCATGTCACATTTCTAAGCAGGCATGCCCTGGCCACCTCTGTAGACCTGGAGGCCATACCATCTTCCATAGCAGCAGATATCTCCGTATTTTGAGGCACTGAACATTTGTTCTCACATCCTATGTGTGGTGTCATTCATCTTTGCTTTTCCTCAACTCTGGTATACAAGTATCTTGTTTGATGTGTGACATTTTACAAATTATGAGACAATTGCTTCTGTATTATTTTTGTAGCTGAATTCTGCATTGCTATTTTATAATTTTGACTTTATTGCTGTGAAGCATGTTTTGCTTTTCATTTCTAAAAGGGAACTCAACTATAAATGTTCCAAAAATTGACTAGTACTATTTTTAATCTGATATTATGCAAAGGTAGGACACTAGGAAATAATAAAAAATTGTCCTAAGTTTAGTGAGACTAATGACTGGGAGATGGGGACATAAAAGTTATGGCCTTTTATATTACTTTCAAGTTTTGGGTGAGGAGCAAAATTCACGGGTCTTTCATGCCACAAAATGAAACGGCTGGTTTACAATTGACCTTTTGAGTCATCCTGTGACCAATTTTTCCTCATTATCACAGCCAACGGGGTCAGGACTTGTGTTGCTGGCAGCCTGCTTTGTCCTGCAAACAGACACACAGTGGTGGGCTCATATAGGAGAGCACAGAGAAGGAGGAAAGGGGTGGATTTAAGCCTTTTCTTCCTGGTGACAGTCGTTCTATGCTTTCAGGCTTGTAAATCCTCAACTCATGTGACACCATGACTCACTGTTCTTTCTTGACAAGTTCTGGTTATGTTGTGCTTTATCTCTTGGATGTGGGACTTTGGAAGTTGTCATGTGGAATATATTTACTTGGCTCTCATTATATACTAGGTTTAGTTGCACAATGACTATATTGACCACTGTGTGTGTGTGTGTGTGTGTGTGTGTGTGTGTGTGTGTGAAATAGAACATTCTGTATAAATGTTGTTTGCATTGTTTCTGATTGGTTTCAGAATCAAATATTCCAAATAGGAAGTACCATCCCTAGAAATAGCTTCAACCTTAACATTTACTGTTTATTTTACTTTATTTTTAGACAGAGTCTTGCTCTATCACCCAGGCTAGAGTATAGTGGCATGATCTGGGCTCACTCCAACTTCCACCTCCTGGGTTCAAGTGATCCTCCCACCTCAACCTCCTGAGTAGCTGGGACTACAGGCACGTGCCACCACACTTGGCTAATCTTTTGTATTTTTTGTAGAAATGGGGACTTGCCATGTTGCCCAGGCTGGTGTTGAACTCCTGAGGTCAAGTGATCTGCCTGTCTTGGCTTCCCAAAGTGCTGGGGATACAGGTGTGAGCCACTGTGCCCAGCCAGAAGCCTTACTGTTTAAATAAGTGAAGATAGTGTTGTATTTGAGATCAATTCCCCTCTGGAAAACTGAGGTTCTGAAAGTGTTCTGTTTTCTTGCTTGCTTTGACCTGCAATGTGTGTGTGCAGGTGATTCCCCTAAACTCTTCTGTGATTCCCAGTTTCTTCAATAGTATGTAATAATACAGTCATCAAACACAACTTTGGAAATGTTTGTTCAAGCAAGATAGTTGCTTACAATTATGATTAATTTCTTTTTTACAGTTTCTCTACCCACATGTTGAAAGTCATCCTCTTCCAGAGAACCGTCTGTTACTGATTTCAGAAGAGAAATGTAAGTGTATCTTTAGGTGGAATATGGGAATTTCATGAATGGCATATCGTCTCCTAGTGTGGGACATGATTGAATCTTCTAGATATCCACCTGCCATTGCCGAGGGTCCACTGAGCTTTGATGTCCATATGAGACCTGGAATTCCTTGGGAAGGGCTTTTCCTTTGGCCCCCAAGTATGTTCCCTTTGGCTCTGTTCAGTTTTCTCATCCTGGGAATGATGGGCTCTTGCATACATGGATCTGCAATTTTGTCCCATGGTAGAATGTTTGTAGAACAGTTGCACATCATTTTTGTCATTTTTAGTTCATCCGTCTTTTGGATGTCTGTCATAGTGGATAACTAGAATATGGAGATGCTTAGATGGAGAGAGGGGAAGGTTTTAGTAGCTAGAAGAATCCCATGGCAGAACTTGAGAAGACCTATGAACCTAATTCAGGTAGAGGCAAATAAGTTTAGGACATAAAAGGTTATGTCCTTCCATGATGATTTCAAGTTAGGAGAGAGAGAGGAAGGACAAAATTTACTGGTGGAGCTTTTCTGGTAAGCTGTCTTTTGCATTACAAGATGAAACTGCTGGTTTATAGTTGGAAGGACAGGCTTGAGGGGTAAGGCTTTGTTCAGTCTCTAAGCTCTTGCTCAGTTGTGTAACTAGGACCAGCAGAAGGTAAATATGGCTGAATTCAAATTGTTACTGATAGAAAGGGACCATCTACACAGATTGTCTTTAGTGTTCAGGGTTTTGTTCATATGAAATTGGCCTCTATTAAAATGCTTCCCCAAAATGTCTTGCATAATGAGTTTTCTATCTGGTATGTTCATACAAACAAGTGTTTGGTATTTGGGAATTGAAGAATAAACTCTGCTAAGTAAGCCCTTGTTATCCCTATACAACACTGATGGTACAGGGGAGTCAGTACTTGCTGAGGGAACCCAGGGAAGCAGGAGGGCTAAATGCTTCATGTATTGTTGATATTGAGGAGCAGAATAAATGCAGGACTTGAAATTAACTGTAAAGGGAGGATGGAGAAAAATGGGTTTTAAAGTTTTTGGACCTCTATTGTGAGATTACAGTTTGTGATAGTGTTGTTTTTGTGGTCAGTTGTTCAATCTGCATTGCTTTTATAACAATGTTTTTACAAGTGTTAGGCAAAAATAGTACTCATATATTTCCTTAAGGTTAAATTATCTTTCTTTGTTTTTCTTTTAAAGATATTGAACAATTTCGTATCCATGTCGCCCAAGAAGATGGAAATAGAGTGGTAAAGATTTGAAATTCTTTTCACTTCATAGTTTTTTTTTTCCACAAAGAACTACATTACTAGACTGCTAAAGATAAATTAATGTTACTGATATGTAATGTTTTCTTTATTTGATGACTTTTGAAGTATAGACTTGCTGTTTTAATGTGTGAAATGATACAAATATATATAAAGTTAATTATCCCCTTTTTCTGTACCTCAACCCTCAATCCCAATATCCTGAGGTAGCTAATAACAGCCTGTGTGTCTTTCCACAGCTTTTACCTTGCTTGTCCAAACCTATGCAAGGTTAGATGCACATATGTGGGGATTCGATTGTTTTTACTGAAGTAGAATCATAATACATACATTTACCTGCTGCTTTTGTGTTTGCTTTTTGCTTAGCAGGTAAAAAGATCAGGAGTATCCCTATGGGTTACTAAAATAGAGATATAACTAATTGGTTATTTACTCTAATTTTTATATGTACATATATGCATATCATGGGATCATACCATATATTTATACCATATATACAATCATACTATGTATCATGCCATATATGGGTTTCATAGAGTATAATTTTTTTTTGCTTGTTTTCCACATGTACCTTTTTTTTAAATCTCTTTTGTTCACAACGTGGTATGTATCATACTTTTTTCCACACTAATACTAATCTCCTACCCCCACCTCTGACCCACCCAGGGGTTTATTATTCACTTCTTACTCAGCTTTGTGGAATTACCTACAAGTAAACTAGAATAGCTCCAATTCAGTCTCTTTAGAAGTAGTCCCTGGTGTGGATAGACATTCATTAAATTGCCAGTTTTTTGTTTTTACTTTTGAATTATAAATCATCTTAAACTTTTTTTTTCCTATAGCCTTATGTATTGGTACATACATTTCTTTGACCTAAATCCTCAGGGATGGATTGTTTGATGGGTACATGCATTTAATAAATTCCAACAGATTTTTCCAGATTGCTTTCCAAAAAAACTTCTAACAATTGATAGTTTTAGAAGCAAAATTTAAGAGTACATGTTTCCTAAATTCATATCACAAAAAGGTATATTTACCTTTTAAAAAATTTCCAATTGGATGAGTCTAAGTTGATAGCATATTATCTTAGTCTGTATCTCCCTTAATATTAATGCATTTCAGCATCTTCTCCTAAGCTTACTGGCTATTTGATTTGCTTTTTTGAAAATTGTTTAGTTGTATCCTTATCTATTTTTCTACTGGCTTGTCTTTTTCTTGATAATTTGTATAGGATCTTAGTATGTTATTGATATTAAAAATGATTTTCTTCAATATTTAGTCTGCATCAAAATTGTCTCTGAAGATGTTAACGTTTCTCTGAAGATTTTAAAGTTAAATGAACAAATTGAAACAGAAAATGGAATTTATCAATTGTGTATCAGCTATTAAAAGCCTCAAATCAAGAAGCCTGGCTGGAAAATTGCCAGGAGAAAGTATGTCACTGGAGCTCTGGGCTACCATTGTCCCGCAGGGGCTAAGTGGATGGGAGCACAAGGACAGACAGGGCCAGGAGTCAGAAGAGGGTCAAGCCCAAGAGGAAAGATCAAGGCTGAATCCCAAAGCCAGTGATGAGAATTTAGAAGAGAAATAAATAAGCAAGTTGGGGTCAAGAACTGGGAATGAGCATAGATGGTCCTCTTCCAGAGAACCGTCTGTTACTGATTTCAGAAGAGAAATGTAAGTGTATCTTTAGGTGGAATATGGGAATTTCATGAATGGCATATCATCTCCTAGTGTGGGACATGATTGAATCTTCTAGATATCCACCTGCCATTGCCGAGGGTCCACTGAGCTTTGATGTCCATATGAGACCTGGAATTCCTTGGGAAGGGCTTTTCCTTTGGCCCCCAAGTGTGTTCCCTTTGGCTCTGTTCAGTTTTCTCATCCTGGGAATGATGGGCTCTTGCATACATGGATCTGCAATTTTGTCCCATGGTAGAATGTTTGTAGAACAGTTGCACAGATCATTTTTGTCATTTTTAGTTCATCCGTCTTTTGGATGTCTGTCATAGTGGATAACTAGAATATGGAGACTGGCTGGTTAGAAGAGGGCTTGAGAGCAAAAAGGGAGAGGCAGACAGACACACACTGGGAAGAGTGATGGAGGGGACACCTGTCAGCAGCCCAGAAAAGATTCAGCCATTCAGGATGGTGCAGCTTCAGCATTGCTTAATTTACATGTGTTCTTCCGAGAAGTACTTCTGCCTTCATTCTTAAAGGCTTAGATGACAGCTTCATACAGCATAAGTATAATACCATCTCTATCATGCAGGGATGTTGCAAAGAATATGCACATATTCTTTGCAACATCCCTGCATGATAGAGATGGTATTAGGCTTGTCCCTATTTTTACAGAGAAGACAGCAACCAAGACTCACAGAGGTGAGGTGATTCTAGAGAGGAACAAAATTGAGATTTGGACCTGGGTATGCCACAATCTGCCATTCATTTTCTTGTTAGTACATACCTTTACCTGGAACGGTTCTCAGATCTACTCCAACTCAACAAATTTCAGAAAAATGATTGTCCAAGGTTTAGAGACAGACAGGTCCTCTTGGATCTTCTCTCTGGCATCACTTTCCTCTTGTCTAAATATAATGGACAGTGTAAGCAGGAAATACTGGTTTACAACTCTTTGTGCCACATGGCGCCCCTCAAGTTGCTAGTTACCATGGGTGGAGAAATCCCTATTAGGATTAGGGAGGGTTTAGGCATGAATATGGACCATTCTGGTGTTTCCTTTTTTCCTCATTTCTTCTACCCTAACCGGTCTTTATTCTTTACTCATCTATCTCAATGTAGATTACTTTTGCTTAATAAGCACTTTGAGGAAAGTTAATTCTTAACTGCTTCTGTTAAATTATTTTGAGGACAGCTGATGCACTGAAAGGGCACTGGGAGGATTCCAGGACATGGATTCCAGACCTTGCAGAACTAACTATGCAGCCTAATCTAACTGCTCAGGGCCTCAGTTTTCTTACCTGTTAAGGGGTTGAATTGGATGGTTTCTAGAATCTCCTGATTTTAAAGTTTCATAGTTCTGACTTTGTTACTTAGTAAACAAATATTTCATACTTACAATATCTTTGACAATTTACTATTGCACACTTTATTTCATTTTCTGCCTTTGTTTTTTTGTTTTGTTTTGTTTTGTTTTTTATTTTTTTTGAGATGGACTCTTGCTCTGTCACTCAGGCTGGAGTGCAGTGGTGGGATCTCAGCTCACTGTAACCTCCGCCTCTTGGGTTCAAGCGATTCTCCTGCCTCCGCCTCCCGATTAGCTGGGATTACAGGCATGCACCACCATGCCTGGCAAATTTTTGTATTTTTTTTAGTAGGGATGGGGTTTCACTATGTTAGCCAGGCTGGTCTTGAACTCCTGACCTCAGGTGATCCACCTACCTTGGCCTCCCAAAGTACTGGGATTACAGGCATGAGCCACCATGCCTGGCCCATTTTCCGCCTTCCAAACAAACATTCCTTGAGCACTGCTACATGCTAGAAACAATCAATGCATTGGTAATAGAAACATGTTGTAGAAGAGTGCGTACTCACTGGGGAAGGCGTATAGCATTAATTAAAATGTAATTGTCAAAGAAGCGTGCCAATGCACCATAGGAAAACAGGTGAGGATGATACTACATCTTGGGGATGTGAGGGAAGGCTTTGTGTAGAACACAATGTGTAAGTCAGGTCTTGAAGAATGAGTAGTTAAGTATTGCTGAGAGATGGGCAATATCATCATACTCATCATGGAAGACATAAAGGTGAGAGGCATGCCCAAAGTTGCATGGTTGGTTTATGGCCAAATTGGGGTCATTGCCTACTACTTTCCACTGTCAGGCCTGAGTTTTTCCTTGGCATCACAGCCTCTCTCTTTGGTAGTGGAGGGCTTTTGTCTGCAGAGGCTTGACTTAAGAGAGTTAGGTACAGAACAGTAAGTTCCGAATCTTCTATTAATGCAGCTATTGATTTGTGGGAGGTGTGGTGTTGTCTTCAACAGCTTCAGCCTGTCTGCTAAACTAAGAGCAAGAATAAAATCATATATTATACATGGGAAGAAGAGGAGGCAATGAAATGATGTCTTAAAACATTTCTGGAAAGACTGTGTGTGCTAGGGGTGGGGAGCTTCTAACAGTGAACTGTGGAAATATTTATATGTATCATAAAGATAGACATGGAAAATAATTATGAATTCCAGATATGTTCTCCTTTAAAAGTTATTCTTACTTTTTTTTTGCATTTTTAGGTGATTAAAAATTCTGGCCATCTCCCAAGAGACAGAATAGCTGAGGATTTCGTTTGGGCTCAGTGGGATACGTCAGAACAGAGATTATACTACATTGACCTGAAGGTAAAAAAACTAGTTCATGGGCACTCCTTTTTTTTTTTTTTTTTTTTACAAACATATTAATTTTTTTGGAGACAGGGTCTTGCTCTCTTGCTGATGCTGGAGTGCAGTGGTGTGATCATAGCTCACTGCAGCCTTGAACTCCTGGGCTCAAGTGATCCACCTGCCTCAGGCTCCTAAAACATGGAGTACAGGCATGAGCCATAGTGCTTGGCCCCAGCACTCTTTTTTATAAGAACAATTTGATTTTGACATTATTATTACTGCAGTTCACTAATCACTACATTTTCATTGATGGAAATAGTCAGTGAAGTTTTATTAAACACAATGAAAAGATTTTTATTATTGTTTGCTTCTTGACTGCTTCCTTTTCTTTTTTTCCTGGTTTTTTAATATGCCATTCTGTTTTCTCTTTTAGAAATCAAGGAGTATCTTAAAATGTATCCAGTTTTATGCTGATGAGAGCTATAACTTAATGGTAAGTCCAGAAAATGATCACACTACAGGAAAGTTTATGATACATTACTCTCTTTTTTTTTTTTTTTTGAGATGGAGTCTCACTCTGTCGCACACGCTGGAGTGCAGTGGTGTGATCTCGGCTCACTGCAAGCTCTGCCTCCTGGGTTCACGCCATTCTCCTGCCTCAGCCTCCTGAGTAGCTGGGACTACAGGCACCTGCCACCACGACCAGCTAATTTTTTTGTAGAGGCAGGGCTTCACTGTATTAGCCAGGATGGTCTCGATCTCCTTACCTCGTGATCCACTTGCCTCGGCCTCCCAAAGTGCTGGGATTACAGGCATGAGCCACTGCGCCCAGCCGATACATTACTCTCTTTTAAGAGAATTGTTATCATAAGCAGCGCTTTAGCATTCTGCATGGTTGTGTTAGTCACTCGTATGAGCAAGTAAAATTAGTTCTTGCCACCTCCAGGTTTCCACTCTATAACAAATCCAGTTAATGTAGGACATTAGAAGAACACACACCAGAAATGTCCAGTAACTGAATGCTTCACATCAAAGAAAAACGTGTGAGTGGGGATTAGTAGAAGGCATTAGGTTGGCGCAAAAGTAATTGTGGTTTCTAATCATTTAAAAGTAATGGCAAGAACTGCAGTTACTTTTGCATCAACCTAATAATTGATGGGGTCTGTAAGAGATAGCTTTAAGGGGTTATAAGTTACTTGATCCAAAAGGACTTGTGAGGATGGTGGATTTGAGAATAAAGAGACAAGTCAATGAGAGGGTATAGTTTAACCAAAATCTAGCATTACCCCTGAAAAAGCTATTTGGAATGTTAGCATTGTGTTGTATCAGTGGAATAAAAACTTCTGAAAATAGGAAAATTTCAATTTAAGAACTTGAATTTTTTAAAAAAAGATTTTAAAAAAGTTAGAATTCTGGTGAAGGGTTCTTAATATCTTTGTGATGAACAATATGGTGGTTTTTAATTTTTTTTTAAGACAGAGTCTCACTCTGTTGCCCAGGCTGGAGTGCAGTGGCTTGATCTCTCCTCACTGCAACCTCTGCCTCCTGAATTCAAGCAATTCTCCTGCCTCAGCCTCCCTAGTAGCTGGGATTACAGGCACCTGTCACCATGACCAGCTGATTTTTATATTTTAGTAGAGATGGGGTTTCACCATGTTGGCCAGGCTGGTCTCGAACTTCTGACCTCAAGCAATCGACCTGCCTTTGCCTCCCAAAGTTCTGGAATTACAGGCGTGAGCCACCATGCTGGCCTATTCTTCTTGAGTAGGACTAATGTTGCTATCTAATAAAGATTGTTATGCCATTGCAAGAATTGCACTTACCCCCCTGCCCTCTGCTCTCCTTCTAATGACACCCAGTCCTTCCTTCCTTACTCAGTCATCTGTGTCTTGTAAAAGATGGTTGCTTCCAATTGGCCTATTGTACAACCTGTTTTTGATATTCAAATCTAAGACAAAGTTTGTCAAGCATTAGCCCTTAAAGAAATAAATAAACATCAAGCTCATGATTATATGTAAATTCCAGAGTATTTTCAATGGACTTTCTGTGGAATGGATTTGGAGTATAATAACCTCTGAAGACAATGATGGTTAAATATCATTATTAGGCAAGCATAATATTTTTCTGGTTTACTTGGGCTTGCTCTGGTTTTCAGAACTGTCATCACTTACTGTCATTTTGGGTTCATTTTCTTCTGATTTTTTTTGACAGTTTGAAGTACCCTTGGACATATCATTAAGCAACTCAGGATTTAAGTAAGTTATTCATAGGTTGTTACTAATTTTTATAGATGCTTGTGGGCAAAATGATTATATTTATTCCTACATTATACTATGCAGATAAAAAGAGAGTTTGATATTCTGTGTGTGCATCTATTTTTGTATTCCCATTCTTCATAGCAAATAAAAACAACTTTATCAAACATGAACCCAGGATTTTACATATAAGGTCAATTGTATTGCTTTTCTTAGCCATTTATTTCTGTAGTGCATCTCCATTTATTTTGGTGTATGGATATACCCTTCTCCCTGCAATTAAATAGAGGGATTCAATGGGTCAGAGAGCTACATTGAGAATCAAACATCAAAACCCTTTTTGTTGCCATCAAAGAGGATGTCACAGGTCAATCCACTTGTAGTTCAGCTGAATTAATTTTTTTTTCTGTTTTCCTTTTTACACAAAAGACAAGGTTTTTTTTCCTTTTCCCACTCTACTTTACATGTAGCGGGAACATGAGATGCTTCTGAAAAAATAAGCATAAGGCCATCAATATGTAGAAGACATGAAAATCTTCCTAAATTAGAGTAATGATAATCCTGAACTGTTAAGTATTTCACTAGCTTTATTTCATCATATATGAACATTTAGCTGTGCTTACTTTGAAACTAGTATGTGCATTACTCTATATCAGAGAAGTTATAAAAATGTAAGATGAAGGTAATATTTTTTCCTTGTTATCAGGCTGATGCCATTTATATACCATGTATTTTGAAAAAACTACAGAATTTATTAACCAAAAAAAAGTTATCTACTTATATTTCTCAGGAACGTGTTTCTACTTCTGTGGGTATATTATTTAGTAGTTACTCACATCCTTTATGAAGGGATGTATTTTTAAATGCATTCAATAATTTATCATTCTTTATGTTCTTAGACTTGTCAACTTTGGATGTGATTATCATCAAGACCAAGATAAATTTTCCAAACACCTGACTCTGTGTGTTTTTACCAACCATACAGGTAAACTAGGGTTGTATTTATCAATTTATTCAACTGTACTTGAGTTCTAGACACAATTTACTCATTGTTTAGCTATATGGAGTCTGAAAGTAGAACAGAGCTACATTTTTATGTTGGTGATCATATGGATTGTCATATATCAAATCATCTTCATTAATTTTAAATATACGCTGTCTGTATTGAGGAAGCCACAATTATTCTTAACAGCAGAGTTATTCTTCTAGTAGTTATTATTTGTATGGTTCTAACAGAGAAAATGGATTTGTATTTAACCAATCTACATTTTCTCACCTGCTTCATCTTTTAACAAATGGCAAACAGCGATGGCTATGCTTTCTCTGTCAGGCTTACTGATATGTTTGGTTCTAAACTTATGTACCTGGCTTTAAGAGCCATGCTGCAGCCTACCGATGTAACAATCAGAGCTTAACATAAAGTTATTAATGTGAAATATTTTGTTCCTTAATCCAGTTTTTATAGATAGAAAAAATGGAGAGGGTAAAGAAAAATACCTAAAGGTGAGAGAAGATGAATATGATTACATTCAATAAATCTGGTGAAAAACTGCTCATTAACCTTAATAATCATCTAAATAATCAGCTCTGATAACTACATGTAATAGCCATTTTTAATATCCCAACTTTAATGGACATTTACTACTTGAGTTAAGTAGCATTTGGACTAAAATTGTATTCCTTTAAAGCCAAATTATTGTGGGATATTCACCCATTAGGCCAACATTTATTGAGGACTTACTGTTTGCTAGGTGTTGGGGATATGATAAGTAAAACTGCCCTAATCTTTATTAGTGTAAAGGTTACTATTTGGCACAGATTTTAGACATTACATAAGTGCGCACTTAGTATTTAAATAGAATCATATTATGAATGAGCATTATAGGAAGTCATGAAAACTTATGATGGAGGTTTAATAGAAGATATTAGTATCTTCAACCATGTTCTAGTTCAGCCAGTCCATCCTTGTTTCTGCCTCCCTCCAAGATATTCCATCCCATTCCATTCTTAGTCCTGAAAATGGCCCCCTTTCCCACTTCACTCTTGCATAATCCATTCTTCTTTTTCCTGTCCATCCCAGGTATCCCTCAGTTGTACTCATCCCTTCATATACCAGTCCTAGGGAGCTCAAGGAGGTGGTATTTCAGTAGAGACTTGAAGGATATGTATGAACTAAGACCATGTCACTGAAGTAGAGTGAGTGAGAGAGAGAAAGCTGGAGAGGTAGGCAGGGGCCAGGCTATGTGGGACCTTGTGGATCGTGGGAGGATTTTAGACTTTATCCTAAGAGTGATGAGAAGTCATTGAAGGGAATTTTTTGTTACTATACAATTTATTTTGAGAATGCACAAGCTCGCTGTAAAGTTCAAAAATATAATGAACATCCATTTACCTTTTACTTATATAATCATATCATTTACAGTATTTGCTTTATCATTCTCACTATATATATATATCATTTTATTTTTTGACCAAGTCCATTCAAAAATAGGTTGCAGACATCATAACACCTAACCAGTAGGTAATTCAGTACCATACCTCCTTTGATTAAGGACATTCTTCTACATAATGTCTGTTCCCTTATTACTGAAATAAATTAATCACATTAATCAATAAACTTTAGTTTCTATTCAAATTTTCATAATTTCTTGAAAAATGTCATGTATGTGTATATATAAATAAATATGTATGTATATAACTTTTAAAATCAGGATTCCATCAAGATTCATGCTTTACATTTGGCTGTTTAAATCTTCATGGTCTGTTAATGTACAACAATTCTCATGTTCTACTCCCTGCCTTTCTTTTCTTTTCATTGACATATTGAAAAGTCCAGGCCATTTGTCTTGTGGAATGATCCACATTCTGGATTTATCCAATTGTTTACTTACATAGGCATTTAACTTTTTCCTCTATACATTTCCTGTAAATTGGAAGCTAAACACAACTGAGTAAAGGCACAGTTAGACATAAGCATTTTTCGTGAGAATGCTTCACAGGTGATGTTGTGAACTTCATTTTTATCAGATCAGGAGGCCTGTAATGTCAGGATATCCTACTGTTAGTAATGCTAAGTCTGGTCATTTGGTTAAGTGGTAACCACTGTATGTCTCCCTTGTGAAGGCATTTTAACCTCTGAATTAGTAATTTATAGGATGGTACTTTGTTACCATGTGACTATTCTATTCTCAGCTTTTCACCTGTCAGTTTTAGGATTCACTGATACTCCTTCACTGAAGCGTCTGTGCAGGCAGTAACATTAGATACATATTTTCAAAAGATTACTGTGGCTGCTGTATGGAGGGTGGATTGGGCCGGGTACAGTGGCTCACGCCTGTACTCCCAGAACTTTGGGAGGCCGAGGCAGGCAGATCACCTGAAGTCAGGAGTTCGTGAGCAGCCTGGCCAACATGGCGAAACCCCGTCTCTAGTAAAAATACAAAAAAATTAGCTGGGTGTGGTGGCACGTGCCTGTAGTCCCAGCTACTCAGGAGGCTGAGGCAGGAGAATCGCGTGAACCCAAGAGGCGGAGGTTGCAGTGAGCTGAGGTCACACCACTGCACTCCAGCATGAGCAGTAGAGCGAGACTCCGTCTTAAAAAAAAAAAAAGAAAGAAAAAAGATGGAGGATGAATTGGAGGAGGCAAGAGAAAAAGTGGGAAGATGAGCAGTTAAGTCTAGTCCTACGTTTGAAATAAGGGTGAACTAGGATGGGCAGTGCAGGTGGAAGGAACTAGACGGGTTCGGGATGCATTTTGGAGATGAAATTAAGATAATTTGCTCTAAATTAGAAGAATGGTTCTCAGGTTTCTGGCATCAGCAAATGAGTGAACAGTAGTGTCATTTACTGAGGTTATACGGGTTTTGGTGGAGCTTAGGAAGATTGTGAGTTTTGTTTTAGACATATTGACTAAAAGATCTGGAGCTTAGAGGAGGGGTCAGGACTGGCAATGAATAAATGTGGAAGTTGTTAGAATATAGCTGGCGCTTGAAGCCATAGGAGGGAGTATTTGGTCAGGAGGGAAGACACTTACGAATAAGATCTGGGGACATAAAAATATAAAGGTTAGGTGGAACATCCAAAGGAAAAGGAAAAAAGAATGTCTGGAGAGAGAGAAAGGGAAAACCAAAACAAGTATGGTATTGTAGTAGCTGAAGGCACAGGGTAGTTTCACAAAGAAATGACTGAATAGGTAGTGAGAGGTGGAGTCCACTGTGTCTGGTAGCATGAAGATTACTGTGAGCTGTTTGTGTTGTGGAAGTGAGGTGAAATCTTGACTATGCTGGGTTAAGTGGCATATGGGAATTGAAAAAAGTCATAGCAGCATGTGTAGACATGACAGAGGCAGCAGCTGGAAAGGGAAATAGGATTTAGGGAATATTTTAAGACAGTACGGACTCTAGGATGTTTGAATGCTCACAGCATATATTGAGTGGAGAGGAAACAGGATAATACATAGCAGAGAGGATAACTGGTACAGTGAATTTGCTTAGAAGGTGGGTTGGGATCTGGAGCTCACATGGAGGGAGCAGGGTGGGTTCTTCCCTGGTACTTTGCTTTATTTATTTATTTATTTATTTATTTATGAGGCGGAGTCCTGCTCTGCTCTGTTGCCTAGGCTGGAGTGCAGTGGAGCGATCTCAGCTCACTGCAACCTCCGCCTCCCGGGTTCAAGCGATTCTCTTGTCTCAGCCTTCCGAGCAGCTGGGATTACAGGCACACATCATCATGCCTAGCTAATTTTTTTTGTATTTTTAGTGGAGACGGAGTTTCGTCATGTTGGCCACGCTGGTCTCGAACTCCTGACCTCAGATGATCCACCCACCTCGGCTTCCCAAAGTGCTGGGATTACAGGCGTGAGCCACCGCGGCTGGCCCCTGGTACTTTGCTTTAAATCTATTGGATATGAACAATCATTTTGGCTTTAATCCAGTGCGGCTTTTTATTCCTTTTTCTATTTCCATAGGAATTTCTCATGACCATTACTAGCTGTAAGTTATAAATGAGGCTAGTTATGACATATTTAATAAAATGTTAGGTTTATCTGACATAAAATGTGGAAGAGTCTGTTTTTCCCCTTCTTGGCAGTGTGTGGAAGGGTAGAAAATAAGCTTCACTCTTCACAATCAGCTTTGAAAAAATAAAAAGAAAATAACTGTTTCAAATGAGATACTTCCAGATTTAAGATGAAACAAGCCAGATAAGCAACCTTTTGTTTTTTGACTAAGAAATTGTTCATTTGTTTCCTATATTACTCTTCAAAAGTGGTTTTTTTTTTTTTTTTTTTTTTTTTTACCTTTTTTGTTAAACAAAATCTATTCCAGCAAAATAGGATTGGAGAAGGAAGCAAAGAGTCTAATCTAAATGTGACTCCCTCTATACTAGAAAGCTGAATTCTTCACTGGCATGGAGGCCAGAAACTGTGGTTCATGAAAGGAATGCTGATGGACTTAGGCCCTTATACAAACTTATTTCAAGTATTTTCATTAATGATGATGATATAATAATATTTGACATTTTGCTATCACATTTTGGTCATCAGAAGCTATTTTGTCTTTTCAGCATTACTTTTTATATTCTTGAAAGCATTTGTCCTGAATTTCCCAGCACTAAGAAATAAAGACAGCTGTCTTCCAAGGAACTAGAGGTTACAATCTGGGTGATGGGTGTGCTCATGAGATTGGTGGTGGGCAAAAGTGCTGCTGCCACTGCTGCTGTCAGGCCACTTGTGTATTATTTAACATGAGTTTATATATATTTTTCTAATAAAAAGGATAAATCAGACTTTCTAAGCATTGAAAGCATATCTTACTATTTCCCTACCTAATAGTCAACTCTGAAGCTGTAGTGCTCTTGTGTGTTCTAAGTCAGTGGCTGTAATTCTTTCTTGTGCACCACCTACTGGGAGGGTAGTGAGTAGGGAAGTGTGTAAATTCTCCTTCCTATTCATATAACTGCAAGAGTTGCTCTTCACAAGTTCCCGATTAGGCCTATGTTTTAGCACTTTATAGAGCCTTTTAATAATTGCTCCAATAACATAATTTCCCTTGGAAAACTTTGTCCACAGTAGTTTTCATTGTCCAAATGGTTTCCCCAAGGCTAGCCAACATTGAGATATTATCTTCATCGTTGATGAATTTCATTAAACATCTCTGGATACACCCTTAAGAGCATGCTTCCCTAGCTTGTAAATAGCAGCAAGACTGTTATGGAATAATAATACCAGCTAATTTTTATAGCCAGATATAACTTCTTTGCAACTGACAATCTAACAATAACAATCTCTTTATACACAATATCTTGTTTAATTATCTCACAAGAACCCTGTGAAATAAGTTCTATATTTTCTTTATTTACAGATGAGGAAACAGAGGCTTAGATAATTTAATTAATTTGCCTGAGGCAATAGACTTAGTAAGCCAAAAGCAGAACTCACATCCAAATCTGCTGATTTCAAAAGTGGTTCTCAATCTGGGTTCACATTAGAATCATTTAGTGAGCTTTAAAAAATACAAATGCCTGAGTCTCACCCCCCAGAGATTCTGACTTAATTCTTCTGAGGTGGAACCTGGGCATCTGTGATCCCAAGTAAGTTTAATGTGTTGTCAGGGTTAAGAACGAGTGCTCTAGAGCTGTGTTGTCCAATATGGTAGCCAATAGCCACATGTGGCTGTTTGAATTTACATTAATTAAAATTAAAGAAAAAAATCCAGGGCTGACTAGAAGCAGCTAATGTGAGCCACTCTCACAGGGAAGAACAGAAGGGGCGAGTAAATGCAGCACCTTCAACTGAATCATCCAGATGTTCACATTGGGACTAATCGAGGAAACAACTTGACCCATGGAGAATGGCGAAAAGCAAGGCAGGATGACAGCCCACCTAGGAGTGACACAGAGCCAGGGGAACCTCCACCACCCAGGGAAGTGGTGAGTAAATCTACAACTCCAGGAACCCATGCTAGACTAAGAAGACAAGAGAGAAGATCCAAATAAACACAATTAGAAATGACAAATGGGATGTTACCACTGACCTCACAGAAATAAAAATAATCATCAGCAGCTACTAAGAACACCTCTATGTACACAAACTAGAAAACCTAGAAGAGACAGATAAATTCCTGGACACATACAGCCTCCCAAGGCTGAACCAGGAAGAAACTGATTCCCTGAACAGACCAATAATAAGCTCCCAAATTGAATCAGTAATACATAACCTACCAACTGGAAAAAGCTCAAGATCTGATGGATTCACAACTGAATTCTACCAGATGTACAAAGAAAAGCTGGTACCATTCCTACTGAAACCCTTTCAAAAAATTGAGGAGGATGGACTCTTCCCCAGTTAATTCTATGAGGCCAGCATCATCCTGATATTGAAAACCTGTCGGAGACATAAGAACAGAAGAAAACTTCAGGCCAATATCCTTGATGAACGCTGATGCAAAAATCATCAAAATACATGGAAACCAAATCCAATAACATATCAAAAAGCTAATCTACCACAGTCAAGTAGGTTTCATCCCTGGGAGGCAAGGTTGGCTCAACATATGCAAGTCAATAAATGTGATTCATCACATAAACAGAATTAAAGACAAAAACCACATGTTTATTTCAATAGATGCAGAAAAGGCTTTTGATAAAACTTAATACCGCTTCATGTTAAAAACTCTCAATAAACTAGGTATTGAAGGAAAACCTCAAAATAATAGCCATCTATGACAAACCCATAGCCAACATCGTACTGAATGAGCAAAAGCTGGTAGCATTTCCCTTGAAAACAGGCACAGCACAAGGATGTCCTCTCTCACCACTCCTATCCAACATAGTACTGGAAGTCCTAGCCAGAGCAATCAGGCAAGAGAGCATCCCAAATAGGAAGAGAGGAAGTCAGGCTATCCCTGTTTGCATGTGGCATGATTCTGTAGAAAACTCCATAGTCTCAGCCCAAAAGCTCCTTCAATTGATAAACAGCTTCAGCAAACTTCCAGGATACAAAATCAATGTACAGAAATCTCTAGCATTTCTTTACACCAACAAGAGTGAAGTCAAGAGCCAAATCAGAAAGGCAATCCCATTCACAATTGCCACAGAAAGAATAAAATACCTAGGAATACAGCTAACCAGGGAGGGGAGCCTAAAGATGTCTACAATGAGAATTACAAAACACTGCTCAAGGAAATCAGAAGTTACAAACAAATGGAAAAACATGCTCATGGATAGGAAGAATCAATATCATTAAAACGGCCATACTGCCCAAAGCAGTGTACAGATTCAATGCTATTCCTATCAAACTATCAATATTCTTCACATAACTAGAAAAAACTCTTAAAATTCATATGGAATCAAAAAAGCCTGAGTAGCCAAGGCACACCTAAGCAGAAAGAACAATGCTGGAGGTATCATGTTACCCATCTTCAAACTATACTACAGGGCTACAGTAACCAAAACAGTATGGTACTGTTACCAAAACAGGCACGTAGACCAATAGAACGGAATAGCAAACCCAGAAATAAGGCTGTACACCTATGACTACCTGATCTTCAACAAAGCTGACAAAAGCGATGGGGAAAAGACTCCCTACTCAATAAATGGTGTTGGGATAACTGGCTAGCCATATATAGAAATTGAAACTGGAACCCTTCCTTACAACATATACAAAAATCAACTCAAGATGGATTAAAGACTTAAATGTAAAACCCAAAATTTATAAAAATTTTGGAAGAAAACCTAGGCGATACCATCCTAGACATAGGAATGGGCAAATATTTCATAACAAAGACATCAAAAATAATCACAAAAGAAGCAAAAATTGACAAATGGGATCGAATTAAACTTAAGAGCTTCTGCACAGCAAAAGAAACTAATAGAGTAAACCAAATGACCTACAGAATTGGGAGAAAATATTTGCAAACTATGCATCTGACAAAGGCCTAGTATCCAGCGTCTACAAGTTACTTAAATTTATAAGACAAAAGCAACTCCATTAAAAAGTGGGCAAAGGACATCAACAGATACTTTACAAAAGAAGACATGGTGGCCAGCAAGCATATGAAAACTCAGTATCACTGAGGATTAGAGAAATGCAAGTAGAGATTACAATGAGCATCTCATACCAGTCAGAATGGCTATTATTAAAAAGTAAAAAACAAAACAAAAAAAACCACAAACCCACAGTTGCCGGCAAGGTTGCAGAGAGAAGGGAAGACTTATACACTGTTGATGAGAGTGTAAATTAGTTCTACCATTGCGGAAAGCAGTATGGCGATTACTCAAAGGCTAACAGCAGAACTACCATTGGATCCAGCAATCTGATTACTGGGTATATACCTAGAGGAATAAAAATCATTCTACCATAAAGACATATGTATGCAAATGTCAATTGCAGCATGATTCACGATAGCAAAGACATGGAATCAACCTAAATGCCCATCAGTGACAGATTGGGTAAAGAAAATGTGGTACATACATACCATGGAATACTGTGCAGCTATAAAAAAGAATGAGATCATGTCTTTTGTGGGAACGTGGATGGAGATGGAGGCTACTAATCCTTAGCAAACTAACGCAGGAACGGTAAAACGAAATACCTCATGTTCTCACTTATAGGTAGGAGCTAAATGATGAGAACTCATGAACACAAGGGAACAACAGACACTGGGGTCTTCTTGAGGGTGGAGGGTAGGAGGAGGGAGTGGAGCAGAAAAAATAGCTATTGAGTACCAGGCTTAATAGCTGGGTGATGAAATTATCTGTAAAAATAAACCCCTGTGATATGAGTTTACCTATATAACAAACCTTCACATCTACCCCTGAACCGAAAATAGAAGTTAAAAAACAATCCTGTAATCCCAGCTCTTTGGGAGGCCAAAGTAGGAAGATCACATGAGCCCAGGAGTTCAAGACCACCCTGGGCAACATAGACTTCATCATTTAAAAAAATAAAATAATTAGCTAGGCACGCCTGTAGTCCCAGCTATTTGGAAGGCTGAAGTGGGAGGATTGCTTAAGCCTGGGAGGTTAAGGCTACAGTGAGCCATGTTTGCACCACTGCATTCCAGCCTGGGCAACAGAGTGAGACTTTGTCTCAAATAAATAGTGCTTCAGTCATACTACCTACATTTTGAGTGTTCAAGGACTACATGTGGCTAGTTGCCACCATATTGGACTATACAGGTATATAACATTTCCATTGTCAAAGACAGGTCTGTTGGATAGCTTCACAGAGCCTGTGTACATACCATTTCAACTTACTGTGTCTTTTTTTCCCTTTGGGATTGGGTGGGGCAACTAAGTATGACCTAACAATTTGGAAATATTTGCTTATAAGTTTTGGATATGGTTCTTAGAATATGTAATTAGGTACATTCTACATCTCACTTTTTTTCAAAATGAGAAAAACATTCATTCTCTAAAGGATGGAGTGCAGATAATTTGCTAGAATGGAGGTTATGATCTATGTTGTCGTCATGTTCATTTCCCAGGATAGAATCCTAAAAGAATTACTGGGTGAACAGGTATGAATATATTTAACCCTCTGTGAAAGAATTTTTCTGAGATACTGTATTAGTTGACTCATTCACTACTATTTGAGAATTGTGTAAGAAGCACATGCTCCCTTGACAGTATTTCATTATCATTTAAAAAACTACTTCTAAAGGAAAATTATGGTGCCTTGTTTTAATTTTCATTTATTACTAGAGACTCTAAAGTCTGTCTTTTTTTTTAAGCAATTTAATTTCATGTTCCTTGTGATTATAGTATATAAAAGAATGGATAAACCAGTAGTTTCTTGCTGATAATGTTTACTGTATGAAAGCAGTCCAAGTGGTATATGAGACTTTTGTAACTCTTATAATTATTATTTTGTTTATACTTTAGTGATAGATTACTTTTATTCTCAGTGAGTCGTGAGTCAGCTGTAATTATAAAGAAAAGTTGTTATTGTGTGCTCAGTAACCATAACAGTCATTTTACATCTAATAGAATTGTTACCATGTTATCTGATGAAGTTATTTTTTTTGCTATTATGTGTTTAAGATAATTGCAATAAAATGTACTGCTGACAATACTTTGCAGTGTTAGATGTCATTAAAAAGTCACAATTGATAAATATTATAACAGAATGCTTATAAATGTCCTTAAATAGCCCTCTTAGGGGAAACTGACTTTTTTTCTACCATGATTCTTTGATAAAGAAACTAATGAAGGAAAGTAGAGGAAACATTGAAATCCACAGAAGTAGAGTAGCGATTAAATTCACACAGCTAGTCAACATTAGCTCTGGGGCTAGAACTCAGGTTTCCTGACTCCTTGTCAAGTTACTTTCTACCTGTCAATCTCCTATTTCAGTTAATCACATAAATGCATTAGAATAGACATATCTGTTTAAGTATATTGTCCTCAATTATATGTAGGTCACTGATGGACATTAGTCCATACAGCAGCAGCTGCTAGAGATAATGTACAGTTTCACGCATTGAGAGAGGTGGGGAAAGCTGAGGGTGTTCTGGAGTGATGGCGTAAGTGAAGGGGGTCAAGACTCACCTGGAAAGGCCACTGTATGCCAAGAGCTCTCCTTTGGCCTTGGGCCAATGCCTTCAGTGACTCAGTTATGGATGGATATGGACTCACATGCCACATTTATTTTCACTGACCCATAAGATAGATCACACTTTGCCTTTCAATCAAGATAAACTAGAGACTGGAAACTTTCTGTGAAATGAACACATTTTTGATAAACTGGTGTTCATAGCTGTTAGTAATATTTGGAAGGTGACAAGCTAGATAAGGAAGGACAATGCATGCTTACTAGGAGAATCTCATGAAGCTTTGGAAACTGTCTAGAACCCCAGTATTTCATATGCAGGAGTATATCTGTGTTCATTTTCCTGTCCTTCAGTAGCCTGCCACAATATGTTGCTTATAGTGTGCACTAAAAAATTACTGCTTTGAAATTTCTTAGCAACTGGTTAATAGACCACTTCTAGGACTTGGGAATAATCTATGAGGTGAGATGAGACAGGACATCTAAAGGAATAGAAGTAAGTTTAAGTGGTTTAGGAAACTTTATGATATAGATTCTGTGAAACTCTACTAAATATCCTTTTTCTTCTAGGGAGTTTGTGTGTATGTTACAGCCCGAAGTGTGCCTCTTGGGAACAAATCACATATTCAGTGTTTTACATTCATAAAGGTACTTTTCATGTCTTCTTTGTTACTTTTACATAATAACTTTTTCCAAATAGTAGCAAATTAGATAGCTCTTAACAGTGTTATTAGTAATTTTTTGGAGACGGGGTCTCCCTTTGTCACCCAGGCTGGAATGCGGTGGCGTGAATACTGCTCACTGCAGCCTCAACCTTACGGTCTCAAGTGATCTCTCTCCTCAGCCCACCAAGTAGCTGGGACTACAGGCATGTGCCATCATGCCTAGCTGACTTTTGTATTTTTTGTGGAGATGGGGTTTCACCATGTTGCCCAGGGTGGTCTTGAACTTCTGAGCTCAAGTGATCCACCCGCCTCAGCTTCCCAAAGTGTGGGGGTTATAGGCACGAGCCACCATGCCCGGCTGAGAGTATTATTACCATGGAATCAATTTTAGTCATTTCATTCTATATCTATATACTTACAGGATACATATTTCCTGAAGAAAGTTGCCAGTGGTGAATATCAAGTTAGCTAGTTATTTTTATATATCATATATTTTTATCCTGGCCTATATATTTTTCTAGGCTTGTGGACCAGTTCTAAGGAAGGTATTTATCCAAAGTGTGTTTATTTGCTTTTTAGTTATTGCTATTTGGAAAGTATCTATAGATTTAACTTACAGAGTTACATAGGGTTTCAGTTAAAAGCGTCCATGATCTCAGACCTCAACAGGTTTTAGATCTAAGATACATTTATTCCATTTCACACATCTATGGCCCAAGATATTGATAAACAGTCTAGGGAGAAGCAGTCAAATGCCTGACTAATTTCTCCTGGTTCTGTAGTCGATCACAGTGTGCCCTGTAGTAGTTTTAGTTTGAACCATGCTAAGGAGTAATTGTTTTGCTTGTTTAATTCCTTAAAATGAGTATCTGTGCAGTATATACTATAGGTGTATTTAAGTTTTTTTAAAGATGAAAATTTTTCCAATTTTAAAAAAAATTATGCCAAGCCACACCAGAGCTGCTTATTCTATAGATGGACCTGATATTACCTCCTCAGTTTAGAGATCAAGGTAAAAAGGTTTAAGAACTTAATGGAGAAGCTAAAGTAACTTCAGAACTAGACATATATACTATTCATACTTAAGCTGTATAAGTTTGAGATTTTTGTGGAAAATTTTCACACGTTTTTCTAATGGTTTATCTATTGATCAAAGCCAGTAAATAAAACTTTTCTGAAGATTAAGAGTTAGAAAGTAGAGAGGAAAGGCCGATATACTGAGGTTATTAGCTCGACTAATTCCCTTCCTACCTAAAAGTGGGATTTGTTAGTGATTTGGAGAAGTCTCAGAGGGTCTTAATGACTGCATGTGTGTGGCGGTGAGCCTTGAGGAATGTGGGCCAATGAGCCATGTGGTCATCTCTATCTCTTGGATCTTTAAGTAAATTCCTTCAGATCCTCTCCTCCCTGAACAATCTACCTGTCATGGTCTAAGATTTTAATAAGCCCAGAACAACTACTGGAGTGTGACTGCACTCAGATTATCTGCCTTCAATGCTGGTTTTTGGAGAATGAGGGGAACCATGAAATCTAGAAGTCTGAAGATGCCCGCTTACCAGTTTCATGGTCACTGAAAATACAATGTGTTACATAGTCACTGCCTTGGGTGGAGTTCCAGTTCTTTGTTTAACATTCTCTGGCTTCATGTTCTCTCTTTGCAGGACACAGCAAGACCTTCACCACTTCTCTTGAGAATGTTGGCTCACACGTGACAAAGGGCATTACTTTTCTCAACCTTGGTGAGTGATGGAGACATCACACCCCCTGCTCTGAACACTTCTTCCTAGGCATGGTATACCTCAGCCTTCTATACTATCCTATTTCTCATGCCTCTTTGAGACTTGGATTGTGATGACAATCAATGACCCACTTGAAGTCTGATGAGAGAAGATTTTCTCTGGAACACACCCTTCCCTCTCAACTCCTTAGCCTTTGGCTTGAAAGGATTGGGGGATGTAGCTTCCCTTTTTAGAGAACCTGGGCTGTGAGCTTTCTTATGTTTTTTGGTAGCAGCCTAAAAAGCCATTTGTTAACATAAAAATGATAACTTGTATGAGATGTTCCCAAATAGCCCATGAGAAATAATACATCATGTTATCCCTTGATTATAGAGAGGACGGGGCCTCTGGGAAATTGTCTATTTCCTGTTGCTAATCTTGAAAAGCTTCCAAGTCCCATTAATGATTTATGGATCAGCTTGGGTTGTTTTCATTGAGTAAATATGGCACAGGGAACCTGAGTATAATGAGGAAAATAAAGAAAGGGTTTGTTGTACCTCGCCCCCGAAAGCTGCTTTTCCATGCCAGTTAGGATGTGGGGCACAAAGTTTAGCACAAGACTAAGTAATGGTTTACTTGCTTACATATGGAACATGGCATATGGAACATTTCCTTTAAAAAAGGAGTTTCAGGTTTAGAGCATGTAATTCTTTGATATCTTTTTCCATCCCTATTCCACAGTCCATCCACTGTCATGACGCATGTTTGGGAGAGTGCAATGTGAGGAAACTGAGCAAAGTTATTTTTATTTTGAATGATACCATTGATGAGGTTGGATACTTATGCTGAGTGGGCCAGTATGGGCAAATTTTAACATGATCTCTGAATTTGTGGGAAATTGCCTTAGGGAAGCCTGGTTCTACGGCTTCCTGTAATAAGAGAGATAAATATTATAGAAGGTTTCCTGGGTCTGGGACTCGATTCTTATCAGCAGTGCTTTATCAGCATCCCATCTCAAGAGTGATGTGGGAAACTTTCCACTAAGAAAACAGCACTTTGTGAGGGCAAAGGTATCCTTCCTTTTTTTACCCCTGGGAATGACTTGCAAAGGGCAGGCAAGATTTAATCTGTGTGGTCTTCAGCATGTGGAGAGGCCAGAAATATAAGCTTTGTAAAAATAGGCTATCTTAAACATGTTGTCTTTCCTTCTTAAGCATATTTTGTAGGCACAAAATCATAGTCCAGTTTAAAACTTCTGTACAGGTAATTTTTATGACAACAATATTGTTTGAGTAATATATTTTTTGCTATTAATTACATACAATTTCCCCGGACTGTCACCCTATTAAAATGGGCTTATATTGATTAAAATATTAAAAAATAGTTTTTTGAAAATTTCCATGAACCCCAGATACTTCTGTGTAAGAAAGATATGTTTATAAATAATGAGCTACTATTTATTTAATGAATACTATATGTTAAGTATTTTACTTGTTGTCTTGCTCCCTACAGCAATTCTGATTGGTGATATTATCCCCATTTTACAGATAATGAAACTGAGGCTCAGAAAGAGCTCTATACTTAGGCTTACTTCAGTGTCTTTTATCAGGGACACTAGATTATTAATAGTTACTTTGTTTTTTTTTTTGTTTTTTTTTTTGAGATGGAATCTTGTTCTGTCTCCCAGGCTGGAGTGCAGTGGTGCAATTTCAGCTCACTGCAACCTCCACCTCCCGGGTTCAAGCAATTCTCTGCCTCAGCCTCCCAAGTAGCTGGGATTACAGGCGCACGCCACCATGCCCGGCTAATTATTTTGTAGTTTTAGCAGAGACGGGGTTTCACCATCTTGGCCAGGCTGGTCTTGAACTCCTGACCTCGTGATCCACCCGCCTCGGCCTTCCAAAGTGCTGAGATTATAGGTGTGAGCCACTGCGCCCAGCCTATTAATAGTGTCTTTAAACATTTTGTAATTTTTGTTTTCTTAGCATTTTATTTCAACTAAAACTTTATCAAGTGTTTTGTTTAGAGGTGTTGTTCTAGTATTTTTCTGTAATGCAATCCAGAATAAACTGAGAGAAAATGAAGTGAAATGATCCCATCAGTCACCCAAATGGTATGCAACATAACTGCCCAAACTAGAAAAGATAATTAGTGTTGTCCATGTTACAATCCTAGAGTAATTTAAAAATATTTATTCATAGAATTTGATTTTTATCTTAGAGCATTTTTGATATATTTTTAAAAATATAAAACTTCAGTCTAAATGTTTTCAAACATTAAAGTTTTAGCTAAATATAAGTGACTAAAGTATTTTCTTGAAATTATAAGAAGTATCCATTTTACATGTGGCATATGAATGTACGTATAGCCTCTGCTTATGTGTAGTACCTTTTCTTCTCCATATAAGATCTTTATTAGAAAAGTCAGCAAATAAAATATAACAAATCTGTATAAAGAGTTCTTTCATCAAATCTTCCTAGCAAACTTTTTTGTTTGTTTGTTTGAGACAGGATCTTGCTCTGTTGCCCAGGCTGGAGTGCAGTGGTATGATCTTGGTTCACTGCAACCTCTGCCTTCCGGGCTCAAACTATCTTCCCACCTCAGCCTCCTGAGTAGCTAGGATTACAGGCGCATGCCACCATGCCCAGCTAATTTTCTGTATTTTTTGTAGAGATGGGTTTTTGTCATGCTGCCGAGGCTGGTCTCGAACTCCTGACCTCAAGTAATCTACCTGCCTCAACCTCCCAAAGTGCTGGGCTTACAGGTGTGAGCCACCGTGCCCAGCCTACCTTATTTTGTTACCTACCTTATTACCAAAATAATACCCTACCTTATTTTGTTTTTAACTGACAAATAGTAATTGTATGTATTTATGGAGTACAATGTGGTGTTTTGATACCTATATACATTGTGGAATGATCAAATCAGGCTAGTTAGCATACCCTGTATTAGTTTATTGTTGCTGTAACAAATTATGGCAAACTTAGAGCTTCAAACACCACAGATATTCTCTTAAAGTTCTGTAAAGTTGGAAGGTCGAAATGAGTCTTGAAGGGGCCAAACCAAAGTGTGGGCAGGACTGGTGCCTTCTGGATGCTCCAGGGAAGAATTTGTTCCTTGCGTCCTCCCTCCAGCCTGTAGAACAAGCTTGTCCAACCCTTGGCCCATGGGCTTCACACAGCCCAGGATGGCTTGAATGTGGCCCAACACAAATCTGTAAACCTTCTTAAAGCATTATTTTTTTTTAGGTTTTAATTTTTTTTTAGCTTATCAGCTGTTATTAGTGTATTTTATGTGTGGCCCAAGGCAATTTTTCTTCTTCCCAATGTGGCCCAGGGAAGCCAAAAGATTGGACACCCCTGACTAGAGGCTAGCATTTCTTGGCTTGTGGCCACTTCATTCCAACTACTTTCCTCATCATATGGTCGTCTTCTCTTCTCTAGTCAAATCTCGCTCTCATAAGGACTTTTGTGCCTACCTGTGTCTACCTGGATATTCCAGGATAGTCTCCCCATCTCAAGATTCTAGTCACATCTGCAAGGTCTCTTTTACCCTATTCACAGGCTCTGGGGATTAGCACGTGCATATCTTCAGGAGCCATCATTCAGCCTACCACAGATACTACTGACCCTTTTGGTGAGACAAAAATTCCCTGCTCATTGAGGGACTGAACATCCATCCCTAGAGCCCACTCACCAAATGCCAAATAGGAATCTCCCTCTCCCTACCTCATGATGTGACAACCCAAATCACTGTCATATATTTTCAAATGCCACCTCCCCACAGACATAGTGCCATCCTAATTAACTCGTTAAGTGGTACAGCTGGGAGGTAACTAGGTCATTTGATGCCGATACCCTTTCCATTATGTCCCACTGTATTGTTGTTTGTGTTTTTCTAGTAAAGTGTTGCTATAATAAGACGATTGCAACCATTTGTGCTAAGCACTTTAGCATCATTTAATCCACGTTGACAGAAAGGACACTTCTAAGTCAACTGGTTTGAGTTCTATATTCTCTTTCCTTTCCACAGAATGCCTTCTATGCAAATGATTAGCATGTGTTCCTTCATTTCTTAGGAAAAGGAGTCTAGCTGGCTCACTTATAATCTAAATGTTTCATCTATATAAAATTACTACTGTGTGAATTTCTGTTTTCTAAGATCCTAGAAAAAGTATTGGCAAGGGCTACTTCCACCCTCCATTCTCCAGAAACCTATTTTTTATACCTTGTCTCCATCTGAGTACAAATGTTCTTGATACAAAAATATCTAGTGCAGGGACTGAAGGTGTGAATTCTAGTCAGCTTGATATGCAAGGAAATAAATTAGTACTTCACAAAGTGTTAGTGTGTCTGCAGAGATTGTTCTGATGAATGTCGATTTAAAGGTTCTCTAAACAAAATGCTTCTGTGATGATGATAATGATGATCAGTGGACGAACATGGGCAACAAAATTTTAGAGCTTCCCCAAACTGGCAGAAATTATGAAGAAAATTCCCAATATAAGCTGTTTCCAGCCTATCAGATGAAGGAATAATTCGTGTTGCTTGGTATTTTTTATTCTAATTTGCTCTGAGATCATTTAGATTCACATAAAGCCACAAATCACTTAGAAACAAAACTGCAGGTATAAATTAAGATAACCATAGCTAAATATCTGAAGAAAATTAGCCAAAGATGGAAATAAATGAGGTTTACCTAGTAAGAGAAATGTGGCTGGGCATGGTGGCTCATGCTTGTAATCCCAGCACTTGGGGAGGCTAAGGCAGGAGGATTGCTCAAGCCCAGGAGTTCAAGACCAGCCTGGGCAACATGCCTGTAATCCCAGCACTTTGGGAGGCCGAGGCAGGAGGATTGCTTCAGCCCAGGAGTTCAAGACCAGCCTGGGCAACATGGTGAGACTCCATCTCTATAAAAATAGAAAATATTAGTGGGGTGTTGTGGGCACAGGCCTGTAGTCCCAGCTACCTGGGAGGCTGAGGTGGGGAGGATCACTTGAGCCCAGGAGTTTGAGGCTGCAGTGGGCTGACATCACACCACCGCAACTCCAGCCTGGGTGACAGAGGGAGACCCTGTCTCAAAAAAAAAAAGGGCTGTCATTAGATAGCTTATTACATTGGTAAAACTTTTGCCTTTTGAGATATTCAGAGAAAAGCAGGGATAATGTGACGTTCTGTACCTGTGCAGCTCTTACCACATGTAGATAATGTAAATCTTTCTCTTCTATAGACTATTATGTGGCTGTTTACTTACCTGGTCATTTCTTCCACCTACTTAATGTTCAACATCCAGACCTGATCTGCCACAATCTCTTTCTGACAGGTACGGCTATAGTTTTTCTCTTGTAGAGGTGGCCTATTTGAGTTTGTTTTGACTTTAATATCTATGTTTGGGTGAAAGGAGTTTCTTTTATTTGCTGATCTACTGTGTTTTTTTTTTTTTTTTTTTGCCAGGAAATAATGAAATGATTGATATGCTACCTCATTGCCCTTTACAGTCATTGTCAGGGTCCCTGGTATTGGATTGTTGTTCTGGAAAGCTCTATAGAGCACTGCTCAGCCAGTCGTCTTTATTACAGCTTCTGCAGAACACTCGCTTAGACTGTGAGAAGATGGCCGCGTTGCACTGTGCGCTCTACTGCGGTCAAGGCACGCAGTTCCTGGAAGGCCAGGTGAGAAGATAGCTCATGTTTTAAAATGGGCAGATAGACGACACTGATCATATTTATTTTGTGGATGAAAATGGTCAGGAGTTATTTTTATTTAGTAACAATTAATTGAGGTGTACGGCCTTGCTGCTGACATCGTCATCTTTTGCGCTGCTTTTCTATGGATCCCTACCAGGTCTCACACTCAGGGTGTTTCTGTTCTTTTGGGTACCCCCGTTTTCCATATTGGGAATAAAAGTTTAGCTGTGTCAGTAACATTTCAATGAAGAGCTCAGTAAATAAGGCGTTTCTTAAGTAACTACTTTTTCCTCCTGGTCCGTATTTGATCTATAATTATCAAAAGGACTAAAATCTGGTGGCAGATATTTATTACATTTGTAATAAAAACAGCTTACATTTGTATTTCACTTTAGAGTTTATTAAGTACTTCCACGTGTGTTCTGTGTTATTTTACAGCTATCCTGTGATGTCAGAGAAATCTCCTTATCAGATGTGGTTAAGATCAATGAGTGGCTGGTTAACTACAAAAAAAAAAAAAAAAAAGAGAGAGACATTAGACATTTTATTTTAACCTGAAACATAACAATGTACATTATTCACCCATGGTTTGACTCAAGCCTTTCTTTGCACATCTGCTAATTGAAGTTCAACATCATTTTTCTTGCATAAAAGCACTAGTAATGAGTTACCTCTAACTTCCTGTTACTTTTTAAAAATTTTTATTTCTAAGGATATAGTAATTTAAAGACCCTTACAAAGCAATCTGTGTATACTAGGCATTTTTTACCCAATCTTTTTTAGTTGTTCCCCCTAAACCTAGTTTTCTAGTGTTTTAGAGACATGCCTTTGACTCTTTACAAAGCATTCAACTTTTACTGACCCAACGACACTCTCTGCATCCACATTTTACTTGTCTGTAGTAATATTGTATTACCTAATTTTGAAAATAAGTACAATACCGTAAATAGGTTTTGAATAAAACAGCTTACTGGTAGGAGCAGAAGTGCAAGTGTGCACCATGGTTAGGCGTGCCTTATGATATCTGCCAGTGCTGTGATGGCAAACATTCCTCTAGCAGGTGAGGATGATTATGGAGATGAGCGAGTTGATGGTATAGCAGGGATTATCCCTCCTTCGGGAAGCAGCGCAGTGATGCTCACAGACGTTAACTGGTGTGTCTGTATTCACACCCAGGACCCAGCTGGAATTCACACCCAGCTCTGCTGCCCCCAAGCCTAGTGGTTTTGTTTTGCTTTTTTTCCTGTATCGCACAGCTCTTTCCACTGGTGCTTTGCTATAACATGACCTATTCTTGCACAAACATTAGGTTGAAGAACGTTTATTTGGTTTCCAGCCAAGGAGATTTATTAAAAACATGTATAAAAAGGATCTCACTTATAAAATACTGTTTTACCTACCCAGAATTGCATTATGTATCTTGAAGATAGTGTAGAAGTGAGTCTATTCTTACGCAATTCTAAAATAGGTATAGAATGCAAAAGATTCATGTATATTTGTACTTCTTTGGTAGTGGAGGCACAGAGCAGATTTAAATACCAACAGAGTTCTGTCTGACTTTTTAAAGATTATTCAATGGATTTCTGAGAATGTCTCTGCCTGCCATTCATTTGACCTCATTCAGGAATTTATAATTGGTAAGTGTTGCTGATGTTGCAGCTTAAGTTGAATACTTGACCTTTTTGCTTGAGGGAAAGCAGTAAATTGATAATGAATGCCTTAACCTGTCCAAACGCTGCTTTGGAGCACATTTTAAAAAAAAAAAACCTCTATCGGAGTCAGCAGCTAATTAAATTTCATTCTCTTGTGGTTTTCTGAGAAGCTATGGCTGTACAGAGATTGATGAGATACAAGATAGGATCTTGATTCTATAACCTTATTAGTGATTTTTTTTTCCAGTAAGATGTAACTTTCTTAGCCCAGTTTTGTGTTGGCTGGTGTCGTATGAAGTGATATAATATCATTTGGGTAGATATGGTACTAAGTTATTGTTCTCATTGTAAAAAGCAGAACCTGAACGTTTTAGTCAGTAGATAAAATCATAATGGTTGCCGTTTTGAGGATGAGGGATAAGACAATGAAAACTTTGTTGGTTTGCTTGTTTTGGTTGAATTACAATGCTGTCATCATCTTATTAAACCACATCTTTTTTTCCCCGTTTTAAAAAAATCTACTCAGCTTCTTCATACTGGAGTGTATATTCAGAGACAAGTAACATGGACAAACTATTGCCACATTCCTCAGTGCTCACTTGGAATACAGTAAGTTAACACTGTGCTGTATGCAAATAAAATCAATTCACAGTTGTGGGTCAGTTGTTGGACACCCCTCTTATAGCCATCAAGGTCGTGATTTCACTGCTGTTTTGACTGATAAAGAACTCAGTTGGATTTTTTTTTTTTTGGCAGAAAAGTAATAGCAAATCCCTGCTATTGGCCAAAAGTATTTGTATAAAAACAGTAAAACCAAAGCAGCAGGTACACAGGGTATTTATTATTCTTCCTATTATCAGGCAGAACTAAACCTCTATCATGGTATTTTTATTTTCTAAGTGACTAGACTGGATTAAATTATGTACTAGGTTTATATAAGTGAGGAATGGGTGGATTGCTGCTATCATACTTGATAGATAAGGACCTTCATGACCCCTTTTTCCAGCCCCATTAAAAAGTCTGTAATAACTCCAGAGCTTCAGGATCAGTAAAAGTCAGCAATCTTAGGCACATTCACCCCAACTTACTTTTTCTCCCTGTCGGTTCTGACTCCCTGCTTTTAAATTAGGATGTGCTGAGCTAAAACACTGCTCATTTTCTCTTGAATATGGTACAGTAGACAGAGCTTTGCTGGCCCAGCAAGTGAAAACCATACATAGGCTGTGCCTGAAAAAGTTCTGCCTCATGTTTCTTATTTAGATATTAGAACTACATGCTTGCTTTTGAGGCAGAAGTTTATATCAAAAAGGTATTTAGAAAAATAAATTGAATTTAAATAACACAGTCATAGGAAAATATGTACTAGGGTAAATGGTGACACTTTATGTTTAGACCCTGTCTAAATATAGTCCTTAAAAAAGATGCATCAAGTGTGTTTGATTAATTTCTAAATTTTTGGTATGCACAGTGGCAGTGCTTTCCTAAAGGCCTTTTCTTTGTCTTTTACTGTCGTGGTTATTAGATTTTTATGCCCCACCTTAGAATTTAAGGGAAAGAAAGGCCTGAACTTGTTCCCTCTCTAGGCGCCCACGTTTTTCTTTCAAAACACATGTGAATAGACATGCAGACCCTGTGGTCATATGGCAGGAAGTCTGCAGGTTACACCACCCCAGAGTCAGGAAATGCACATCTCCGCTCCCTCCCTTAGCAATCCCCTGCTGTTATGTCCTGTGTTCAAAGTGTCCAGGAGGCAGCTGGGACCACTGGTTCCCAGGGTTGTGTTAAAAGACTGAGCCACATGTTAATTGGATGTGGTGTGAGAATATCACCCTGAGGGTAACGCTTCCCTTTTGCACTTCTCAAGATTGTGCAGGGCGGAGCAGCTATTGTGGACACCCACAGGGTGACATCAGGAAGTCCAAGAAGAGCGATATAAAGAAACCTGTGGTTATAACCTCTCTGTACTGAACTAATCTTGGGGTTTGCCATGTTGCTTTAAACTTCTTGTGGTTGGACTAGGTTACCTAAAAGGTCTCTTCTAATCTTGAAAATCTATGAGTCTATGCTTATCATTAGCTGTGATGTAAATCATTTATTTTTCTCTAATCTGCAAATGTTCTTAATGCTACAGCCTTAATAAAAAGTTTCCACAGGAGAAAACATGGATTTCACATTTTTGTAGGAGACAACTGACTTGGATTTTTTAAGTTAATAGAAAATGTGATGCCCTTACGCATAGATAATCCTGAATTATGTTTTGCAAACAACTATACCTTTTTTAAAATGCTATTTATAACCAAAACTGTAATGAAATTTTAATATTTTTTGAAGTATCCTCTGTAGTGATAAATGAAGCACACAATAGATTCTTATCACGGCTTTCAACTGTCACAATGAAGAACTTAGTTGTTTGCATGTTCTGAAAATTTATTTCTCTGTCACTATGATACCCTTTTTTACAGGAATATTCTATATCAGTAAAATCTCGGTCATTTAAATTATAGACAAGTATCAATTTTTATTTCTATATTGCATCTCCTAAAATATTTTCTTATACACTTATCTATCTTTTTTTAAGGAAATGAAAGCTGATTTGACCAGATGAGAGGCTAATTACATAATTAACATACAGATAACACTTTTCAAAATAATAGTGAATAAAAGGCAATCTTGAAAGTTTATCCTTTTATTAAATTTCTGTTTTAATGCTCACTAGTTAGCAGAATGCTATCATTTGCGCTTCTTGAAATGAATTGTTCACCTTTCAGATTTGCCATGATGATAGCACTGCAGAAACTTTTTTTTCTTTGGAGACGGAGTCTTGCTCTGTCATCCAGTCTGGAGTGCAATGGTGCAATCTCAGCTCACTGCAACCTCCATCTCCCAGGTTCAAGTGATTCTCTGCCTCAGCCTCCTGAGTAGCTGGAAATACAGGCACCCGCCACCATGCCTGGCTAATTTTTTTTTTTTTTTTTTTTTTAGTAGAGCGGGGTTTCACCACGTTGGCCAGGCCGGTCTCAAACTCTTGATCTAAAGTGATCTGCCAGCCTTGGCCTCCCAAAGTTCTGGGATTACAGGCACGAGCCACTGTGCCTGGCTGCTGCAGAAACTTTTTTATGGGGGGTTCCTACCTCTGCAATTACAGAGGACAATGAGGTACAGAAAAATTATCCAGTCAAGTCATGCAAGAATCCCGTTAGTCTTGGTTCCTTCTGGTGAGGTAGGAGCCAACTATAATACATTTAAGTGAAAGAAGAGAGAGGAAGGAGTATTGATAATGAAACATTTCCCCTTTATCATTACATTTGGTGCAAACATAATTTGCCTCATTTGTTCTTTAATAGAAATGTATAAAAAACCCTATTTGCTCTCTATTTCTTTGTAATAGTCTTTTCCTTTAATTTAGAGACCCTGTCACTTATTATAATTGTGACTTTAAAGAATATGTCCCTTCCTGAGGCAAGAGATAAGCTATATTCACTGTTATTTATGTCCTCCAAGGTTTATTTAAAGTAGAAGTTAGAAACTGGAAGCTGCCCTCAGCTTCTGTCTGTGCAGAAAACACTCCCTGAAAGCTTGAGCTGGTGGTAGTTCATACACTGAGCAGCTGTGTGTGTGTTTTTTCCCCACTATAGGAAATTCCTGGAATAACTCTTGTGACAGAAGACATTGCATTGCCTCTTATGAAGGTAGGTCCCTTACAGCGAGAAACAAAAGTACAGACACATGACTAAAGCTCTGCTGCCTGAGTATTATGGTGGTTCCAAAAGGGATTGCAAATTGGCAGGGAAGGGAAGGGCAAGGCAGTAGGGTGGGTTTTCTGGAGAATCCTTCCTACATGGGTGAGTGATCACTGAGTATATTATGGCAATTCTCAGGAATGCTCTTTGAAGAAGGAAGTTTCCTGAAGATAGGAGAGAATTACAGTGCTCAACTTAAACCTTCCAGAACCAGCACTTGCCACTGTGCCTCAGACCAGGCTGTACTGGGGGAGGTCTTGTAGATGATCTTTGGAGAGGCTGGTAGCTGCTTTTACTTTATTTGCACTATTACTCCCTCAAAATGAGCTTGTGCGCGTGCACGGGCGCGCGCGCGCGCGCACACACACACACCCACACACACAGAATTTCCAGTCTTAAAACCATTAAGTAATGTGGGCTAGGATTATCTAATTTCCTTCTGGTTCTAAAAACAGCTTTTTTGTTTCTCAAGAGTGATCTGTGTTGGCCCACTATGTGGTCTCCATCAACCTCTGAACATTAAGCTGTAGCTGTTAGTTTCTTTCTGCAACCTGGTGGCTTCACAATAGTTTTGGAGTACCATAGGAGAATGGGGTGGAGTGAGTAGAAAAGGATATGTATGTAGTTAAAACTAGGGGAAGTATTTTAGCACAGTTTCCTTGAAGCTCTTTTGTTGTTTTTAGCATTTAGCATTGCCTCCTGTTAATCATAGCTTGAGGTAGACTGGGAAATCTCAACTTCTGGCAGCAGGGAGCTCAGGGTGCTGACGCCTTTTATTTCCATTTGATTCTTTTGTATCTGTGAAGGGCAGGCCAGGCCTGGACAGCTAGGGGAAGGCTGTGGCGTTTGAGGTCACAGTGATTCACTGGGGGCAAGAGAGGGTAGATCGGGGGCCAGGTTAGTGGTTCTAGGTTTTGGTCCTAAGAAGAATCCCTTAAAAATAGACTGATGATCTGTGTTTCCAGGCAAAAGCATGGGACTGCTGTGAAGTCCTACTAACATATGAAGACGAAGAGAAAAGGTTTTATTAATAGTTTAAAAGGTGTTTTAAAAGATTCCACCCTTTCATTTTATTTATTGTTTATTGTTTCTGCGTTTTCCACTAGTCTTACCAAATCCATAATGTGTTTTTATTTTATTTTTAGAGATGGGGTCTCCCTTTGTTGCCTAGGGTGGAGTGCAGTGGCATGATCATAGCTCACTATAATCTCTAATTCCTGGGCTCAAGCAATCTTCCTGTCTCAGCCTCCTGAGTAGTTGGTACTACAGTCATGAGCCACCACATCCATCCAGTTTCTTATTTTTTCTTTCTTTTTTTCTTTTTTGTAGAGATGGGGTCTTGCTATGTAGGATGATCTCAATCTACTGGCCTCAAGTCATCCTCCTGCCTTAGCCTCTTAGAGTGCTAGGATTATAGGTGTGACCCACCATGCCGGACCATAATTTTTTTAATGGACAACAAACCAGTGAAGAAAAATTTTGAAAGAAATATCATCCATAATTCTACAGTTCCTAATGTACCAACTGTCTCTTCTCCCCCATTCCCTCTTGGCCTTTGTTATAGGTATGCATATTTTACCCAGTAGTAATTGTGATCTAGAGATATTAGATAAATTTTAGAAATTATATTATTGTAAACATTTTTTCATGTTGCTATGTAAACTTATAATTTCTAATGACTCCATAGGATTCCACTGGATGGCAGTGTCTTTTTGTTTTTATTATTTTAAATTAGTAAGTGTGTGAGGAAAAACTCTGTCCAAACTGTGTTTTCCCTCTCTGTCACACTGCAACAATAATCAACACACAAAAACACTTCTGTTACCAAATGTGTGGGAATTCTTCACGCACCAAGTAGCAGACACCAGCTGGGTGTCCTTTAATTCAGTTCTGACACTATCTATCCAGAGACAGTGTCAGATCCCACAGGTTGGGGGGCATAGTCCCCAAGACTACCCTCCACACCCCCAGATAACAGGTGCAAGTCCAGACCTCTGGAACTTCTGACCAACTGTCTTCAAGTTGGGGTTCCCACGGTACCTCTTTAGGTTTGATTAATTTGCTGGGGTGGCTCACAGAACTCAGGGAAACATGTTTACTGGCCTATTATAAAGGATATTTCAGAGGAAACAGATGAAGAGGTGCATAGAGTGAGGTATGAGGGAAGGGACGTGAAGCTTCCATGCCCTCTTTGGATTCACCACCCTCCAGGAACCTCCACCTGTTCAGCTATGAGGAAGCTTCCCCAACCCAGTCTCCTGGGATTTTTATGGAAGCATTCCTTCCCTCCAGGGTATGAGGCGGGGCATTCCTTCCCTCCAGGGTATGAGGCAGGACCCTCTTAGGGGAGGGTCTTAAGATCTGCAATCAGAAAGGTGGGTGTTGGGCAGGGGGGTGGTGGTGGGGAGTGGTGGAGGGGAGAGTCCTGCCTTAGGGCAGGTGAAAGGAAGGCAGGAGAGAGAGAGTTTCCTGAGACTAGTCCTGGTCCTGAAGCCTAAAACACCCGATATTATAACATCAGGCTGTAACAAAGGCTATGGGCATTATGAACCAGGAGTGGGTGGATGAAAATTAATACATACAAAACACCACAATAAGTATGTCATACTTTTTTTTTTCTTTTTTTGAGGTAGGGTCTTACTCTGTTGCCCAGGCTGGAGTGCAGTGACACAGTCACAGCTCACTGCAAACTTGAACTCCTGGGCTTAAGCAGTCCTCCTGCTTCAGCCTCCTGAGTAGCTAGGACTACACATTACATGTCATCATGTCTGGTTAATTAAAACTTTTTTTTTTTTTTTTTGGTAGAGACAGGGTCTTACTATGTTGCCCAAGCTAGTTTTGAACTCCTAAGCTAAAGCCATCCTCCTAACTCGGCCTCCCAAAGTGTTGGTATTACAGGTATGAACCACTATGACCTGCTGGGTTGCAGTGCCTTAACTCAATTGTTCTTCTGTTTTTTGGACATTTAGTTTGTCCCTAGTTCTTTTTGCTATTAGAAATAATGTTCTAGTGAATTTTTTTTCTTTTTCGTTTTCTTTTTCTTTTTGAGATGGAGTCTCCTTCTTGTTGCCCAGGCTGGAGTGCTTTGGTGCGATCTCAGCTCACTGCAGCCTCTGCCTTCTGGGTTCAAGCGATTCTCCTGCCTCAGCGTCCTGAGTAGCTGGGATTACAGACGTGCACCACTATGCCCGGCTATTTTTTGCATTTTTAATAGAGGCGGGGTTTCATCATGTTGGTCAGGCTGGTCTCGAACTCCTGACCTCAAGTGATCTGCCCACCTCGGCCTCCCAAAGTGAATATTTTTATACATACAGTTTTTCTTTTGATCTATTCCCCTAAGGTTAAGAGCCCAGAAGTAACATTGGGTGAAAGGCTATGATGATTTTTATAGCGTTTGATTCTTATTTTATGATAAATTGATATTCAGTGAAAGGGATGTCACGTGTGTCCATGTGAAGAGACCACCAAACAGGCTTTGTGTGAGCAATAGAGCTTTTTAATCACCTGGGTGCAGGTGGGCTGAGTCCGAAAAGAGTCAGCGAAGGGAGATAGGGGTTGGGGCCCTTTTATAGGATTTGGGTGGGTAGTGGAAAATTACAGTTAAAGGGGGTTTTCTCTTACGGGCAGGGGTGGGGGTCACAAGGTGCTCAGTGGGGGAGCTTCTGAGCCAGGAGAAGGAATTTCACAAGGTTAATCGCTCAGTTAAGATAGGGCAGAAACAAATCACAATGGTGGAATGTCATCAGTTAAGGCGGGAACCGGCCATTTTCTCTTCTTTTGTGATTCTTCACTTCCTTCAGGCCATCTGGATGTGTACATGCAGGTCACAGGGGATATGATGGCTTAGCTTGGGCTCAGAGGCCTGACAAGGGATAATTTACATTTACAAGGGGTTTATGAGTTTACCAGTTTTACTATAACCTTATCAACATTGTGTATTTTCATTTAAAAAGTTAAGTATAAAAGAGTGATGGAAAGGTCCTATTAACTTTTACCTATTAGGTTTTCTAAGAATATGATTTAGCTTTGCTTACGAACAAAGTCGCTTCTTTTTTGCACTGGCTTGTTTGTTTTCCGTGTGTGGGTGTGTGTAAAATGGAGTATTTTATGTCCTCCATGTGTTTCTCTCCTCCTTTTACATTCCCTCTTTCTCCTCACGTTTTTCTCCTCTACCCATAGCTTTCGTATTTGGCTGTGCAGACAGTTGTTTCCCATTCACCATTTCCACACATGCTTCGGGGCTCTTTTGGCTCCACATGTATTCATCTGCTAGTAGTTATTAATACTGAGGACAAGTATGAGGCACTGTAGATCTCTCTGTGACCCTCTGCACACAGCCATGATCCATCAAGGAAGGCAGAGGTGTATTGCTGGGACTAGCCCTGGACTCAGGAGAAGATAGTACTGGGTTTGGTTTGACCAACTCCACCTACCCCAAATGCTCAGCATGGGAGACTCTAATCAGGAGATTCTCATTCCCAGGACACTTGATTCTGCTATTTCTCATTTGTTTCCTCATCTCTGCTTGTATAATATCACTCACTCACTCCAAGCTGCTACCTTCACTTTTAACCTACTTCTACCCCAAGTCCCAACTTAATTATAGAGGGATGGAGCTGGTTGCATGAGCATGTCCCACCCTCAGCTCTTCTCTCCCTAGTCTCAGTTATGTGACTGTTCTTGCCATACTTAACCAATAGGAGGTGGCTCTGGACACTCATGACCTGAATCACAAATTACATAAGAGTGTGTGCTTGCTTCCACATTCTTTCTTTGAGGACTAAGGTACCCCTATTTACTCTGACCACACTTATTTCTTTTCTCCTTAGTAGATGAGTGCCCTGATAAGGAGTCAAGAGAGGAGAGGGGCGGGGGTGTGTGTGTGGGAACTGGATAGGTATGTTCCTCCTGTTCTCTCTGCATTCTGAAGCACTTCCTTTTAGTATAAAGTGGAACACTATACAAATGTTTAATAAATTGCAATATTGCTATGGTCTGAATGTTTACCTCCCTTCAGGATTCTTATGTTGAAGTCCTGACCCCGAAGGTGATGGTTTTAGGTGGTGGTGCCTTTGGGAGGTGATTAGTTCTGAGGGCAGAGCCCTGGTGATTGCAGTTAGTGCCCTCATAGAAGAGACCCCACAGAGCCAACTTGCCCTCCCGCCACATGAGGTTACAGTGAACACATAGCAGTCTAGGAAGTGGGCCCTCATCAGACACCATATCTGGCCACACCCTGATTTTGGGCACTCCAGTCTGAAGAACTGTGAGAAATAAATTTGTTGATAAGCCATCCAGTTTATGGTATTTTGGTATATCTGCTGTAACAGACTAAGACCTATATGAACATCTTGGGCAGGATAAACCAGTTAAATCAGAAAATCTTCCCTAGAGAGACAAAGGACTTCCTCATCTTATAAATAGTTCTCAAAGTCATTTTAAAAACACTAAACAGGAAATATATTGAAACAAGGTGCTTACCTTAAAAGGAATGTCATTAACAGTGTCCTTCCTAAGAATGATTTTATCCCTTTGTAAACTATGGATTGCTCTAGGGAAACGGCAACTTTCATAAAAGGCTAAAAATTGCCCTTGATTTTATTGTTATTTTTTAAAAATTTTGATTGATTGATTGATTGAGATAGGGTCTCCCTCTGTCACCCAGGCTGGAGTGCAGTGGTGCCATAGTGGCTCACTGCAGCCTCGACCTCCTGGGCGTAAGCAATCCTCCCACTTTAGACTCCTAAGTAGTTGGGACCACAGGCACATGCCACCACGCCTGGCTAATTTTTGTTTGTTTGTTTCCTGTAGAGACAGAGTCTTGGTATGTTACTGGGGCTGATCTCAAACTCCTAACCTTGAGGGATCATCCCACCTCAGCCTCCCAAAGTGCTGGGATTACACACATGAGCCACCACACCTGGCGTGCCCTTGGTTTTATGAGAAGAAAAACCATTAAAACTATTCAATCACAGGAAGCATGTATGGATTTTTAAAAATGGAAAATAGCTTAAATATAAAGATAAAAGATGAGCATGCTACAAATGGAGAAATGGGATATTTTTACCACAGTCTTTAAGTTGGACATCTATAGTGCATTTCATCACTTGTTAGAGATTGTTGATTACCTGACTCAGAGACTGGGAAGGACAAAAACTTACTGCTCCTTTCTACTTATGGCCACTCAGATGTGAGGGTGTTACTGCCAATGTCTATCAGTGGTCTGATGCCCTTGAGCAACTGGGAGAAGGGTAGTTTATACCTGGGCTGCTCTCCATTCAGAGACTTGTTTATCTGCTTCTTCACTGGTGTTAAACTGTTTTAGGCTGGGTGCGGTGGCTCACACCTGTAATCCCAGCACTTTGGGAGGCTGAGGCGGGTGGATCACTTGGGGCCGGGAGTTTGAGACCAGCCTGGCCAACATGGTGAAACCCTGTCTCTCTACAGAAAATACAAAAATTAGCCAGGTGTGGTGGTGCACGCCTGTAACCCCCCCGCTACTCGGGAGGCTGAGGCAAGAGAATCCCTTGAACCTGGGAGGTGGAGGTTGCAGTGAGCCAAGATAGTGCCACTGCACTCCAGCTTGGCGACAGAGCAAGACTCCACCTCACAAACAAAACACAAAGTTTTAATTGGGCAGAGCATGAATGTAATTAATTGCTTAGTGAAACACAAAAGACTCCCACAATACAGACAACCATGATCACTTAAAAAGTTTTTTAGTGGTCTGAAGTAATGGTATAATTACAATATAATAGTTTACAATTTTAAAAAATTGTTGCTTTGACAAAGATGTAGCATCAATAGCAGTGTTAGTTGGTTATGTGGGAAATACTGATTTCCCAAAGTTCAGTTTGCACATATTTTCTGGAACAGTTAATTATAGTGAGGCCAGTGGGTACCATAAACCTTAATTTTATGATGCAACGAAGAAATACTAATTAGAGGTAGATTAGCATAGATTAAAAAAATAAGATGGTACTGGCTGGGCACGGTGGCTCATGCCTATAATCCCGTCACTTTGGGAGGCCTAGGTGGGTGGATCACCTGAGGTCAGGAGTTCGAGACTAGCTTAGCCAACACGGTGAAACCCATTTCTACTAAAAATACAAAAATTAGCTGGGCATGGTGGCAGGCGCCTGTAGTCCCAGCTATTCGGGAGGCTGAGGCAGGAGAATTGCTTGAACCTGGGAGGTGGTGGAAGTTGCAGTGAGCCAAGATTGCGCCATTGCACTCCAACCTGGGCGACAGAGGGAGACTCTGTCTCAAAAAACAAAAACAAAAGAGCTTGAGGCTAGTGATTTCATTCCTGTTGTTTCTGTAGCAATGGAGGTGTCTTCAGGCTACTTCCTAGTTGATGAAATTGAGGAACAGACCCAGGATGGAGGATTCTTGTTTTTGTTCCTCTTCTACCACCTACTACACTGTGCTGGTCTTATTCATAGTTTTGGTTGGGGACAGGTGTTTTTCATTCTCAAGATTGAGAGGAGGGAAAGAGCTTAGCATTGACTTTCTCAGGGCATAAGCTGATTGTGAGATGGAATAGTTTAGAGCCATATTTAGTGATTTCATTTTTAGAAAAAAATCCAATCCATTAAAAATGGCTAATAGAACTACCCAGATGGGCAAGTAAGTGGAAATTTTTGCTAGATATTGGGGAAGAAGGAGAAAGTCCATTTATATTCAGGAGACCTTGAAATTGCAGCGTGCATTTCCCTAAGTGGGCAGCCTCAGGAGTTCTGGTCACTTGCCCTGTGTATGAGTGTTCCTGTTTAGAGCATCTTAGTTTAGTGCCTTCCTAGCTTTATGTATACACAAACGTTTTCTATTTATTCTGTCAGTGCTTAGAGGTAGTGGGTCACTGTGTTTCTCTGGGTTGTAAGTAAAAGCTGATACTGAGATGGAATCCACTGAAGGGCCAAATTGGATGATGCTTTAGCTGTGTTAGTTGAGTCCTGGCACAGAGGAAAGGGTTCTCTTTGAGTTGGCTGCCTTCTCTGTAAGAAGATGCTGGTTAATCAGCAGAAGTGGGACCAAAGCCAAAGGGCCTTTTAGAAATGAAAGGCAGATTTTTTTTCTGGCAGTAATTTGCAGATGAGCCAGTACCACAGAGCTTTTTTTTTTGTTTGTTTTTGGATCAATTGGCAATCCAAATCATAAATGGGAAACAATTCCTTAATGTAACCCACTGGTTCTTTTGTTCAGTGAATAGTTGTGATGGGCTGTGTTTGGCAATTATTTCAGGTCATCCTAAGAGAAAAAACTCCCCTTTATGTAGGAAAATGCTTCCAGGTCATTCCTTGAGGATCTGATTGCTTTTAACATTGTCTCTCATTCAGGGGTATTTTTCTTTGCTTTGCTTTTTATGAGACAGTCTCATTCTGTCATCCAGGCTGGAATGCAGTGGCATGATCTTGGCTCACTGCAACCTCTGCCTCCCCAGGTTCAAGTGATCCATCTCAGCCTTCCAAGTAGCTGGGCCTACAGGCACACGCCACCATGCCCAGCTAATTTTTTGCATTTTTAGTAGAGCCGGGTTTTCACCATGTTGCCCAGGCTGGTCTCCAACTTCTGAGCTCAAGTGATCCAACCATCTTGGCCTCCCAAAGTGCTGGGATTGCAGTGTGAGCCACTGCACCCGGTATGGGCATGTTTCTTTTTTTTGTGTGTGACAGAGTGTTGCTCTGTCGCCCAAGCTGGAGTGCAGTGGTGCGATCTTGGCTCACTGCAAGCTCCGCCTCCCGGGATCACCCCATTCTCTTGCCTCAGCCTCCGGAGTAGCTGGGACTACAGGCGCCCGCCAGCACTCCCGGCTAATTTTTGTATTTTTAGTAGAGATGGGGGTTTCACTTTGTTACCCAGGAAGGTCTCGATCTCCTGACCTTGTGATCCACCCACCTCGGCCTCCCAAAGTGCTGGGATTACAGGCGTGAGCCACTGTGCCCGGCCGGGTATGTTTCTTATACAGCATTTTTGTGTTTTATTTTTAAAGATTTATTAGCTCTTTTCAAGTAGCTGGTAATGGGCTTCCTGGGCAGTGGTGGCTTTCATTTTGTGGTGCTGTTGTTCCTGATGAGTACAGTATTTGCTTTGTTGGATAAGTGCTAGCTGATTGACAGTGATTTCCTGTGCTCCCAGGTTCATCTTTTTAATTTTAAGTTCCAGGATACATGTGCAGGACATGCAGGTTTGTTACATAGGTAAACGTGTGCCATGGTGGTTTGCTGCACCTCTCAACCCATCACCTAGGTATTAAGCCCAGCATGCATTAGCTATTTATTCTGATGTCTTTATTTTGTCCTTCCCCCAACCCCCCAAAAGGCCCCAGTGTGTGTTGTTCCCCTCCCTGTGTCCATGTATTCTCATTGTTCAGCTCCCACTTATAAGTGAGAACATGTGGCATTTGGTTTTCTCTTCCTGTGTTAGTTTGCTGAGGATAATGGCTCCCAGCTCCATCTGTGTCCCTGCAAAGGACATGATCTTGTTCCTTTTTGTGGCTGCATAGTATTCCATGGTGTATATGTACCACATTTTCTTGATTCAGTCTATGATTAATGGGCATTTGGATTGATTCCATTTCTTTGCTATTGTGAATAGTGCTGCAGTGAACATACACGTGCATGTAGCTTTATAATAGGATTTGTATACCTTTGGGTATACACCCAGCAATGGGATTGCTGGGTCAAATGGTATAATACTTCCGGTTCTAGGTCTTTGAGGAATCGCCATACTGTCCTCCACAATGGTTGAACTAGTTTACATTCCCACCAACAGTGTAAAAGCATTTCCATTTCTCCACAGCCTCACCAGCATCTGTTGTTTCTTGACCAGGCTCATCCTAGAGCTTAGTGGTGCGATGGTGTGTCTTGGCTCTTGGGATTGTGCAGATTCAACTCTCCCTTCCCCTCCCCTCCATTCTGGGTTACAACATCTAAAACGTTATGTGGGAGATCCTTTATTCTCTGGGATAATGAGCATGCTGGTGTCACCTTGGCATTCAGAATCCCTCAAAGATTTGGCCCTAACTACCTCTTTAACTATATCTCCTATTTTAAAACCACACAATCAGAAGTCTTTAGACAGCTGGTGATTTATATAGCCTTTAATCTAGAGGTGTATAGACTGAGTAAAGTGTTTGAGGGTGGGGTGCCTGGGATTACTTCAACATGCTCACTGTTCTCAGTCCTGGCTGAACATTAGGATCACTTGGGGGAACTTGTAAAACTCATAAGGCTCAGGCACACCCCAAGCCAATTAAATCTAATGGGGGATGGGACCCAGGTGGTTCCAATGGGCAGCTGAGGCTGGGAGTTGCACATGCTGGAGGCTATTGTCTTCACCATAGAGAATGAAGTGCTGTTGACTCGAATGCTCTGGCTCAGATCTGAGCCCCGAATCCATCTTCTAGTCTCTGTCTTTGCTCACACCCTAAGAGTCCCACCTGGAACATCCTTTCCTTGTCCTTCACTGACTCAAATCCATTTCCCTCCCCTGTTCCGTGTCTGTTTTCCAGGTTTCCAAATAGACTTTCCAATTTAGAATGATCTCTGTGCATTTCTTTTTTTTGGAGACAGTCTCGCTCTGTTGCCAGGCTGGAGTGCAGTGGCGCCATCTCGGCTCGCTGCAACCTCTGCCTCCCGGGTTCAAGTGATTCTCCTGCCTCAGCCTCCCAAGTAGCTGGGACTACAGGTGCATGCGACCACACCCAGCTAATTTTTGTATTTTTAGTAGAAATAGGGTTTCATCATGTTGGCTGGGATGGTCTTGATCTCCTGACCTTGTGATCCACCTGCCTCCATCTTCCAAAATGCTGGGATTACAGGCATGACCCATCACACCTGGCTGCATTTCTTAACTGAAAAAAGCTATATCACTTCTCTAGTGGATACCAAATAGTGAAATATATAGATTTTTCTGTATCATCTTAATATCTGTAAGATATTATAGATATATCTAATATCTGTATTAGGCCAGTGACCCCCCTCCTGAAAAACATGTAAGTTCATGTGAAAATATTTTTGGGATGTTTGGCTAACAATATTTCTTACTTAAGTGTAAGTTTTAATTTTTGTTTTATTTTAAATTCAGATCCTTTTCCTTCTAACTCTAGTCTATTTTAGGCCATGGATTTCTTTGAAAATCTGGTGCAAGCTATAGACCATCTCCCCAGAAAAGCGCTCATACAAACACATGCTCTATTTTACATTCAGGCAGTGGGTGCTGGAGCCCCTGGAAAGCCTGTCCACGGACATGTGGCAGGCTCTGTTTGATCTGTTTCTTCTTAGCAGACAGATGGCTATGCTAATTAGCCTGATTTGATAATTCCACAATGTATGCATGTATTGAAACACCACATTGCAGCCCATAAATATATACAATTATTTGTTAATTTAAAATAAAACAAAACTATGAAAAATGTGCCTACCTCCCCAAAAGGTTATGAGGAAAGGGATTTTTTAAATGGAGGGAGAAGGAAGGTAATTTGGGAGAGATCTTTTCTTAGGAGCTGCAGTGAGTGGGGACTTCTAACAACAGGATAGCATTTGACTTGAGGGGATGGGGCCAGATGACAGGTAGAGGGCATCTGAGTTTCTCCCCTCCCATATCCTGTCCTGGGCAAGGTCTGGGTGAACTGTGTGGGTGGGACTCCTGTGGCCAAGCAGGAGGAATTAATAGCTCGACTGAACACTAGATGTCACCACAACACCAATTAGTCTTCTGGCTTTTGGCTCTCCTGTGCCTGAGCCCAGATTAGGACAGCAAGAAAGCTTTAGAGACTTCCAGTCAGGGACCTAATTCTGTCAAACATCTGCAGGATTTGTCTTGTCTTTTTTTTTTTTTTTTCTCAAATACAAAGAAGACCCAAAGGGTGGATAAGTATACATTCATTATAAATAAATGGAAAGGGAAAGAAAAGACTAGTGAGGTGAGTCAAGTGAGGAGTGGGATCTGATTCATGTTTTCCCCTGGACATGAGACTTTCTTGGGAAGAGTTTTTCTGTCTCTGGGAGGAGGGATGTTGGCCGGATGGGCATTTCAGGCTTCTGAAAGAGCAAGTTTTAATATTATGTTACTTACTTTACTGATACTCCAAAATACATTTCAAACCAATTATGACTGTCTTTAGATTAAAAATGGTAATAACATGCTATAATTTAACATGAGGGCATTTTTCTTGATTGAGGTGTTTTTTTGTTTGTTTGTTTGTTTTTAAGTTTTCTTATTTTTCTTGCAGTTCAGCCAAGTCTGTCACCTTGGCAGGCAATAGTTCACTTAGTTTTATGACCACACATTACATCTCTGGCCCCAGTCAAATCATTTGTAAATGCACGTATTTTGGCAAAAAGTATCGTAAGTCTACCTTTATTGGTTTAAAACCAAGTTGTGTCAGAATATCCTTCAACACTAAGAATGTATTTTTTTATTTTTATTTTTTTTGAGACGGAGTCTCGCTCTGTCACCCAGGCTGGAGTGCAGTGGCGTGATCTCGGCTCACTGCTAGCTCCACCTCCTGGGTTCATGCCACTCTCCTGCCTCAGCCTCCCGAATAGCTGGGACTATAAGTGCCCACCACCGCACCTGGCTAACTTTTTGTATTTTTGGTAGAGACGGGGTTTCACCGTGGTCTCGATCTCCTGACCTCGTGATCCGCCCACCTCAGCCTCCCAAAGTGCTGGGATTGCAGGCGTGAGCCACCGTGCCTGGCCAACACTAAGAATGTAGTAACATTGCATTTTATTATTTAAAAATGAATATAATGGATATATTCTTGCTTCAGGGTAATACAATTATATCAATAATTCAAAGATCTAGATAGAATGCTGACTAATTCTGTTTTGGTGTATGTGACAATATAAAATTAGTTCATTTCACCTTTTTTTGATTCCTAGGTTTTGAAAAATGTCCTTGGCAGTAAATAAGCTTAGCAGGAAAGTACGCGTACTCCACTTATCCAAATGTTAATGAACTTTGTCTTAGTGAACATGGCACTGTTGACATCACCTAAGTCATAAAAAACGGGTCTCAAGGGAGGAAATGACTCAATGTGTTTAATACAGGTTTCCCTGCTAAGCCTCAATCTGGGGAAGTCCTGTTGGTTTTGGGAAGTGAGCAGCAGTTCTTTATGTGGTTAAAAAAACAAACAAGAAAACAAAAAAGACAGAAAATGAAGTGGGAAAACAAGATTCTTTTTTTTTTTTTTTTTTTTAATTATACTTTAGGTTTTAGGGTACATGTGCACAATGTGCAGGTTTGTTACATATGTATCCATGTGCCATGTTGATTTCCTGCACCCATTAACTCGTCATTTAGCATTAGGTATATCTCCTAATGCTGTCCCTCCCCCTTCCCCCCACCCCACAACAGTCCCTGGAATGTGATGTTCCCCTTCCTGTGTCCATGAGTTCTCATTGTTCAATTCCCACCTATGAGTGAGAACATGCAGTGTTTGGTTTTTTGTCCTTGCGATAGTTTACTGAGAATGATGTTTTCCAGTTTCATCCATGTCCCTACAAAGGACACGAACTCATCATTTTTTATGGCTGCATAGTATTCCATGGTGTATATGTGCCACATTTTCTTAATCCAGTCTATCGTTGTTGGACATTTGGGTTGGTTCCAACTCTTTGCTATTGTGAATAGTGCCGCAATAAACATACGTGTGCATGTGTCTTTATAGCAGCATGATTTATAGACCTTTGGGTATATACCCAGTAATGGGATGGCTGGGTCAAATGGTATTTCTAGTTCTAGATCCCTGAGGAATCGCCACACTGACTTCCACAATGGTTGAACTAGTTTACAGTCCCACCAACAGTGTAAACGTGTTCCTATTTCTCCACATCCTCTCCAGCACCTGTTGTTTCCTGATTTTTTAATGATGGCCATTCTAACTGGTGTGAGATGGTATCTCACTGTGGTTTTGATTTGCATTTCTCTGATGGCCAGTGATGATGAGCATTTCTTCATGTGTTTTTTGGCTGCATAAATGTCTTCTTTTGAGAAGTGTCTGTTCATGTCCTTTGCCCACTTTTTGATGGGGTTGTTTGTTTTTTTCTGAAAACAAGATTCTTTAAGTCTATTTTAGAATCCCTATTGGGTCTAGAATACCATCCTCTGTACAAAGTATTCACTCAGAAATGTGGGCCGTGAGAGCTCAGGAAATAAGGCTTGCGTGATACTCACTGGGTGGTTTGGGCCACTGGGCCTGCCTCTGAAGGCCACTGATGTTTTTGTCTCCTACAGGTGCTCAGCTTTAAGGGCTACTGGGAAAAACTGAACTCCAACCTAGAATATGTTAAGTACGCCAAGCCACACTTCCACTATAACAACAGCGTGGTCAGGAGAGAGTGGCACAACCTGATCTCTGAAGAGGTATGAGTGGGTCAGTGAGAACAAAGCCAGCAGCCAGGCATAGTGGACTGGATCCAGGTGATGTCTTTAAATCATAAGGCTGGCTTCCATGTAGCACTCTTCCCAATTGCCAGGGACTTGAACATTGTCATTACTGATCTCAATAGGCAGAGATGCTTCTATGATCTCTGTTCTCCTGGGGAGGAAACTGAAAAGCAGAAAGTTTAAGGGACACGCAGCACATTCATAGTAGAAGTATGATTAATATCCACGTCTCAGATGTGTTCTCAGGTTACTTATGCAGTTAAAAATTGATATTAAAAAATCTAGGTGTTTCCAAATTAGTGGTCATTAGGGGTTAGGGTAGTTGGAGGGAGATGTGACTCACTGTCCAGGGGTGACCCAGGGAAATCTTTGGGGGTGTTCGAAGAGTTCTGTATATTGATTGTGGTGGTACATTGTGGGACATGAATCTAAATATGATGACATAGAATGACACACACACATTGTGCCAGTGTCAATTTTTGATTTTGATATTGTGCTCTAGTTAGGTAAGATACAAGCACTGAGGAGACTGGGTGGAGGGTACATTGGATGTCTCTCTAGTATTGCTGTGCGTAGATTAGTGTTGTTGTATATAGTATATAGTTGACTCGCAGTTTCCTGTGAATCTGTAATTGTTTCAGAATAAAATGTTTCTTAAAAGTTTAAAAAAAACTAGGTGTTCTGATTACCTGGAAAGTGTATTTCTTCTCTCTGATGCTCTTAACTGTATTGCATTATATCCTTGATGTGAAAAGTCACTAATAAAACTTTTACCTTCCACACTCCTGACGTGTTCTCACTCCTAGAAAACAGGAAAACGAAGGTCCACGGCATACGTGAGGAATATTCTTGATAATGCAGTAAAGTAAGTGAAATTAGAGGTTATCGTATCTAAGATGGTTAACATTTACAATTACTTTGTTTTGTTGGCTACCTTTTATAGAAGTAGTTTACTTTTGTTGCATATCCCCAGCAAAATAATATTGTCAGCTTCACGAATGCAGCCACTTGGACCCTATTCTAGAATTTGGAGCTGGAATTTCTAGTGGGAAAAGCTTATATGTTGAACCTTATAGACTTGTAACCTGCGGATAGATGTTTACAATGGATAATTGGTAAAGAAATTTCCTATTAGTGAGCATTTTAGGAGAGAAAGGCAAATAGTAGGTTGATTTTTTTTTTTTTTTTTAAAGTGTCAGTGGGCTAGTGAGCTTGCTCTTATTTTGAAAGCCTATTTTCTGGATATATGAGTCATCTCAGAGTACTAAAAGTATAGGCCCCATTCCAACCTCTGTTCTATTTTCTGTCCCCATTATTTTCAATAACTGAGAGCTACAATTGTTCTAAATTATTGCCATTGTTGGCACTAAAGGGTTTTGAGATTTTTTAATTGCCTAATGTGGCTTTCACTACATTGATCAAAGTTTTTTGAGGTTTTCAGCAGCCTGAGAATAGTTTCTACGGTGGTTTTTATGAATTTTTAAAGGAGGATATCTTTGTATGATGTGGCTTTAAATTTTTTAAAAGCAATGCTGTCTGTGAATAACATGGCTGATTTCTTCGTAGGGTGATTTCTAACCTAGAAGCAAGAAATTTGGGTAAGAAAAGATGTGTAATAAAGTCTTCTGGGTTCCAGTCAGTGTTTTGTTTGTAGCACTGTTCTTCCTACCACTGTGGGTTGGCAAGAAAATCACTTCCAGTAGTGTGGTGCAGGCAGCACCTTTTAATATCTTGCTGTTAGAGTGGCCGCACGGCTCTTCCCATGTCTGTCTAGGCACCAGGACCTCCGGGGACAGCTGCTGAATGTGCTTTTGCTGTGGGAGTCCCTGGGTGATGGCCTTGCGGTTCTCCTTATTTCCTGTCATACAGAGCTGCCCTCTGGCTGTGCCCACAGGGTGCATTTTGGCATTTCCCTTGGCTTGGTGCTGCTTGCTTTCTAGCTGTCTGATCCTACTGGGTCTTGCCTTGTATGTGCCTCTCATTTGGGTTAAAAATTGGGCACACAGGTCCTAGAGGCATAAAGATGAGGAGCTTCCAGGTAAGCAGTGTGGTTCTGGGGGAAAGAGCACAGGCTTGAGAGCTAGACAGAGCTGGACTTATATTCCAGCATGGCCTCTTGAGAACCATGTGCTCCTGGGCAAGTCACTTACCCATTTGTGCACTGTCCTCAGGGGAGTGAGGAGAAAATGAGACTAACTGGGGCAATGCAGATAGCACCTAGCATAGTGCTTAGCACATAGGGGTACCTGAGGTGGCTGCTTTATTCCTTAGTGTGTAAGGAAGAAATGTTAACATGTGGCTTCTAAACCAAATGACAGGTATTATATAATCCATAGATGCAGGGAGTGAGAGGATAGGTCAGGAGCGGGGATGGCTGGAGGAGGGAGGGAGGTTGGAAGAGGCTCCCCCAGAGGGCTGACAGGTGAGTTAAGTCTTGATAAACAAAGGGGACTTGGCCAAGTGAAACCAGGGGAAGGGAATGCTGAGCATATTCAGGCACAGGCTTATTTGTAGTTGCCAGAAGAACACTTTCTTGCCTCATGAAGGTCAGCCTTCATTAAATAAGCTTTTGTTTTTATATCCGACTCCTGTTTTATGGGCTTGGATGTTGGGTGATTCTAATGGAAACTATTTTATACAGTGCATTGCTGCACCTCCTCCAGCTGTGCACACAGCACAGTGAACTGTGACAGTACACTTGTCATCCAGCTTAGGCTGACAGAGCCTGGGCTCACTGACCAGCGTGGGAGGAACCAGCCTCTGCCTTACCAGGCCATCGGTGCCTGAAGCCAGGGGATCTGCCCTGCCAGACAGGGGCATGCATGTGTGTGTTTCAGGCTTATCATCCTTGCATTGCTGGGGGTTTTGCAACACGGGGAATGTTGCTGGTCTGGTTGAGGTTTCTGTCATGCCACCCCTCCTGCCCTGCTTATGGAGCTACTCTATGTGTCAGGGCCATTTGCATCCTGTTACTAGTCAGTGTCTCTTAACACGCTTTAGGAAACTCTTCCCTTTCCTCGCATGTGCTTTGCGTATACTAGTTCCCCATAAACAATGTCACTGCCTGAAACAGAACATTCTGTGAAATGCAGGGCTGTTGGATTCACATGTTAAATTGTTTCATCTCAATCACGAGGGTTGTGTAGGATCCAGGGAAGATTTATCCTGGGGGTCAAGAGATATTGATGCCCTCCCAGAAGGAGTTGCCAGCCCACTGAGCAGAGTGGTTCTGCCTTCTTGCCTGGCACTGGATCTCAAGTATTTAAGAAGAAAAGAATGGAATACAAAGATGTTAGAAGCGCTTTGGGGCAGATTTTCCAGCAAGACTGGGTTTGTCTGCCCCTAGAGCCACTACACTGTAGTGTGCATTGAAAATCATGGTGGAGAAAGTACCATTTGATTTAACATATCACTTTTCCACCTTTTCCTAGCTACCTTTGTAGTCTGATAACTTGTGCCAGTTAGTATTATTTGCTGCAGTCATTGACTGGCCCCCTCAGCTCAGTAACTCCCAAGGCTACTGAACTACAGGGTTCAGAAAGTAGAAGGGAGCCATGCAGTCCTTCCACCGAGCCGTGTTCCCTCAGTTTATGACCCCAGAAGGGTTAAGAGAAGGCCCAAGTCCCTCTGTTTCCAGTGGAGCAGAGGTTCTTAGCAGTGAGTTTTACTGTTGAACAAAAATCCAAAGCTAGAGCCTACTGGGGTTGAGGAATGTGTTGTTTTCTTCCTTTCTCGGTCATTCCCTGTTTCACACGGCTCTGATAAGTTCACCTTGTAGGACTAGGTCACACTTAGGTAATGAAAAATTTTCATCCTGTGTTATGTTTTCTCAGTGACTCAGATAAGGGAAACCCAGGCTGATTCTTCTTCCTTCTAACCCATCTCCTGAAAACTGCTCAGAGTCTAACTATTGCTCTGTTTCATTTCAGGGCCAAGATTAACACCCCTCCTGCAGGAGGAAGATAGCCACCAGCGGCTGCTCATGGGGCTGGTAAGTGGTACGTGGGTTCTTTAGGGGCTGGCAAACAAGGGACCGTAAGACAAGGGGAAAGGGTTACAGGGGGCTTCTCATTCTGATCTTATTCTTTATTCTTTGCACAAGTATGTTTTGCCAGCATTATGGACCCTGTGTGCCCAGTGGTAAGCAACCCATATGATTTCTGCCGTCTTGGAATATGTAGTCAAAGGGGGAAGACACACATGAATCACACAAATACATATGTAATTTACAAACCATGATAAGGAGTTTATAGCGTTGAGAGTGCTTTAAAAAAGGAAAGAGCTGCATCTTTGTGGCATTTGTATTTGGGGTTTCAAATACAACAGAACAGGCTGGGCACGGTGGCTCATGCCTGTAATCCCAGCACTTTGGGAGGCCAAGGCAGGCAATCACCTGAAGTCAGAAGTTTGAGACCAGCCTGGCCAACATGGTGAAACCCTGTCTCTACTAAAAATACAAAAATTAGCTGGGCATGATGGTGCACACTTGTAATCTCAGCTGCTCAGGAGGCTGAGGCAGGAGAATCACTTGAACCCAGGAAGTGGAGGTTGCAGTGAGCCAAGATTGCGCCACTGCCCTCTATCCTAGGCGATAGAGGGGGACTCCGTCTCAAAAAACAAAACAACAACAAAAAAACAACAGAACGAAGTACTTTTTCTCAAGAAGTCATAATACTAGGATGGCCAAAGAAATATAAATCAAAATAAATTAATTGAAAAGCAGAATTTGTAAATAAATCCAAAACCTTTAAAAAGCTGATTAAAGAGACATCTGGAAAGTCTAATAACATTTTTAATACCATGTGTACTTAAGAATAGGATAATCTATTTATTAGTTGAGGTTTGATTTTCAAGTTTTCTGCCTTTATTGCAGTCATTAGTGTTGTTTCTACATAATATATTTGAATTTCTACAGTAAGGTTTGAGTTTCATAGTTTTTAATAGGAGAGGTTAGTTTAGATAAGGCAACAATAGTAAAAGAAAAATCTCACATATACAAGAAGGAAATAATTATAGTACTTTTATAAAATTAAATATTGCACAGCCATTAAAATAGTATGGCAAACATGGCTGGGCACTGTAGCTCACACCTGTTATCCCAGCACTTTGGGAGGCCGAGGCGGGTGGATCACCTGAGGTCAGGAGTTCGAGACCAGCCTGGTCAACATGGTGAAACCCTGTTTCTACTAAAAATACAACAATTAGCTGGGCGTGGTAGCACGTGCCTGTAATCTCAGCTACCGGGAGGCTGAGGCATGAGAATCGCTTGAACCCAGGAGGTGGAGGTTGCAGTGAGCTGAGATCGTATCACTGCACTCCAGCCTGGGTGACAGAGCAAAAAAAAAAAAAGTATGGCAAACAATGTTTATACGACAAACACACAACATTAGAATGGGTGTGCACACCAGGAAAAAGAAAAAAATAACCTCCAATTGTTAATGTGGGTGGTAGGATTATGGGTGATTTTAATTTTTATCTTCATGGAAAAATTGAAAAGCACAAAGAAGTATGCACTATGTATTACATAGAAAGCATCTGTTTTTTAAAGCCAAATTAATTGGCACATGCATGAGACTGAATTGAAATAAGATACCATTATGTCTTGGCCCTGAAGGTTGTGGACTTGGTTTTACTCGGGGTATTGTAATGTGAATCTGCTAAAATAGAAGATGTGTGCATGGGTGATATAAGCTGTACAACTCCCTTGGGCTGTTTATTGGCACAAACATGGCCCTGGCATCCTGCTCTTGCTGAGCGTGTTGTCTAGGCAAAAGAGAAAGGAGGGAGGAGGAGAGAGAAAAGCAAAAGGTGGGGAGGGCTGGGAATGCTAATGGTTGGGGGAGTGGGGAGGCCCAAGGATGATCATACAAAGCGAGTATAGAAACAAACCTATTTGGAGGCACCAGAATGAATATTTCATTAACTTTGCTTGTCAAGGGGCTGTGTTGAGTGTCTGTGGCCACTGTGTAGAGGGAAGTACCTGATTATTTCCCTTTTACTCCTGCTTCTGTCCTTCTAAAACACCCAAAACTGTTGCCCCCATTGGCTCAGTCATTCTATGTATAGAGTTGTTCCTGTTAATCCCCCAGGACTCTAGGAGAAGTAGACTTTAATCCTTTGGTAGATCCCAAAGCCTGTGACTTCTAAGTTGGTGACTTTCACTGTCTTCTTTGGAGGATTCTCGTCAGAGTTAGAGCCTTACTCACAGTTGCTCACGGGGCTTTGGGTGAATCATAAGTAATTCCTTTTGAGGCAAATGTTGGGGACCCCTTATTTATGCTTACCAGAGAAATATTGAGAGTTATGCATTTCCATTGATGGGACCTTCAGATCCAATATTTTTTATATTGATAAAGAATGTTAATAAGTGGATCTAATTCAAACCAGTTGCAGGTATGAGTGGGTAGGCTGTGACTTATCTAATGCATATCCTGTTTTCAGATGGTGTCTGAGCTAAAAGACCATTTTTTGAGACACCTACAGGGTGTAGAAAAGAAGAAAATCGAACAAATGGTTCTGGACTACATTTCAAAACTGGTTGGTCTTGCTTTTTATTCTCCTCATATGCCCCTTCACCCCACTCCCCATATAGTTCTGAAAATGTGGTTCAGTGAACCCATTTATGTGTTTTTCAAATTAGATTTTTGGAGATCTCCCATTCTTAAATCAGTACTTGGTGCTGTAGATTGAGAAAAGGGAAATAAGGACCATAAACAAAGAGCATTTGGTTTGGAAAGTGGTTTATTGCTCTCCCTTCAAATACTGATTTATATACCCATGGATACATAGGACAATGAATTTAGTATGCTTGCCAAATGTTAATATCTCGTCTTGGCAACTTCCAGCTCCTTATTAAACAGTAAGAGATGATTTCTCTACATGGAGGTTTATGCAGACATGAGAGAACTTGAACTTCAAATCTTAATTAGTTCCAGTAGCCTAACTAGGCCAGATTCTAGCTCACTTGTATGAATACCACCATGTGAGACTGAGATTGGCAGTTCCTTACCTAGTAGCCACTTACTGAAATTTTGTGATCCAGATTAGTAACACCACTGTATGTGTAAATAGTAGTGATATGACTAGATTGAATTTTAAGGTTGTCTTGAGTCTTTGGAAAAGCATGTAGGGTTGAGGCCTGATCTTGCTTAGAATCTAGAAATAATGTTTGACAAATTCAAAAAAATGTTTGCACAGAAGGAGGAAGAACACTCCGTTATTTCTCCAAATTTGTAAAAGACCAGTATGCAAATAAGCCAGTGTGTGAACATATATTTTTCCACTGAACTCTGGAAGATTTGTTAAATTTATTAGATATAATCCTGATTTAATCATTTCATGTTTAAAGTTTTCTGCCTTTATTGCAGCCATTAGTGTTGTTTCTACATAATATATTTGAATTTCTATAGTAAGGTTTGAGTTTCATAGTTTTTAATGTATTAGGAGAGGTTAGTATTCTCATGTAGTGATATTTATAATCAGGGATTTGAATCTTTCTTAAGTTTCCTTCTCCATAGAACTGTACCAAGGAACTCACTTGATGAATGTGTTACTGATCCTCCCCATGTTGACATTAACTTTTTTTTTTTTTTAACTCACAACACACAGTGATTTAACACATCCACCTATCACCTTTATTTCTGTTGACTTGAAATCTTACTTCCCAAAGTGCTAAGAAGGGTTTCCATTCAAGCGTCATTTTTCTCCATTGTTAATAACATAAATTTTAACACTACTTTGTGTTAACAGCCTGTAGAACCAATAGGCCCAGAAATGATACATATGAAGTCTCACAAAACTCAAGGTCCCTGACATTGACTCAGCAGTCACTGATTGAGGCCGCATCTCCCTGCCCCTGCCCAGCAGCCACCAGTCATGCCTTCTGCTCCCCTCTAAGGAGAGTGGCTGGCATCCTTTCTAAAACATATGCAAGGAAGTTGCTGCAGAACCTGATTATATTGGTTACATGTTAACTTACTTGATTTCAGCCAAAGAGAAACTGAGGATCTGTATCATTGAGGATAGCGTTTGCCTGTGAGTCTATGGAGATCCTTCTGCATTGCCCCGTTTTTAGCCCACACAATGTGTGGATTCGTGGCTGATAACTCCATAGGGACTGCTCTTCTGCTGGCAAACTTGTTGCAGCGTTAGAATGGGTTTCTGGATAAAGCTCTAAGACAAAGAAGGCTACCTACTTTGGTTGATTAGTTCCAGTCAGTGTGCTAATCAATTCTTACAACAACCCTATGAAATATTTCCCCTCACTTTGCAGATGAGGACACTGCAATTTGGAGAGGGTGGGTAACTTGTGTAGGGTTACACAACTAGTAATGTATAGAATCTGGACTTGATACCAGTCTTACTTCACAGCTCATGATCATGACCTCCATTCTGTGTCTCTTTTCTTCTGACTGTCCACTGTTGGCTCTTGCATTGTGACAAGCTTAGAGCAAACCCTGTAGCACTTTACCTTCACTGATAGATGAGGGTCTGTAAGTGTCAGTGGTGGGGCCAGTTAGCTGGGCTGGGGAGGCTGAGCTGGGGCACTGCCCACACAAACAGAGGATGCTTTGTTAGATTCTGGTGCACATTTTCAGTCTTTCCATTTTGGGTTCAGTGCTTCAGAATTGACCTCAGAAAGGCTAGTTGTGTGTCTGGATGCAGCCTGAATGCCACCTGCCCTGAAATGCTTATCTGAGTTGTGGAGGCCTAGCTGTGGGGCCCTCGAGGGAAGGAATGGAGCAATGGTTAATGGACTGTCTTCACCCTCCAGCTGGATCTCATTTGCCACATTGTAGAAACCAGTTGGAGGAAACATAATCTTCATTCCTGGGTTCTTCACTTGTACGCAAGTATTTCTCGCTTTTATCATGGTGTACAAAGAGTGGAAACAACTCTGTTTTAGCAAAACACTTTTGAAATGTACTAGTTCAAATCAGTTCTCACCAGCTTCAACACCATCTAGCTTAATTCTATACTCAGCATTTAAAGTTATGCCCCCCTGCATGTGTACCCTTTAATGTGTAATAAAAGCTAAAATTAAAAAAAAGTTATGCCCCTGTTACTTTATCCATCCTCTTTCCCTGGCACATGGTTGGTGACACGGGAGGGACAAATGAGCCCAGTACTGCCAAGAAGGGGAATTTCACTTAATACAATGTGTAACATATGTTCCTACTCTGATTAAATTCTAGGCATTAGGCTGATGGTCACAGTCATATTTATGGGGCTTTCTACAAGGCATAGCATTTCATGATTAGCATGAACCCTTGTGTAGTACTCAAAGCCACTGCTTAGGACAAATGGAGCATCACAGATGAGCTCCTTGGCTGACATGCTGCTTTGTTTTTTTACCCAGCAATAGTCGTGGCAGTGCTGCTGAATTTGCAGTTTTTCACATCATGACCAGGATTCTGGAAGCTACAAACAGTTTGTTTTTACCTCTGCCTCCTGGTAAGTGTTGGCTCTTTTGTCCTTTGGTATAATAAATTTATTTCTTCTTCATATGGGCCCTTGCCTTTGGTACATTGTAAGTTTGATGATGAGACTTGTGTATGAGAAATTGTGTATCTCGTGTCACTGTGAGTGATGGGCCGTTGGGTTGGTCTCTGCTGACCACAGCTCCTCTGACTACTAAACTATGATGTAGCTTATTACTAACTTTAGGGAATCTAGGCTTACCCCATGCAGCTTTCTAGGATAATTTGAACCAGTAGAGCTAATTCAGGGAGCTCTGTCTCTGATGTCTCCAGGCCTACTTTATCTGATTGAGATGTCTGAAGATTAACACTGGGAAGTGGGTCTGGCTTGGTGCCAAGAATTGAACTGATTCTTATGTGCTTGGAGGCTAAAAAATTCCCTTGGAATTTTTAAATAGGATCAAGTCAGGCCACAAAACATCCTGGGGAGATGTATATGCAGTCATTCATTTAATTGGTCATTTGTTCATTTAGTCAACAAACATTTGTTGAGCAACTATGACATGACAGGTAATGTGCTAGAAATTAGAGCAATTACAAAGATTAGTAAGAGTCTAGTTGGGAAGATGTACATAGAAATCAGTATCCATTACGAGAAATAAGCCCCTGTTAGCTATAAACTGTCTTGTGCTCATTACATACTAGTTCATTTTTTTATTGTGTAAGAACACTTGACTTGATACCCTCTTAACAAATTTTTAAATGCACAATACAGTATTGTTAAATATAGGTATGATGTTGGATAGCAGGTCTTTAGAACTTACTCATCTTTCATAGCTGAAACTTTATACCCGTTGAACAGCAATTACTTATATCCTACTCCCCAGTTCCTGGCAAGCACTGTTCTACCTTCTGTGTCTATGAGTTTGACTACTTTAGATACTGCATGTAAGTGGAATCATGCAGTATCTGTCCTTCTGTGACTGGCTTGTTTCACTTAGTGTAATGACCTGAAGTTTCATCCATGTTGTCACACGGAGCAGGATTTCATTTTCTAAGACTGAGTAATACTCCATTGTATATTCTATACTTTCTTCATCTGTCAGTGGACATTTAGGTTGTTTCCCTATCTTGGCTATTGTGAATATGTTGTGATAAACATGGGAGTGTATACATATCTCTTCAAGATCCTGATTTCAATTCTTAGGGATATTTATCCAGAAATGAGATTACTGGATCATATATTGATTCTTCTTTTTAATTTTTTGAGGAAACTCCATGCTGTGCGCCACAGTGGCTGTACCACTTTACATTCCCACCAACAGCGTATAAGGGTTCCAATTTCTCCACATTCTTGACAACACTTAGATTGTGGTTTTTTGATAGTAGCCAACCTGAGAGATGTGAGGTGATATCTCATTGTGGTTTTGATGTGCATTTCCCTGATGATTAGTGATGTCGAGCATATTTTCATATAAGTGTTGGCCATTTGTCTGCAATCTTTGGAGAAATGTCTATTCAAGTCCCTTGCCCATTTTTTAATCTGGTTGTTTTCTTGCTATTGAGGTTTGAGTTCCTTATATGTTTTAGATATTAACTCTTTGTTAGATATATGGTTTGCAAACACTTTTTGTCATCCTGTAGGTTTTGCCTTTACTCTGGATCGTTTCCTTTTATATATATATATATATATTTTTATACTTTGTTTTAGGGTACATGTGCACAACGCACAGGTTTGTTACATATGTATACATGTGCCTTGTTGGTATGCTGTACCGATTAACTTGTCATTTACATTAGGTATATCTCCTAATGCTATCCCTTCCCCCTCCCCCCACCCCACAAAAAGCCCAGGATTGTTTCCTTTGCTGTGCAGAAGCTTTTTTGTTTGGTGTAGTCCGTCTTACATATTTTTGTTTTCATTGTTTGTGCTTTGGATGTCATATTCAAGAAATCATTGCCAAGACCAATGTCAAGAAGCTTTCCCTCTATGTTTCTTCTAGGGGTTTTTCAGTTTCGGGTCTTATGTTTAACTTTCTAATGCATTTTGAGTTGAATTTTGTTTATGGTAAAGATAAGGATCCCATTTCATTCTTTTGCCTACCGACAGTTTTTCCAACACTATTTATCAGAGATACACAATCCTTTCCCCATTGTGTGTTCTTGGTGCTTTTGAAGATTAGTTGCCTGTATATGAATGGGTTTATTGTTGCATATAAGTTCTAATGAGTGTTAAACTTTATGATAGCTGTAACTACATATCAGCTGATTTTTAGTTACTTCATTCATATATATTCATCCATTCATCATTTGTTCATTCCTTCATTTTAGGCCAACATATATATGATACTCATTTTGTGCCAGGTACTATTGAAAGTACACACAAATTAGTACACTTAATTTTCATAAAAACTGTAACTGCTAGAAACTTAAATTGGACCACATTAAATTGTCAGTGTCCAACCATTTTTTGGCCAACAAAAATGGCACTTTCATGTGGTTCCACTTAATATTATTCCCATTTTATAGATGGTGAAACTGAGGCCAGAAAGGTTAAGTAGTTTGCCTAAAGTCATATTAACTATTGAGTGACAGAGCTGATATTCAAATCCAGGCAGTCTGGCTCCAAAATCCATGCTGCTTCTTGAATTTTATATTCCAGTTGAATTAGTTGATGTTGAAACATGGGCTATTTATGGGCCTAAAGAATCCCTACAGCATATGCTGCTCTGCATTTATGACACATCTGATACGATTTGGAATCCTTCATTCTTCATCTACCTTATTTAATGTCTGTCTGTAGTGGCAGTACAAATGGAGTTGAAAGGGACCATTCGTGAGGGGAATGGATGGTTTAAAATTATCCCAATGGAATATGAGTTATGAGGTACACCCTAGAAAGAGTGAAGGATTTCAGGAAAACTACCTTTGTGGCTTAAATTCTTAATTGTTTGTTGTTAACACAAAAAATTTGGTAGGGAAATAGATTGACAGTTTCAGATTTGTTCATTACAGATATTCAAGCTTCTTTTGAAAATAAATGAAACTGACTTACTGGGGACATTGTTATGCCTGGAGATCATAAAAATCCACTTTCTACCCAACTCACATTCCTTCACAGGGATAAGGAGGGAAAACAAAGATGTTATCCATAGTGATCGAGAATTATTATACGTAGACTTATGGCTTGTGTCTGTGGGTCAGGTAAGGAAAAGGTGTTTCTCATTTTTTTTTTAAATTATACTTTAAGTTCTAGGGTACATGTGCACAACGTGCAGGTTTGTAACATAGGTATACATGTGCCATGTTGGTTTGCTGCACCTATTAACTCGTCATTTACATTAGATATTTCTCCTAATGCTATCCCTCCCCCAGCTCCTGACCCCACGACACGTCCTGGTGTGTGATGTTCCCCCCAACACCTTGTCCAAGTGTTCTCATTGTTCAATTCCCACCTATGAGTGAGAACATGTGGTGTTTGGTTTTCTGTCCTTGTGACAGTTTGCTCAGAATGATGGTTTCCAGCTTCATCCATGTCCCTGCAAAGGACATGAATTCATCCTTTTTTATGGCTGCATAGTATTCCATGCTCTCTCCTTTTCTCTTAAATGTTTATGTCCATCATGTGACATGGAAATAGAGGGGGGGAGGTGACACTGGATCATGTGTGTGTGTGCATGCTTGTATGAATTCAGGGTGTTTCTATATGCACATGCATAAGTGTGCTTGCTTTCCAGGCCTATTGGACTAATGAGGACTATTTGAGTTACAATTGTCAGAGACTTGTAAGATGAATTGGTTAAAGTTAAGAAGAGGATGGGGAACACAAGAAGGAAGTCAGGGTTTAGAGCTAGGGCATTTGCTTTTAAAAAAAGCAACTGTATTGCACTTGCTGGCTAGAGGAGGCCAGGAGCCCTGGAAGATGAAGACTAAAGTTGGGTGGAGCTGATGACTAATTACAGCCAATTTGCTCTGTTGCTCAGAGCTGATGTACAGAGGCCAAGAACGGGTCCCTGAACTTGGGACGGTGCCCTGGGGATAGAGGATGAAGGGTCATCAGGGATCTTTAGGATATGAACACAGGGCTGGAGAGGGAAATTTGAATCCAGAAAATCAATAGGATCAATAATCTAGTGTAAACTTTTCTTCAGAAATAATTTTGTAACTTTTTACTAAGTTTTGTGAAGAATTTCCAAATCCATTTGAAAAACTTTGTTGTTAATTGACTAGTAAAATAGTGGCGTTTTTTTGGACTCAGGGAAGCTAGTGGACTCATCTTGTTAGCCCATTAACACATGCTTGTGGGCAGAGCCTGTACTTCATCTGACCCTTGATGTTACAAGGACTTAGGACTGTGTGCCATGGCTTGTGATTCATGTGTTTAGAGAGAGAAAATCCCATGATTTCTCTGAATTCAAGCCCTGCTCGTTGGGCGTCATCCTTTTGTCAGGTACCCTCCCAAGAGTAGACTATGATTCTTCTGTCATTCCCACATTCAATCAGTTGCAAAGCCTATACATGTTACCATGCCTCTCTGATTCAGTACCTCCATTACCTCTTATCCACGTTCAGGCAATAGCTTCTCTACAGGTGTTCATACCTTCTGTAGCAAATTGTTACTCCAACTCATTCTTTGCCTGTTGCCATATTAATAGCCCAATGGTAAATCTTCTGTCCTGCTTAAAAACTTTCATTACCTCCTCAAAGTCTCTCAAATTAATAAGCCTCTGTCATTCAGCATTCAACCTCTGTCACCTGCACTCATAAGCACAGAACTGGTCACATTTTTTAAAATGTCTATTTTTTTGTAATTGATTGTCTGCCTCCCCCAGCAGACTGCAAGGTGTACGGGAGCAGCAATTGTGCCTGTTTTGCTTATTTTTATACTCTTAGCCCCTTGCCAGGTGTGTGGAAGGGATGTGCTGAATAAATTAGCTTTTCCAACCTTACCTCTTAATCTTTCTCTCCTCTAATATGATTCCAACCCAGCTGGATCATTTACTATTTTCTGAATATGCCCTATGCTTTCTTATCTTCAGACCTCTGTTCATGTTCTATTAACACAGCTGCCAGTTATTAACAGTGATACTATGCTTGAAAGCCTACCCTACAATCACACAGTTGATGCAAATTTCAACTTACACATTATTATTTCTGTGATCCTGGGCAAATTTCCTCGTTCCTGTGAATCTTGGCTTTTGGTTTTTCCGTTTATGAAATGGGAATCTAGTAATTCCCACCCCATAGTTTTGTATGAGGATCAGATGAGCCAGGACACAGGTTGAAAGCCTTGGTACATGTCCAGTATGGGTCGCTATTGTTATATTGCATGCTAGGCTCTTCACAGACCTGGCTCTAGTTCTCAAAGCAGCCCTGTGGGAAAGGTACTGGTGGTTCCAATTTAGAGATGAAGAAATGGAGGCTCAGAAAGGCTTAGTTGTTTGCAGCTGGTGAGTAATACAGCAGGATTCTGGCCTAGGGCTGCTCATGCCAAACCTGGCTTTTTCTACTGTCCCCACTCATTTCCACTCATAGGAATTGCATCTATCCTTTGAAGCTCCCCGCAAATGCCATCACTTCCAAGAGAGCTGTTTTGATTCTCTCCTGGTCTGATACCTTCTCCCATGCATGATGTTTTTTATCTGTTGTCAGTAGTAGTATACTTAGAGATCTGGGTTTCTGTAGGTAGCTCTACCCATGAGACAGGCTTGAGAATGCCTACCTTTCAACTGAATTCCTATAAATTTGCTATCTGGCCATATTGTCTTAATTCTTTCTTTCTTTTCTGTACTTTAGTCCAAGTAGACTCTAAAAGCCTTTCTCTAGGGCATACCCAGAGATCAGCCATATGAACTATTGCCTTGTGGTCTAAATTTGTTTCCCTTCAGCAAAATGGTCCTCTTCCCAACAACCTTTTAGTCTGGACATATGAAGTCTGAAATGCTTCTGTACTCTTTTGCTATCTTACTGTAGAATCACAAACATATCAAACTGTAAAACCATTGAGTAGGCCTTGCTCTGTTTTTGTGCAGGAAGGGACCCAAGGAGCAAGGATTGTATACTTACCGGAAACTTACTATAGACCTAGCATGATATTTAGTTATGAATAATACACAGAAGGAAACTTGGACCTTGTTTTCAAGAAATTCAGTTGGTTCCAGGCACCAAGCACTGAACTAAGTGCTTTATTAACATGATCTAATCCATTCCCTCGGGGCTGCTGGAGATGTTGGCTGACTGCGTTTACCCTCCGGATCTCTCATCCTAGGTTTTCATACTCTGCACACCATCCTCGGGGTCCACTGTCTCCCTTTGCATAACCTGCTGCATTGCATTGACAGTGGAGTGTTGCTTCTCACCGAAACAGCTGTCATAAGGCTCATGAAAGGTAAGAAGCCCTGAGTTTGCCAGAGTGCTAGTTCCAGCCTGAGCACCACCAAGGCTAGCTTCTTGGGTGTGCAACCTGTGCAGTCACAAAGAGCCTGGCTGCACTCAGAAGAGTGCCCTGCTCAGTTTAATGCTGCATTACATCTTGAAATTCTTAGTAATATTTGAACAAGGGCTTGCTCATGTTCATTTTGTGCTGAGCCCCACAAATTATACAGCTGGTCCTGTGAGCACAATCCATTCCTTGTAATCATCTTTTGGGCCAATTTAAAGTGTCTGAGCCCTTCACGAGGTCCTAAGGGACTTTTCAATCCACATACAACTATTAGATTCCTTTTCTGTGCAAGAGGGCACTTGAGGCTCCGAGCCTCTGCAGGCTCCTTTCTCAAGAAAATGTCACGAAATGGCTTACTTTCAGCTGATTAACTCTGTCATCTCAAAGTTAGACTAGAAATGCAAGGAAAATTATCGAGGGGGGCAATTAATTAAATGAATTTGAACTTTAAATTCTGTAGTATAATCACTCAAATTATTCAATTGTATTTTAAGATAATTTTTGTTTATATGAAAGCATTTGTCATTCCTCAAGGTACCTTCTGTTTTAAGTTAGTCAATAAAATTGCTTTGTACCTGGCAGCGTGTTATAGAAAAATCCCTTTTTATTCAGAGAGTCAGAGTAAAATTTCCAAAATGCTGTTAGATTAGCTTGAGAATACACAATGGGGATATGTCTTATCAAGATGAACCGCTCAAGTATTAATATTAACTTGCTGAAGTATCAAAATGGGTATTTGTTTCATTTGTCAGTCTCTAACTTTCTTGTAGATCTGGACAATACAGAGAAAAATGAAAAACTGAAATTCAGTATCATTGTGCGGCTTCCTCCGGTAATCCTGAGTTACATTTTATTTTCTCCCTAAGCTTTGGCATGACCCTCCTTCAATTTCTTCTTGCAAAAAGAGCATTTACTTGCTTTGGGTTAAAGTCAATTGAATCGTTTCACTTTTCAAGAAATCCCACCCATCCCCGGCCCTCTGTCAGCTGTTTCCCACTTGGCCTACAAAGCACTTGCTCTCTGGCTCTGCCCTGCCTTGGCACAGTCCAGTGAGAACATTAAGCCATTTTTGCCTCTTAGGAAACCACACTAATATTTACATCTGAGTCTGAGAGGGAGGGAGAGGGGAAACGTGCTTTTGGCATTTAAACAGATTTAACTTGGATACATTTGAATACAGGTGAGGACAGAAGGTTCTAGAACTGTATTTCCCCTTACTGCATTTCTACCATGGTAGGAAGACATTCCCAGGTCAAAGGAAGAATGAGAAACACAAGGGAATATCAACACTCAGAGTCAGAGATACTATGAAAATATGAAATTCCACAGCAAGGTCTTCCGAGCCTCTAATTCTGCAAACTTCCTGACCTGAAGAGCCTCAGCCAGCTCCATCTGCTGTGTACACGCCTTGCACCTCTGGCACTGTCCTCTCAAGAACGGCTGTCTGTTGCTTTTCTGGACCTAATCGCCATGCTCTGTAGTAGCCCTTGCCCCTCACTCAACAAGCTTACTGAAGCAAAGGCAAGAATAGAAAACAAAGCATATTTTCCATAGCTAGATCTCTCTGGGAAACATTGCTGAATATTTAGTTTGGTCTCCAAATTTGTTTATTTCCCCAATACTCTTAGGGAATTAAAATTTTCTAGGCAAGACAATGGCAGAGAAGTTGATATAAACATGCCTACACCCCTTTAGTTTCCTGTCAAAACATCAGAGTTGGCATGCCCATCTCTGGTTTTGAAGAGCAGCAGATAAACTCCATTTCAGTAAAACGGTTTAGTAATATCAGTGTATAAACCACTTTCCTCAGTGTAGCATTTGAGAGAGTATTTACTCCTTCATAGAAACTTCATAGGAACATGGCATTTCTCCAAGGGTCCTTAATCATCAAGGGCCTGTCTTAGACTAACCAGCTACTTTGGAATAATACTTTTAAAAATTATGAATAGATGTAAGGTATGTTTACTTAACATAGTGTGCGGTATATTCTCTACATTTTTTTCAATTTGCATAATAGCTTATTGGTCAGAAGATTTGTAGACTTTGGGATCATCCTATGAGTTCTAACATCATTTCGCGGAACCACGTGACACGACTGCTTCAGAACTACAAGAAACAGGTGAGTGAGTTTCTCTGCAAGCACAGCCAACTAAATGTTTTTAGGATCCTGTTTGCCCATGACAACATATCTGTATGGACAGCAATTACAGTTCTTATCACTTTATTTTAAAATTGTGCTTATTGTGGAGAACCAACTTACACCAGAAGTGGTTTCCCTTTTAGCCTCGGAATTCTATGATTGACAAGTCATCGTTCAGTGTAGAATTTCTGCCTCTGAACTACTTCATTGAAATTCTGACAGATATAGAGTCCTCTAATCAAGGTAATTTACTCCCCTGTTCTCAGGGTCTTTCCACTTTTCCCTTGACACATCAGTCCTTCCCTATTCACTTCTTTGAACTGTTTTCTTTCCAAAATCCTTTTAACATACAAGTAGGCCCTCATAGCAATTGGTTTACATTAGCAGTACCCAATTTACTACCTAGAGTAAATTACCAAATAATCACCTCTGAAGTTTTAAAAGAGTCAAGAGGTTTAAAGCCCATTTGGTTGATGCAAATGTTCTTGGTGCTGAAGTTTAATAAAATTTAAGAACATATTCTTAAAAAATTCATTTTACTAAAATACAATTATGATTTTAATGAGCTGTGAGCACAAAGTTATAAATGTTTCAGGGCCCCATAGTAACCCTTTTTCCCTGCCCCCTCCCCATTTTTTTCCAGCCCTGTATCCTTTTGAAGGACGTGACAATGTGGATGCAGAATTTGTAGAGGAAGCAGCTCTGAAACACACCACGATGCTTTTAGGCTTATGAAAAAGAAAATGCAATTGGATCTGCTGCTGCCATTTTAATCTTGCTCATTAACTTTACTCCTTTGAGAATTCTTTAACAATATTTAAAATTGGTAACAAAAATAAGAAATTGTTCAGCCATCTGAGTTTCAGGTTGGTACACGTTCAGACAGAACTGCTGTATCACATTCCAATTTTGAATAGCCAGTGAGCAATCAAGTGTAGAGAAATGATAAATGGCCTAAGAAGGCATACAGTGGCATAAATGATGCTCTTCCTAGTAGCTTAATAGGCCACAAGCTAGTTTCTGTTGCACTCTGAAATAAAATATGCTTTAAAAATATAGGGAACAGTGCTTAGAAAAGCAAAAACTAGGTGTGTCATTGAAATAATAGGCAGAAAAATTAAATGTTACATAAGAACACTATTTGGAAAGAGGCTCCTTTTAAAAACTGAATTTGTACTAAATCAGATTTGCCATGTCCAGTACAGAATAATTTGTACTTAGTATTTGCAGCAGGATTTGTCTTTGTGAATTCAGATGAAACATATTTAATTTTTTTTTATTTATAAAAGGTTGATTTAGGAATATTTTGTCATTAAAAAACCTGAAAACAAAGTTTTGGCCTGACTTTCCCTGTTTTTTGAATGTAGCCTTCTTATTGAAGCCAAGAATCATGAGACTATAAACATTTTCTCCAAAGGCCTCCATGTGACACCTAACTCATTGTACCATTTCTTTTTTTCGCTTTTCCATAGTGATTTCATTCTAACCCATAAATACAGTTGCAGCCCAAGGTCAGCCCACAACCCTTTGCTTTTCTGTCTTCAGACTGAACTTGAGATTTTAATGATTATAAATATCATTAGCTGGTATGATCATTCAACTTCCTGTCTAAAATCATTTTGTTCTAAAAATTGTCCTGTCTTATAGAATTACCCTTTTTGTTCAAATACTTCATTGTCACCAATACTCAAAATCTTGGAGCCTAGTCAATGCAATGCTGATTCTTACTCTTGATAAGGTCATTATCTTTCAATCCCTGCTTTCATTCATTTCTTTGCATACCTGGATTGTTTTAGTTGCTCCCTAAGGTCTAAATTTATCTGAAACATATTTGAGATAAACACTAGTTTGATCTGGTCACTCTGCTCATAATCCTTTAATAACTTGCCATTCATTATAGGATAAAATTCAAACTCCTTGACATTCAAGGTGTCCCAAATTCCTGCCTTGTATAATATGAACATTTTCTTCCAGCCAGGTCAGTTCACTGGGCCTTGAACACAATTCTTGTCTTAGTTCCAAGTCTTTCTTTAGGTTATTATTTCCCACACCTGGATTCCCTCCTCTGTTAAAATCTTATTCATGCTTAAGGGTCAGATAAACAGTTCTGTGATCCAGGTCATTCTAGCACCTGGTGGCATCTTCCTTCTGAGCCAGTGCCATGCATTGTAATATTTAACTATCCTTCCCTTTGTGATGTTATTTTTCTATTCTTAGGTTGCTCAAACTTCCTATGTGTGTATTTTTGAATCCCTAATGAGGTTACTAATTCCTACAGTACAGGAACTATGTTTAAATATGCAATATTTCTTATTTTCAAAGGCACTCCCAAGTAATTGCTTTATGACTCACCAAGCAGGTAAGGTTTAGGCTGAGAGACATTAAATTTCTTTTAAATCTGGCAGGATTAGGACCTTGTACAGAGGAATTTAGTAAAATAAAGGGATGGAATATTTCTCACTCCCAGAGTTGCAAAATAAAGTATGAAATAAAGATACTTTCACCCCCTTCCCTCCAGAAACACCACTGGGCCAGCTAAACAGTCATGCAGCCACGTCATGGGCTTGAGAAACAGCCCTGGGCCCACCCCTGGCAGACATACCCCCAAGCTAGCTGAGCAGCTCTGTGCCCATGAACTGGACCTGAGAAATGGCCCCATGGGCTACCCCTAATAGACATGATCCCAGGCTAGCTGAGCAGCCTTGCACCCACATACTGGGCTTGAGAAGCAGCTCCATGGGCTGCTCCCAGGCTGGCTGAGCAGCTATATGCCTGTGTCCTGAGCCAGAGAAACAGTCCCGTGGACCACTCTCAGCAGACACATACCCAGGCCAGCTGAGATGCTGTATGACCATGTGCCAGGCCTGAGAAACAGCCCTGTGAGGTGTCCCTACCAAACATGCCTCCAGGCCAGCTGAGCAGCTGTGCGTCTGCATACCAGGCCTGAAAAACAGCCCCATGGGCCACTCCTCATAGGCACGTGTCCTGCCAAGCAGACTTGCACCTGTGCCATAGCCCTGATGATAAACAGCCCTGTAGGCCACTCTCAGCAAATGTGCCCCTAGGCCAGCCATGCAGCATTGTGCCTGCATTCAGGGTGTGAGAAACAGCCCCATTGGCTGCCCCTGGCAGAAATGTCCCTAGGCTGACTGAGCAACCACATGCCCATGTTCCTAGCCAAAGTAAAAGCTGCGTGGCTCCAACTTCAGCAAGCCAGACTCCAAGTTGGCTGATCCACCATGTGCACGCATCTGCCCTCAACCTGAAAAATAGCCTGGTGAGCCCACCCCAGTTGCCACAAACTCTCTCAACCTAGGCCACTGAGAAACATCACTAGCGTGGATTGCAGCTGAAGAAGCTTTAAAGATAGCACACTGCTCCTTCCAGCTAGAATGAAGGCCAATGCACTCCATTGAAATGACACTCCACAACTCATTTATACAAATAAGTCTTTCCCTGTGAAACCTCCATAAAATTGGAAGAGCTGATTTTTCCACCAGATGCATAGAAATCAATGTAAGGACATATCAAACATGAAAAAGTAAGGAAACATGACACCTTCAAAGGAAAACAATTCTCCAGTAGCAGACCCCAATTATAACAAAATATAGGAAATGCCAAAAAAAATCAAAATAATAGTCCTAAGGAAACTCAGATTCAAGAGAATACAGATACATAATTCAACAAAATCAGGAAAACAATTCATGATTTGAATGAAAATCCAACAAAGAACCAAACAAATCCTACAGCTGAAGGATTCAATGAATGAAAAACACAATTGAAGACTGCAACAACAGACTAAACCAAGCAGAAGAATTTCTAAACTTCAAGTATTCTGAAATAATACAGGCAGACAAAAAAGAATAAAAAATAAAGAAGAAAGCCTATAGGATTTATGGAAAACTATTAAGTGAACAAATAATCATATTATGGGCATTCCAAAAGGAGAAGAGAAAGGAAAAGGTGAGGGAAACATATGTAATGAATAGAAGACTTCACAAGTCATGAGAGAGAGGTGGACATCCAGGTCCAGGAAGCTAAAAGAACCACAAATAGATTCAACCCAAACAGGTCATCTCCAAGGCACATTGTAGTCAAATTGTCAAAAGGCAACAATAAAGAATGCTAAAAGCAGCAAGAGAAAACTGTCAAGTCACATATAAGGGAAACCCCATTAGATTAATAGCAGATTTCTCAGCATAAAACTTCTAGGCTAGGAGAGAATAGGTTGATATCTTCAAAGTACTGAAAAAAAAAAAAGCCAACAATATTATATCCAGAAAAGCTATCCTTCATAAATGAAGGAGAAATAAAATATTTCACAGACAAACTAAAACTAAGGACATCTATCACCATTAGACTGGCCTTACATGAAATCCCATAAGAAATACTCAAGGGAGTCTTACATCCAGAAGTGAAAAGACAATCGCCATCGTCATGAAAATATGTGAAACTGGCTGGGCATGGTTGCTCACGCCTGTAATCTTAGCACTTTGAAAGCCTGAGGTGGGGAGATCACTTGAAGCCACAAGTTCAAGGCCAGCCTGCACAACATAGTGAGACCCTATCTCTACAGAAAAAAAAAAAAATTAAAAACATGCAAAACTGGCAAACTCATTAGTAGAGCCAATACACAAAAAGAAAGGAATCAAACCTTATTACTACAGAAAACCATCTACCCACAAAAGTAAATAAGAGGAAGGGACAAAGAATAAACAAAACAACCAGAAAACAATAAAATGACAGGAGTAAGTCCTCACCTGTCAATAATAACCTAAAATGTAAATGGATTAAATCCCCCATTTAAAATATGTAGACTCACTGGGTGGATCACGGCAGACAGGATGCAGGACTAGATTGAAGCTCCGGAAGAGCAGCATGCAGAGGCTTGCATTATGAATTTTAGCTCCAGATCAACTGTAAGAACAGACCAGCAATCCTGAGAGGACCCATAGACCCTCTGAAGGAAGCAGACTGCTCCTGCAGGACCTGGGAGACACCCCAAATACTGTGAGTGCCCCAATCGCGGAAATGGGAAACAGAGACCCTCCTCTCCCAGACACAAACCCCCATTGGAGAAGCTGAAGGTCTGTGGGAGAAGTTCCCGACCTTCTGGAGCTGAGCCAAGTTAGAGAGTCGAGCTGAGCGAAATACAGGGGTAGAGGAAGTAGCAGAAAGGCACTGGGAGCTTGCTGGATCCCCAAGCAGCCCATTCCTGCCTGGCACCACAGGGATCCATCAGGATGGTGGCCAGAGGAGCAGGAGGTAAGACTACAGGGAGAAGGACTTCTCTAGTTGAACTTTGTAACAATTTGAACGGGGCCAGAAGCCTCCTGGCCAGAACTCGGGGGAGGGCACGAAACCAGCTTGCGGACTTCACAGGCGGGGAAAGAAATAAAGCCCTTTTCTTTTGCAGCTGGGAGGCGGAAAGCCTTGGGCAAGTTTTCAAGCCCGACTTGCCCTCCGCCTGGAAACAAGACTTGGGGCTGTAGTGGGTGGCACGGTGGGAGTGAGACTGGCCTTTCGGTTTGTATGGGAGCTGGGTGAGGCCTATGACTGCCGGCTTTCCCTCACTTCCCTGACAACCTGCATGACTCAGCAGAGGCAGCCATAATCCTCCTGGGTACACAAATCCAGTGACCTGGGAATCTCACCCCCCTCCACCACAGCAGCTGCAGCCAGACCTGCCCAAGTAGAGTCTGAGCTCAGACACACCTAGCCCTGCCCCCATCTGATAGTCCTTCCCTGCCCACCCTGGTAGCGGAAGACAAAGGACATATAATCTTGGGAGTTCTAGGGCCACGGCCACCTCCGGTTCCTCTCCACACTACTATAGCTAATGCTTTCTGCAAAGTGCCACCTCTTTCTGGTGGGAGGCCAACCAGCACAAAAATAGAGCATTAAACCACCAAAGCTAAGGACCCCCACGGAGTCCATTGCACCCTCTGCCACCTCCACTGCAACAGGCACTGGTAACCAGGGCTGAGAGACCCATAGATGGTTCACATCGCAGGACTCTGTGCAGACAACCCCCAGTACCAGACTGGAGCCAGGTAGATTCGCTGGGTGGCCCAAAAGAGAGACAACAATCACTGCAGTTTGGCTCACAGGAAGCCACATCCACGGGAAAAGGGGGAGAGTACTACATCAAGGGAACACCTGGGACAAAAAAAATTTGAACAATAGCCTTCAGCCTTAGACCTTCCCTCTGACAGAGTCTACCCAAATGAGAAGGAACCAGAAAACCAATCCTGGTAATATGACAAAACAAGGCTGGTCAACACCCCCCAAAAATCACATTAGTTCACCAGCAATGGATCCAAACCAAGAAGAAATCCCTGATTTCCCTGAAAAAGAATTCAGGAGGTTAGTTATTAAGCTAATCAGGGAGGGACCAGAGAAAGGTGAAGCCCAATGCAAGGAAATCCAAAAAATGATACAAGAAGTGAAGGGAGAAATATTCAAAGAAATAGATAGCTTAAAAAAACAAAAAATTCAGGAAACTTTGGACACACTTTTAGAAATGCGAAATGCTCTGGAAAGTCTCAGCAATAGAATTGAACAAGTAGAAGAAAGAAATTCAGAGCTCGAAGACAAGGTTTTCAAATTAACCCAGTCCAATGAAGACAAAGAAAAAAATAAAATACAAACAAAGCCTCCAAAAAGTCTGGAATTATGATAAACGACCAAACTTAAGCATAATCAGTGTTCCTGAGAAAGAAGACAATTCTAAAAGCTTGGAAAACGTATTTGGGGGAATAATCAAGGAAAATTTTCCTGGCCTTGCTAGAGACCTAGACATGCAAATACAAGAAGCAGAACGAACACCTGGGAAATTCATCGCAAAAAGATCTTTGCCTAGGCACATTGTCATCAGGTTATCCAAAGTTAAGACAAATGAAAGAATCTTAAGAGCTGTGATGAGGGAAGAGAGAGACCCTCTCATACTGTTTTATACTCAGTACCTGTTTTAAGAAAAAACAACAAGGAAGTAAAACCAAAGACAGGCAGCCCGGTGCCAGGCCTGAAACCAGGCCTGGGCCTGCCTGGCCTAAACCCAGTAGTTAAAAATCAACTCATAACTTAGAAACTGATGTTATTTATAGATTCCAGACATTGTATAGAACATTGTGAAACTCCCTGCCCTGTTCTGTTTCTCTCTGACCCCCTGTGTATGCAGCCCCTGTCACGTACCACCGGCTTGCTCAAATCAATCATGACCCTTTCATGTGAAATCTTTAGTGTTGCGAGCCCTTAAAAGGGACGGAAATTGTGCATTCGGGGAGCTTGGATTTTAAGGCAGTAGCTTGCCGATGCTCCCAGATGAATAAAGCCCTTGTTTCTACAACTCGGTGTCTAACAGGTTTTGTCTATGGCTCGTCCTGCTACAGTGAGAGAGAAGCACCAGGTAACCTAGAAAGGAAAACCTATCATTTAACAGCAGACTTCTCAGCAGAAAACCCCACAGGCTAGAAGGGATTGGGGGTCTTATCTTCAATCTCCTCAAGCAAAACAAATATCAGCCAAGAATTTGGTATCCAGGAAACCTAAGCATCATATATGAAGGAAAGACATTTTTTGACAAACAAATACTGATCAAATTTGCCATTACCAAGCCACCACTACAAGAACTGCTAAAAGGAGCTCTAAATCTTGAAACAAATCCTGGAAGCACATCAAAACAGAATCTCATTAAAGCATAAATCACACAAAACCTATAAAACAAAAATGCAAGTTAAAAAACAAAACAAAAAAATCCCAAAAGTACACAGGCAACAAAGAGCGTGATGAATGCAATGGTACTTCACATTTCAATACTAACATTGAATGTAAATGGCCTAAATGCTCCACTTCCTAAACATACATGCACCTAACACTGGAGCTCCCAAATTTATAAAACAATTACTAATAGGCCTAAGAAATGAGATAGACAGAAACACCGTAATAGTGGGGGACTTTCAGTACTCCACTGACAGCACTTACGTCATCAAGACAGAAAGTCAACAAAGAAACAATGGATTTTAACTATACCCTGGAACAAATAGACGTAACAGATATATACAGAACATTTCATCTAACAGCCACAGAATACACATTCTATTCAATAGTGCCTGGAACTTTCTCCAAGACAGACCATATGATAGGCCATAAAACGAGCCTCAATAAATGTAAGAAAATTGAAATTATATCAAGCACTCTCTTAGACCACAGTGGAATAAAACTGGAAATCAATTCCAAAAGGATCCTTCAAAACCATGCAAATACATGGAAATTAAATAACCTGCTCCTGAATGAGCATTGGGTCAAAAATGAAATCAAGATTGAAAATAAAAAATTCTTCAAACTGAATGATAATAAATGACACAACCTATCAAAGCCTCTGGGATACACCTAACGTGTAGTAAGAGGAAAGTTCATAGCCCTAAACACCTATATCAAAAAGTCTGAAAGAGCACAGACAATCTAAGTTCACACTTCAAAGATCTAGAGAAACAAGAACAAGCCAAACCCAAACCCAGCAGAAGAAAGGAAATAACAAAGATCACAGCAGAACTGAACAAAATTGAAACAAACAAAAATACAAAAGATAAATGAAACAAAAAGCTGTTTCTTTGAAAAGGTAAATAAAATTGATAGGCCATTAGCAAGATTAACCAAGAAAAGAAGAGAGAAAATCCAAATAGCCTCACACTGAGAAACGAAACAGGAGATATTACAACTGACACCACTGAAATACAAAAGATCATTCAAGGCTAATATGAACACCTTTATGCACATAAACTAGAAAACATAGAAGAGATGGATAAATTCTTGGAAAAATACAACCTTCTTAGCTTAAATCAGGAAGAATTAGACACCCTGAACAGACCAATAACAAGCAGCGAGATGGAAACAGTAATTAAAAAATTACTAACAAAAGGCTGGGCGCGGTGGCTCATGCCTGTAATACCAGCGCTTTGGGAGGCCGAGGCGGGTAGATCACTTGAGGTCAGGAGTTCGAGCCCAGCCTGGCCAATGTGGCAAAACCCTGTCTCTACTAAATATACAAAAATTAACCAAGTGTGGTGGCACATGCCTGTAGTCCCAGCTACTCTGGAGGCTCAGGCAGGAGAACTGCTTGAACCCAGGAGGCGGAAGTTGCAGTGAGCTGAGATCATGCCACTGCACTCCAGCCTGGGCAACAGAGTGAAACTCTGTCAAAAAGAAGTTACCCATACAGAAAAGTCCAGTACCAGATGTATTCACAGCAGAATTCTACCAGACGTTCAGAGAAGAATTGGTACCAATCCTTTTGACACTATTCCATAGGATAGAGAAAGAAGGAACTCTCCTTAATTCATTCTATGAAGCCAGCATCGCCCTAATACCAAAACCAGGAAAGGACACAACCAAAAAAAAAAAACAACAACAACAACAACAACAAAAACAAAACTACAGACTGATATCCTTGATGAACGTAGATGCTAAAATCCTTAACAAAATACTCGCTAACCAAATCCACAAGATATCAAAAAGAGAATCCACCATAATCAAGTAGGTTTCATACCAGGGTTGCAGGGATGGTTTAACATATGCAAGCCAGTAAATGTGATATACCACCTAAACAGAATTAAAAACAAACATTACATGATCATCTCAACAGGTGCAGAAAAAGCATTTGACAAAATCCAGCATTGCTTTATGATCAAAATCCTTAGCAAAATCGGCATACAAGGGACATACCTTTTTTTTTTTTCCGGGCTCTAGTGTCTTTTTATTAATTTTTTTTTTGCACACAAAATAATAAACATTTTCTAAAAATACATACAAACAAAAAGATGTGTATCAAACATATTAGGAAGGTTGCACATGGGAAGATGGGGAATAGAAATGGGGGGTGGGAATTAAAGAAAATAAATGAGAGAGGGACTTTGTATGGATCAATGATAATAACTCAATCCTCTATTTGACAAAGAAGAAGGAGAAGGAAGAGGAAGAAAAAGAAAGTGGGATAAAGGATCAGAAAGGGAGGAAAATAGAGAAAATTAGAGTATGACTCCAGGGTAGACCTGTTTTGTTGTCACTGGGTTGGTTGGTTGGTTGGTCTGTTGTATTTTTCCTATGTTTCGCCATGTTGGCCAGGCTGCTGTCGAACTCCTAGCCTCAAGTGAGCAACCCGCCTCGGCCTCCCAGAGTGCTGGGACCACAGGCGTGAGCCACCACGTCCAGCCCCACATTGCATCTGGCCTCCGTGGTAGACCTCCCAGACAGGGCGGCCGGGCAGAGGCGCTCCCCACATCCCAGATGGGGCGGCCGGGCAGAGGTGCTCCTCACTTCCCAGACGGGGCGGCCGGGCAGAGACGCTCCTCACTTCCCGGATGGGGCGGCCGGGCAGAGGTGCTCACTTACCAGACGATGGGTGGCCGGGCAGAGGCGCCCCTCGCTTCCCAGACAGGGTGGCCGGGCAGAGACGCTCCCCACTTCCTAGATGGGGTGGCGGCTGGGCAGAGACGCTCCTCACCTCTTCCCAGATGGGGCGGCCGGGCAGAGGCGCTTCTCACTTCCCAGACAGGGTGGCCGGGCAGAGACGCTCAACTCCCAGACGGGGTGGCCGGGCAGAGACCCTCCTCACTTCTTCCCAGATGGGGCGGCCGGGCAGAGGCGCCCCTCACTTCTACCCAGACGGGGCGGCTGGGCAGAGGCGCCCCTCACTTCTTCCCAGATGGGGCGGCCGGGCAGAGGCGCTCCTCACTTCCCAGATGGGGCGGCCGGGCAGAGGCGCTCCTCACTTCCCAGACGGGGCGGCCGGGCAGAGGCGCTCCTCACTTCCCAGACGGGGCGGCCGGGCAGAGGCGCTCCTCACTTCCCAGACGGGGCGGCCGGGCAGAGGCGCTCCTCACTTCCCAGATGGAGCGGCCGCGCAGAGGCGCTCCTCACTTCTTCCTAGACGGGGCGGCTGGGCAGAGGCGCTCCTCACTTCCCAGACGGGGCGGCCGGGCAGAGGCGCTCCACTTCCCAGATGGGGCGGCCGGGCAGAGGCGCTCCTCACTTCTTCCCAGACGGGGCAGCCGGGCAGAGGCGCTCCTCACTTCCCAGACGGGGCAGCCGTGCAGAGGCGCTCCTCACTTCTTCCCAGACGGGGTGGCCGGGCAGAGGAGCTCCTCACTTCCCAGACGGGGTGGCCGGGCAGAGGCGCTCCTCACTTCCCAGACGGGGCGGCTGGGCAGAGGTGCTCCTCACTTCCCAGACGGGGCGGCCGGGCAGAGGTGCTCCTCACTTCCCAGACGGGGTGGCCGGGCAGAGGCGCTCACTTCCCAGATGGAGCGGCTGCGCAGAGGCGCTCCTCACTTCTTCCTAGACGGGGCGGCTGGGCAGAGGTGCTCCCCACCTCCCAGACGGGGCGGCCGAGCAGAGTTGCTCCTCACCTCCCAGATGGGGCGGCCAGGCAGAGGCGCTCCTCACTACTTCCCAGACGGGGCGGCCGAGCAGAGTTGCTCCTCACCTCCCAGATGGGGCGGCCGGGCAGAGGCGCTCCTCACTACTTCCCAGACGGGGCGGCCGGGCAGAGTTGCTCCTCACCTCCCAGATGGGGCGGCCGGGCAGAGGAGCGCCTCACTTCCCAGACGGGGCGGCCGGGCAGAGAGGCTCACTTCTTCCCAGACGGGGCGGCCGGGCAGAGGCGCTCCTCACCTCCCAGACGCGGCGGCCGGGCAGAGTTGCTCCTCACCTCCCAGACGGGGCGGCCGGGCAGAGGCACTCCTCACTTCTTCCCGTACAGGGTGGCCGGGCAGAGGCGCTCCTCACATCCCAGACAATGGGCGGCCAGGCAGAGGCACTCCTCACCTCCCAGACGGGGCGGCCGGGCAGAGGCGCTCCTCACCTCCCAGACAGGGCGGCGGCCGGGCAGAGGCGCTCCCCACATCCCACACAGTGGGCGGCCAGGCAGAGATGCTCCTCACTTCCTAGACGGGGTGGCGGCCAGGCAGAGGCGCTCCTCACATCCCAGACGATGGGTGGCCAGGCAGAGATGCTCCCCACCTCCCTGACGGGGCGGCAGCCAGGCAGAAGCTGCAATCCCAGCACCCTGGGAGGCCAAGGCAGGCAGCTGGGAGGCGGAGGCTGCAGCGAGCCAAGACCACGCCACCGCACTCCAGCCCGGGCAACACCGAGCACTGAGGGAGCGAGACCCCGTCTGTAGTCCCAGCACCTCGGGAGGCCGAGGCGGGCAGACCACTCGAGGTCAGGAGCTGGAAACCAGCCTGGCCAACATGGCGAAACTGCGCCTCCAGCCAAAGGAGAAAAACCAGGGAGGGGTGGTGGCGCGCGCCGGCAATCCCAGGCAGGCTGCAGCCCGAGGCAGGAGAATCACGGGAGCTGGAGGCAGGGAGTCTGCAGCGAGCCAAGTACACTCCAGTCTGGGCAACAGAGGGAAGAAAAGAAAGAAAAAGAAAGAGAGAGGAAGGAAGGAGGGAGGGAGGGCAGGCAGGCAGGCAGGCAGGCTAGGGACATACCTTAATGTAATAAAAGCCATCTATGACAAACCCACAGCCAACATAATACTGAATGGGGAAAAGTTGAAAGCATTCCCTCTGAGAACTGGAACAAGACAAGAATGCCCACTCTCACCACTCCTCTTCAACATAGTACTGGAAGTCCTACCCAGAGCAATCAGACAAAAGAAATAAAGGGTATCCAAATTGGTAAAGAGGAAGTCATACTGTCACTGCTGACAATATGACTGTTTACCTTGAAAACCCTAAAGACTCCTCCAGAAAGCTCCTAGAACTGACAAAATAATTCAGCAAAGTTTCCAGATACAAGATTAATGTCCACAAATCAGTAGCTCTTCTATACACCAACAGCGACCAAGCTGAGAATCAAATTGAGAACTCAATCCCTTTTATAATAGCTGCAAAAAAAAAATCCTTAGGAATATACCTAACAAAGGAGCTGGAAGACCTCTACAAGGAAAACTACAAAACACTGCTGAAAGAAATCATAGACAATACAAATGGAAACACATCCCATGCTCATGGATGGGTAGAATCAATATTGTGAAAATGACCATACTGCCAAAAGCAATCCACAAATTCAATGCAATCCCCATCAAAAACCCACTATCATTCTTCACAGAGTTAGAGAAAACCATTCTAAAATTCACATGGAACCAAAAAAGAGACCGCATAGCCAAAGCAAGACTAAGCAAAAAGAGCAAATCTGAAGGCATCATATTACCTGATTTCAAACTATGCTCTAAGGCCATAGTCACCAAAACACCATGGTACTGGCATAAAAATAGGCACATAGACCAATAGAACAGAACAGAGAACACAGAAATAAACCCAAATACTTACAGCCAACTGATCTTTGACAAAGCAAACAAAAACATAAAGGGGGGAAAGGACACCCTTTTCAACAAATGGTGCTGGGATAATTGGCTAGCCACATGTAGTAGAATAAAAGTGGATCCTCATTTCTCACCTTATACAAAAATCAACTCAAGGCGGGTTAAGGACTTAAGACCTGAAACTATAAAAATTCTAAAACATAACATTGGAAAAACCCTTCTAGACATTGGCTTAGGCAAGGATTTCATGACCAAAACCCCAAAAGAAAAATGCAATAAAAACAAAGATAAATAGCTGGGACCTAATTAAACTAAAGAGCTTTTGCATGGCAAAAGGAACAGTCAGCAGAGTAAACAGACAACCCACAGAGTGGGAGAAAATCTTCACAATCTATACATCTGACAAAGGACTAATAACCAGAATCTACAACAAACTCAAACAAATCAGTAAGAAAAAAACAAGCAATCCCATCAAAAAGCGGGCTAAGGCCACAAACAGACAATTCTCAAAAGAAGATATACAAATGGCCAACAAACATATGAAAAAATGCTCAACATCACTAATGATCAGGGAAATCCAAATCAAAACCACAATGCGATACTACCTTACTCCTGAAAGAATGGCCATCATCAAAAAAATAAAGAAACAGTAGATGCTGGCATGGATTCGGCAATCAGGGAAACCCACCTACACTGCTGGTGGGAATGTAAACTAGTACAACCACTGTGGAAAACAGTGTGGAGATTCCTTAAAGAACTAAAAGTAGAACAGACCATTTGATCCAACAGTCCCACTTCTGGGTATCTCCCAAGTAGAGGAAACAAAGTCGTTATTGGAAAAAGATACTTGCACATGCATGTTTATAGCAGCATAATTCACAATGGCAAAATCATGGAACCAACCCAAATGCCCATCAATCAATGAGTGGATAAAGAAACTGTGATCTATATCTATATCTATATCTATATACACACACACACATACATACAAACACACACACACACACAAGTGGAATACTACTCAGCCATAAAAGGGAATGATTAACAGCATTTGCAATGACCTAGATGAGACTGGAGACGATTATTCTAAGTGAAGTAACTCAGGAATGGAAACCCAAACATCATATGTTCTCAATGATATGTGGGAGCTAAGCTATGAGGACGTGAAGGCATAAGAATGATACAATGGACTTAGGTGACTTGGGGGGAAGAGTGGGAGGGGGCGAGAGATAAAAGAACATATATAGTGCAGTGTGTACTGCTTGGGTGATGGGTGCACCAGGATCTCACAAATCACCACTAAAGAACTTATTCCTGTGACCAAATACCATTTGTACCCCAATAACTTACGGAAAAATTAAATAAAATTATAATTAAAAAAATAAAATATATCAAGTGGCTAATTGGATTAAAGCAAACCAACACCTAACTATAGGCTGCCTACAAGAAACTCATCTCACTTGTAAAGACACACATAGACTGAAAGTGAAGGGATGGAAAAAGATATTTCAAGCACATGAAAACCAAAAGTGAGCAGGAGTAGCTATACTTATATGAGACAAGACAAACTTCAAGTCAAAAGCTGTAAAAAGAGACAGAGAAGACCATTATATACTAATAAAGGGATCAATTCAGCAATAGAACAATTATAAATATATATGCACCCAACACCAGAGCACTCAGATATATAAAGAAAATATTAGAGCTAAAAGGAGTGATAGACCCCAATACAATAATAGTTGGAGATTTCAACACCTCATTCTCAGTGCTGAACAGATAATCTATATAGAAAATAAACGAAAAAAAAATTGGATTTAAACCATATCATGGACCAAATGGACCTAACAGACATTTACAGAACATTTCACCCAACAGGTGAAATACAGGATACACATTCTTTTCATCAGCACATGAAACATTCTTCAGGACTGACCATAGGTTAGAAATAAAACAAGTCTCAAAAAAAGAGACTTTTTTTGAGATGGAGACTTTTTTGAGATGGAGTCTTGCTCTGTTGCCCAGGCTGGAGTGCAACGGTGTGATCTTGGCTCACTGCAACCTCTGCCACCTGGGTTCAAGCCATTCTCCTGCCTCAGCCTCCCAAGTAGCTGAAACTACAGGCATGCGCCACCATGGCCAGCTAATTTTCATATTTTTAGTGGAGACGGGGTTTCACCATGTTGGCCAGGCTTGTCTCAAACTCCTGACCTCAAGTGATCCACCCGCCTCAGCCTCCCAAAGTGCAGGGATTATAGGTGTGAGCCACCTTGCCCGGCACCCAAATTTATTTTTTAAATCAAAATCATATCAAATATCCAACCATAATGGAATAAAACTAGACATAAATAATGAGAACATTTGAAACTATACAAATACATGGAAATTAAACAACATGCTCCTGAATGACCAAAATGAGGAAGAAAGAAATTAAGGAAGAAATTTAAAAATTCTTTGGAACAAATGAAAATGGAAACACAACATGCCAAAACGTATGGGACACAGCATGGGCAAAGACATGGGTCTTTGCCATTGTGAATAGTGCTTTGATGAATGTACAAGTGCACATGTCCTTTTGGTAGAACAATTTATTTTCCTTGGGTATATACCCAGTAATGGGATTGCTGAGTTAAATGGTAGTTCTGTTTTTAGTTCTTTGCGAAGTGGTTGAACTAATTTTACATTCCCACCAGCAGTGTTAAGCATCCCCTTTTTCCTGCAACCTTACCAACATCTTTTTTTGGTGTGTGACTTTTTAATAATAGCCATTCTGGCTGGGTGTGGTGGCTCATACTTATAATCCTAGCACTTTTTGGAGGCCGAGGCAGGAGGATTGCGTGAGGCCAGGAGTTTGAGAGCAGCCTAGGTCACCTAGTGAGACTCCATCTCTACAAAAAATAAAAATATTAGCTGGGTGTGGTGGTGTGCACCTGTAGTCCCAGCTACTCAGGAGGCTGAGGTGGGAGGATCACTTGAGCCCTGGAGGTGGAGGCTGCAGTGAGCTGAGATCATGCCACTGCACTCCAGCCTGGGTGATAGAGTGAGACTCTGTCTCCCAAAATAAATAAAATAAAATAGACAAAATAAAACAAAACAAAATGACAATACTACCCAAAGCAATCAACAGATTGATTGTAGTCACTATCAAAATACTAATGGCATTCTTCAGAAAAATAGGAAAAACAATCCTAAAGTTTGTATGTAACCACAAAAGACCCCAAATAGCCAAAGCAATCCTGAACAAAATGAACAAAGCTAGAGGTATCACACTACCACATCTCAAATATACTTCAAAGCTCTAGTAACCAAAACAGCATGGCACTGGGATAAAAACAGATACATAGACCAATGGAACAAAATAGAGAATCAAGAAATTCATCCATATATCTATAGACAACTGATTTTTGACAAAGCTTCCAAGAATACTCATTGGGAAAAGGACAGTCTCTACAATAAATGGTGCTGGGGAAACTGGAGGTCCATATGCAGAAGAATGAAACTAGTTCCCTACTACTCACCCTATTTAAAAATCAACTCAAAATGACTAAAGACCTAAATATAGGACCCAAAACCATAAAACTACTGGAAGAAAACATAGGAGAAATGCTTCAGGACATTGGCCTGAGAAAATATTTTATGAATAAGACCTCAAAACTCAGGCAACAAAAGCAAAAATAAACAAATGAGATTACATCAAACTAAAAACCTTCTACACAGCAAAGGAAACAACAGAGTGAAGACAACCTACAGAATCAAAGAAAATAGTTGCACACTACTCATCCAATAGGGGATTCATATTCAGAATAAATAAGGGACTCAAATATCTTAACACCAAAAAACACTACAAAAACAACAATCTGACTTAAAAATGGGCAAATGACCTGAACAGACATTTCTCAAAAGACATACAAATGGCCAACAGGTATATGAAGAAATGCTTAACATCACTAATCATCAGGGAAATAGAAATTTAAAAAAATATGATGAGGTATCATCTCACCCCAATTAGGATAGCTATTACCAAAAAGTTAAAAAATAACAAATGCTGGTAAGGATGCAGAGAAAAGGGAGCTCTTATATACACTGTTGGTGACAATGTAAACTAGTGCAGTCACTATGAAGAATGATATGGAAGTTCCTCAGAAAACTACAGATAGAACTACATATGATCCAACAATCTCCCTACTGGAAATTTATCCAAAGGAAAGGAAATCAGAATATTGAAGAGACAGCTGCACCCCCATGTTTACTGCAGTGCTATTTACAATAGGCAAGACATGAAACCAACCTAGGTGTCTGTCCAACAACAGATAAATGGATAAAGAAAATGGGAGCTATACACACACACACACACACACACACACACACACACACACACACACACACATATGCATATACACAACAGAATACTATTCAGCCACAAAAAAGAACAAAATCCTGTCATTCATGGCAACATGAAAGGAACTGGAGGACATTATGTTCATTGAAATAAGCCAGGCACAAAAAGTTAAACACCACATGTTCTCACTCATATGTGGAAGCTAAAAATTGTTCTCACTCATGTGGAAGCTAAAAGTAGAACAGCGGATATAAGAGGCTGGGAAGGTTAGGGGAAGGGATAAGGAAAGGAAGGAATGGGGTAAATTTGTTAATAGGCACAAAATTACAGTGAAATAGGTGGAATAAGTCCTATGTCCTATACCACTGTAGGATGACTATAAGTAACAATATATAGTTTCGAATAGCTAGGAGGATATTAATATTCCCAACACAAAGAAATGATAAAGTTTGAATGTATATGCTAATTACCCTGATCTGATCACTATACATTATATGTATTGAAACTTCACTATGTACCCCATGGGTAGGTACAATTATTATTTGTCAAAAAAATAAAATGAAAAAAATGCAAAAAGCCATGACAAGCTTCACTACTTTACGTAATTTAGATTTACTGAGATTAAGTGCTACTTCTTATTCAACAAAGTGAGTTATGCCTTTGCAATACTTGAGGTATTTTCCTTTTCAAATAGCCATTCTTTCTTTTTAAAGTGTGTATATTGAACAGTATTTGTTTTTTCTTTAATAAACAAAGACCACTCTGTCCATTTCCATACTTCATTGAAAACAGATTTTTACTGCATTTTTATAGCACCTTGCCTACTACAAATTTCTGGAATGTACTCAATATAAAGAGTGAAAAAGAAAATATAAGCAATTCAAATACATACTTTGACATAAATGTAGGACAGTTCTATGTCCCATTCAACATCATGAAAGGTATAGTAGTTGGTGGGTAAATAGAAACCATGTTGTACTCTAGCTGACTAATTGTGCTTACCTTACTTATCAATAATACTAGAAGTATTATGGTCACATTTTTCACCTGTGGGTACAAGGAAGCCTGGTTGAAGTCCTTTCCTTGAGAGGCCTGGATTTGTTCACATATTCAGATTTCAATTGGCTTTATAACAGGTTTCCTTATGTGCCTCATATTGGCTCCAGGTTCACTGGGTTTAAAAGGAGCCAAAGCACCATAAGGTTTTGGCAAAGGAAGAGTGGCATCTGCTTCTGGGATGTAGGCATTTGGACGCTGCTCTGCAGTCGTGTAAACACCATTGGGCAGCTGGCGAATATCTGCTTCCAAGAACTCCTGCAAAGAATGATTTTTCCTTTTCAGTTCTCTGAAAACTCTGAAGTCACTTTATCCTTAGGTCCCAAAAGACACAGCTGGTCTGGACAGTCTTTGACTGTGCTAGCTGATACTCCCCAAAGGGATGGGAGGGGTAGGAGGGTAGAATCACACCACACACACACACACACACACACACACACACACACACCTCATTGGCATGGGCTGTATTGCTTCAGCATCACATTATTCCTGGGGTTTAGGGTAGGAGGGTGGAATCACACCACACACACACACCCACCCCCTCATTGGAATGGGCTGTATTGCTTAAGCATCACATCAATCCTGGAGTTTAGGGTTTTTCAAAGACTGCTTTGTGGGTCCTAACTATGTTTCCACCTCAATATCTGTCATCAAGCACTAATTATTTCCCTGTTTTTGACAAAGGCAGAGCAACATATTTCCTTTGGTAAGTCACTGGTGAGCAAATGTTACAATGGAAGAGATAGAGGAGTAAAGTGGAACCAGAGGAGGAAAATGGTCACCAGCTTTGCCCTGAGTCTCAACGTTTTCAAGATTTTGTCTGTGCCTCTGGAAAATAGAGTAATCACTTACTACACTGAAAAGCCCTCTAATAAATGGCAGTGGGACACCACAGGTAAAATCTGAATGCCCTAAAAGGAACAGTCCCAGGTGGTGTGGAAATTATAAATCACGTAATTTACACTTGTGCTCAGGTATTCCTAGTGTGTTCTGAATGCAGTTTTGTCTTGAGTTCAGGAGCAAATAGGGACCCTTTCGGTGACATCCACTTGGCAATCTGAGTGAGTTGTACATCTGGAGGATGTAGACTCCTTGGAAAGAGATGCCTAATTCCAGTCTAAGAATATTGACAGGTCGTGGGGGTACACAGAAGATCTGCTATCTAACTTGCAAGGGGAGTCAGTAATAGACCTAGTCTTAGGCCAGAGGCCTAAGGTGGGAAAAGAAAGGGGTGGCGCCGAGGCCTATGATGTCCATCAAGCATCTGCAGAAGGCATGGCAACAATAATGTGGGTGGAGGCCTCACTGTATGCTGTGGAGGCCACAGGAGATGAACATGGAACAGTCAGGTGTGGTCTGAGCAGAGGTGCCAAGACAGAGATTGGAGACTTATGGACAAGGCCAATGCCAGCCTGGTCATCGCTATGCTGGTGGAAGGCCATGATGTTCAGCCTCGGCAGCCCAGGATGTAAGGCTGTGGGGTGGGCCCTGTGCTTGCTAAGTGTTCTTCAGTGAGTATTGTGGCACTCTGGATTACTGCTCTTTGACTTATCATAGAGTATCTTAAATACACTTCTAATGACTGTTGGGACTGTGTATAGTAGAGTGGGGAAATTTTTCTTATACTGTGGGATAACTGACCCCCTGAATGCAACGCTTGCTGGCACCCTTTAGAAATGCAATACAGGAGCCAAAGCCTACCCGAGACTTTTCAGCGATGGCCAAGGCATGCATTTCTTCATCTCGAAGGACCTTCAACCATTCTTTCTCAATTTCCTTATTGAGTGGCAGACCTTTTTCTATCCTGGAATTGCAAGTGAAGATGAAGTCTTCTTTCTCCCTGACTTCCTTTTGGAGTTCAATGGTTAAGGCTTGTTTCATGGACAGCTCAGCAACAAGAGCCATCATTTTCTCAGTTGCATTTTTGATCCTTCTTTGATAGCCATTCATCTAGAATTAAAGAGCCCAAGGCTTATGTATACAGTCTATGTATACAGTCCACGAAGACTTAAAATGGCAGGCTGCTGGCTGTCTATAATGGCGGGGTGCATTTTTGTCTGAAGGAAGGAGGGTCTAACTTGGAATTCACAGAAATTAAGAACTGGAAGAGACTGCAGATATTGAGCCGAACACCCTGGCTGTGTAAGTAAGGACAAGGAGAGAACAAGAAAAGGATTTGTTTATCTAGTTACTGGATTTCAAGGTGAATAACATTGAGAACAGTTTAGTGCCCATTTTTAAGAGGTGAGAAGGAGAGGTGAAGGGATGTTCTTTTTTTTTTGAGACGGAGTCTCACTCTGTCGCCCAGACTGGAGTGCAGTAGCGCCATCTCAGCTCATTGCAAGCTCCGCCTCCTAGGTTCACGCCATTCTCCTGCCTCAGCCTCCCAAGTAGCTGGGACTACAAGTGCCCAACACCATACCCGGCTAATTTTTTTGTATTTTTAGTAGAGATGGGGTTTCACCGTGTTAGCCAGGATGGTCTTGATCTCCTGACCTCGTGATCCGCCTGCCTCGGCCTCCCAAAATGGTGGGATTACAGGCGTGAGCCACCGCGCCTGGCCAGGGATGTTCTTTTTTTAAAAAAATAAATAAATAAATAAAATAAAATAAAGACAAGGTCTTGTTCTGTTGCTCACACTGGAGTATAGTAGTGTGATCATAGCTTACTGCAGCAGCCTGGAACTCTGGGGCTCAAGCAGTTCTCCTGCCTCAGCCTCCTAAGTAGATAGGACTATAGCCATGCACCACCATAGTTAGCTAATTTATTATTTTTGTAGCGATGGGGACTTGCTGTGTTGACAAGGCTGGTTTTGAACTCCTGGGCTCAAGCAGTCTTCCTGCCTCGGCCTCCCAAAGTGCTGGGATTACAGGCATGATCCACTGTGCCCAGCTAAGAGTGTTCTTGATGCCTAAATTCTAGTTTAATTTGACATCATTAGTTTGTCACTTATCCAGGGGAAAAAATCTGGTAGAACTAATGTTACTCTTTGCTTATATAAGATAATCAGCAGAAGTTCTGCATCTGAAATGACTTTTTAAATGAAAACCATCACATTGACATGTTGGCATTATTGATCATAATTCCTGGTGTGCATCATTATTACTAGGTCAGAAACATGCATGAGCTGAGCTGGGGAAAATTTAGTCAATAATTTAGAATGAGAGCTGTTCCTGGAGTGCTTTGTTTGTTTTGTTCGTTTGTTTTGAGACAGGGTCTCACTCTGTCACTCAGGCTGGAGCACAGTGGTGTGATCTCAGCTCACTGCAACCTCTGCCCCTGAGGCTCAAGTGATTCTCCTACCTCAGCCTCCCAAGTAGCTGGGACCACAGGTGTGCACCATCATACCCAGCTATTTGTTTTTTGTATTTTTTGTAGAGATGGAGTCTCACCATGTTGCCTAGGCAGGTCTTGAACTCCTGAGCTCATGCAATCTACCTGCCTTGGCCTCCCAAAGTGCTGGGATTACAGGCATGAGCCACTGCGACCACACTTTTTTTTTTTTAACCTATTAATATCAGCTATTTAGCATTAATACAGTTAAAAGATAAGACTAATTGGAACAAAAAGATTTCCAGAGGCAGGAAGTAAACCTGGAATTAGGGGTTCCTGTAAGCTCTCTGTCTTATAAATGGTAGAATCTTTTAGTCTGATAGCCATAGTGGGGCAGTTCAGTGGTTATACTTTCTACCTGGCAACACTCACTAGTTCCTCTTACCTTGCCTTATTTTTTCTTCACATCATGTCTCACTGCTGATGTTATATATGTATTTCACTATTTTTGTCATCCCATAAGAATATACTCTTCATGAGGACAAGGACTATTTGTTTTATTCATCATCATAGTCCCAGTGCTCAGGACAGTGCTTGGAATATAAGAGGCACCCCCCCACATTAAAGTTGAATATTTTCTGAATGAAGGAATGAATGAACTCTTAGTTTGTTTCTTTGTTCTTGGACCAGGATAAATTGGGACATGCAAATGAGCTTCCAATACTACACCTAATGTCAAATACCTTCCTCTCCTAATAGAGCATATCTGGTCACATCTGTACCTCTGGTTAGAGAAATGTTGCTGCTAGTGATTTACCTGCCTCTGAAAATGTAATAACTGATTATCATACACAAATTTTGCCTCCTTAATGGTAGGTAATATACATTTTTATGACTCTTCTATAGTGGACTAATTTTTAGGAAGCATGTATCGAATAAAAATGACTACCACTAAAAACTTCAATGAGTCGAGGTTGAGGAGGTGGAGCCAAGATGGCCGAATAGGAACAGCTCCGGTCTGCAGCTCCCAGCCCCAGCGACACAGAAGACGGGTGATTTCTGCATTTCCGCTTGAAGTACCGGTTTCATCTCACTAGGGAGTGCCAAACAGTGGGTGCAGGACAGTCGGCGAAGCGCACTGTGCGCGAGCCGAAGCAGGGCGAGGCATTGCCTCCCACGGGAAGCGCAAGGGGTCAGGGAGTTCCCTTTCCTAGTCAAAGAAAGGGGTAACAGACGGCACCTGGAATATCGGGTCAGTCCCATCCTAATACTGCGCTTTTCCAACGGGCCTGGAAAACGGCACACTAGGAGATTGTGTCCCGCACCTGGCTCGGAGGGTCCTATGCCCACGGAGTCTCGCTGATTGCTAGCACAGCAGTCTGAGATCAAGCTGCAAGGCGGCAGCGAGGCTGGGGGAGGGGCGCCCGCCATTGCCCAGGCTTGCTTAGGTAAACACAGCAGCCAGGAAGCTCGAACTGGGTGGAGCCCACCACAGCTCAAGGAGGCCTGCCTGCCTCTGTAGGCTCCACCTCTGGGGGCAGGGCACAGACAAACAAAACCTCAGCAGGAACCTCCACAGACTTAAATGTCCCTGTCTGACTGACAGCTTTGAAGAGAGTAGTGGTTCTCCCAGCACGCAGCTGGAGATCTGAGAACGGACAGACTGCCTCCTAAAGTGGGTCCCTCACCCCTGAGCAGCCTAACTGGGAGGCACCCCTCAAGTAGGGACAGACTGACACCTCATTTGGCCGGGTATTCCTCTGAGACAAAACTTCCAGAGGAACTATCACACAGCTGAATTTGTGGTCTCACGAAAATCTGCTGTTCTGCAGCCACCGCTGCTGACACCCAGCCAAACAGGGTCTGGAGTGGACCTCTAGTAAACTCCAACAGACCTGCAGCTGAGGGTCCTGTCTGGTAGAAGGAAAACTAACAAACAGAAAGGACATCCACACCAAAAACCCATCTGTACATCACCATCATCAAAGACAAATAGTAGATAAAACCGCAAAGATGGGGAAAAAACAGAGCAGAAAAACTGGAAACTCTAAAAAGCAGAGCACCTCTCCTCCTCCAAAGGAACGCAGTTCCTCACCAGCAACGGAACAAAGCTGGATGGAGGATGACTTTGACAAATTGAGAGAAGAAGGCTTCAGACGATCAAACTACTCTGAGCTACGAGAGGAAATTCAAAACAATAGCAAAGAAGTTAAAAACTTTGAAAAAAAATTAGAAGAATGGATAACTAGAATAACCAATGGAGAGAAGGGCTTAAAGGAGCTGATGGAGCTGAAAGCCAAGTTTCGAGAACTACGCAAAGATTGCAGAAGCCTCAGTAGCAGATGCGATCAACTGGAAGAAAGGGTATCGCTGATGGAAGATGAAATGAATGAGATGAATAGAGAAGGGAAGTTTAGAGAAAAAAGAATAAAAAGAAATGAACAAAGCCTCCAAGAAATTTGGGACTATGTGAAAAGACCAAACATACGTCTGATTGGTGTACCTGAAAATGACGGGGAGAATGGAACCAAGTTGGAAAACACTCTGCAAGATATTATCCAGAACTTCCCCAATCTAGCAAGGCAGGCCAACATTCAGATTCAGGAAATACAGAGAACGCCACAAAGATACTCCTCGAGAAGAGCAACTCCAAGACACATAATTGTCAGATTCACCAAAGTTGAAATGAAGGAAAAAATGTTAAGGGCAGCCAGAGAGAAAGGTCGGGTTACCCACAAAGGGAAGCCCATCAGACTAACAGCTGATCTCTCGGCAGAAACTCTACAAGCCAAAAGAGAGTGGGGGCCGATATTCAACATTCTTAAAGAAAAGAATTTTCAACCCAGAATTTCATATCCAGCCAAACTAAGCTTCATAAGTGAAGGAGAAATAAAATACTTTACAGACAAGCAAATGCTGAGTGATTTTGTCACCACCAGGCCTGCCCTAAAAGAGCTCCTGAAGGAAGCACTAAACATGGAAAGGAACAACCGGTACCAGCCACTGCAAAAACACGCCAAATTGTAAAGACCATCGAGGCTAGGAAGAAACTGCATTAACTAACGAGCAAAATAACCAACTAACATCATAATGACAGGATCAGATTCACACATAACAATATTAACGTTAAATGTAAATGGGCTAAATGCTCCAATTAAAAGACACAGACTGGCAAACTGGATGAGGAGTCAGGACCCATCAGTGTGCTGTATTCAGGAAACACATCTCACGTGCAGAGACACACATAGACTCAAAATAAAGGGATGGAGGAAGATCTATCAAGCAACTGGAAAACAAAAAAAGGCAGGGGTTGCAATCCTAGTCTCTGATAAAATAGACTTTAAACCAACAAAGATCAAAAGAGACAAAGAAGGCCATTATATAATGGTAAAGGGATCAATTCAACAAGAAGAGCTAACTATCCTAAATATATATGCACCCAACACAGGAGCACCCAGATTCATAAAGCAAGTCCTGAGTGACCTACAAAGGGACTTAAACTCCCACACAATAATAATGGGAGATTTTAACACCCCACTGTCAACATTAGACAGATCATCGAGACAGAAAGTTAACAAAGATATCCAGGAATTGAACTCAGCTCTGCACAAAGTGGACCTAATAGACATCTACAGAACTCTCCACCCCAAGTCAACAGAATATACATTTTTTTCAGCACCACACCACACCTATTCCAAAATTGACCACATAGTTGGAAGTAAAGCTCTCCTCAGCAAATGTAAAAGAACAGAAATTATAACAAACTGTCTCTCAGACCACAGTGCAATCAAACTAGAACTCAGGATTAAGAAACTCACTCAAAACCGCTCTACTACATGGAAACTGAACAACCTGCTCCTGAATGACTACTGGGTACATAATGAAATGAAGGCAGAAATAAAGATGTTCTTTGAAACCAACGAGAACAGACACAACATACCAGAATCTCTGGGACACGTTCAAAGCAGTGTGTAGAGGGAAATTTATAGCACTAAATGCCCACAAGAGAAAGCAGGAAAGATCCAAAATTGACACCCTAACATCACAATTAAAAGAACTTGAAAAGCAAGAGCAAACACATTCAAAAGCTAGCAGAAGGCTAGAAATAACTAAAATCAGAGCAGAACTGAAGGAAATAGAGACACAAAAAACCCTTCAAAAAATCAATGAATCCAGGAGCTGGTTTTTTGAAAAGATCAACAAAATTGATAGACCACTAGCAAGACTAATAAAGAAGAAAAGAGAGAAGAATCAAATAGATGCAATAAAAAACGAAAAAGGGGATATCACCGCCAATCCCACAGAAATACAATCTACCATCAGAGAATACTACAAACACCTCTATGCAAATAAACTAGAAAATCTAGAAGAAATGGATAAATTCCTCGACAAATACACCCTCCCAAGACTAAATCAGGAAGAAGTTGAATCTCTGAATAGACCAATAAAAGGCTCTGAAATTGTGGCAATAATCAATAGCTCACCAACCAAAAAGAGTCCAGGACCTGATGGATTCACAGCTGAATTCTACCAGAGGTACAAGGAGGAACTGGTACCATTCCTTCTGAAACTATTCCAATCGATAGAAAAAGAGGGAATCCTTGCTAACACATTTTATGAAGCCAGCATCGTCCTGATACCAAAGCCTGGCAGAGACATAACCAAAAAAGAGAATTTCAGACCAATATCCTTGATGAACATTGATGCAAAAATCCTCAATAAAATACTGGCAAACCGAATCCAGCAGCACATCAAAAAGCTTATCCACCATAATCAAGTGGGCTTCATCCCTGGGATGCAAGGCTGGTTCAACATACGCAAATCAATAAATGTAATCCAGCACATAAACAGAACCAAAGACAAAAACCACATGATTATCTCAATAGATGCAGAAAAGGCCTTTGACAAAATTCAACAACCCTTCATGCTAAAAACTCTCAATAAATTAGGTATTGATGGGATGTATCTCAAAATAATAAGAGCTATCTACGACAAACCCACAGCCAATATCATACTGAATGGGCAAAAACTGGAAGCATTCCCTCTGAAAACTGGCACAAGACAGGGATGCCCTCTCTCACCACTCCTATTCAACATAGTGCTGGAAGTTCTGGCCAGAGCAATCAGGCAGGAGAAGGAAATAAAGGGTATTCAATTAGGAAAAGAGGAAGTCAAACTGTCCCTGTTTGCAGATGACATGATTGTATATCTAGAGAATCCCATTGTCTCAGCCCAAAATCTCCTTAAGCTGATTAGCAACTTCAGCAAAGTCTCAGGATATAAAATCAATGTACAAAAATCACAAGCATTCTTGTACAGCAATCACAGACAAACAGAGAGCCAAATCATGAGTGAACTCCCATTCACAATTGCTTCAAAGAGAATAAAATACCTAGGAATCCAACTTACAAGGGATGTGAAGGACCTCTTCAAGGAGAACTACAAACCACTGCTCAGTGAAATAAAAGAGGATACAAACAAATGGAAGAACATTCCATGCTCATGGGCTGGAAGAATCAATATCGTGAAAATGGCCATACTGCCCAAGGTAATTTATAGATTCAATGCCATCCCCATCAAGCTACCAATGACTTTCTTCACAGAATTGGAAAAAACTACTTTAAAGTTCATATGGAACCAAAAAAGAGCCCGCATCGCCAAGTCAATCCTAAGCCAAAAGAACAAAGCTGGAGGCATCACGCTACCTGACTTTAAACTATATTACAAGGCTACAGTAACCAAAACAGCATGGTACTGGTACCACAACAGAGACATAGATCAATGGAACAGAACAGAGCCCTCAGAAATGATGCCACATATCTACAACTATCTGATCTTTGACAAACCTGACAAAAACAAGAAATGGGGAAAGGATTCCCCATTTAATAAATGGTGCTGGGAAAACTGGCTAGCCATATGTAGAAAGCTGAAACTGGATCCCTTCCTTACACCTTATACAAAAATTAATTCAAGATGGATTAAAGACTTACATGTTAGACCTAAAACCATTAAAATCCTACAAGAAAACCTAGGCAATACCATTCAGGACATAAGCGTGGGCAAGGACTTCATGTCTAAAACACCAAAAGCAATGGCAACAAAAGCCAAAATTGACAAATGGGATCTAATTAAACTAAAGAGCTTCTGCACAGCAAAAGAAACTACCATCAGAGTGAACAGGCAACCTACAGAATGGGAGAAAATATTTGCAACCTACTCATCTGACAAAGGGCTAATATCCAGAATCTACAATGAACTCAAACAAATTTACAAGAAAAAAACAAACAACCCCATCAAAAAGTGGGCAAAGGACATGAACAGACACTTCTCAAAAGAAGACATTTATGCAGCCAAAAAACACATGAAGAAATGCTCATCATCACTGGCCATCAGAGAAATGCAAATCAAAACCACAGTGAGATATCATCTCACACCAGTTAGAATGGCCATCATTAAAAAATCAGGAAACAACAGGTGCTGGAGAGGATGTGGAGAAATAGGAACACTTTTACACTGTTGGTGGGACTGTAAACTAGTTCAACCATTGTGGAAGTCAGTGTGGCGATTCCTCAGGGATCTAGAACTAGAAATACCATTTGACCCAGCCATCCCATTACTGGGTATATACCCAAAGGACTATAAATCATGCTGCTATAAAGACACATGCACACGTATGTTTATTGTGGCACTATTCACAATAGCAAAGAGTTGGAACCAACCCAAATGTCCAACAATAGACTGGATTAAGAAAATGTGGCACATATACACCATGGAATACTATGCAGCCATAAAAAATGATGAGTTCGTGTCCTTTGTAGGGACATGGATGAAACTGGAAAACATCATTCTCAGTAAACTATCGCAAGGACAAAAAACCAAACACCGCATGTTCTTACTCATAGGTGGGAATTGAACAATGAGAACTCATGGACACAGGAAGGGGAACATCACACTCCGGGGACTGTTGTGGGGTGGGGGGGAGGGGGGAGGGACAGCATTAGGAGATATACCTAATGCTAAATGACGAGTTAATGGGTGCAGGAAATCAACATGGCACATGGATACATATGTAACAAACCTGCACATTGTGCACATGTACCCTAAAACCTAAAGTATAATAATAAAAAAAAAAACTTCAATGAGTCATAAGTTTTGCCATTTTTATTTGATTTCTACGCTTCTGCTTTGACAACTTCCACTAACAGACCGATCAGTCCAGCAGCACTGGTGCAATTCACAACTTTAACTCATAAAATAAGAAATGCTAAGACTTAGATAAGCTAATGCACTTTGAGTGAATTAGCATGTCTGATGTTTCCTTAAATGTTGCTGCCTTTCCTTTTTTAAATGAATTTCCTTTTCTTTGGGGGGAATCATTTTCCACTCAACCACTGCACACTTTTTTTTTCTTCTTTTTTTCTCATCTTTTGTTTTAAAATTATACTTTAAGTTCTAGGGTACATGTGCACAACGTGCAGATTTGTTACATATGTATACATGTGCCATGTTGGTGTGCTGCACCCATTAACTCGTCATTTATATTAGGTGTATCTCCTAATGCTGTCCCTCCCCACTCCCCCAACCCCATGACAGGCCCCAGTGTGTGATGTTCCCCTTCCTGTGTCCATGTGTTCTCATTGTTCAATTCCCACCTATGAGTGAGAACATGTGGTGTTTGGTTTTTTGTCCTTGCGATAGTTTGCTGAGAATGATGGTTTCCAGCTTCATCCATGTCCCTACAAAGGATATGAACTCATCCTTTTTTATGGCTGCATAGCATTCCATGGTGTATATGCGCCACATTTTCTTAATCCAGTCTATCATTGATGGACATTCGGGTTGGTTCCAAGTCTTTGCTATTGTGAATAGTGCTGCAATAAACATACGTGTGCATGTGTCTTTATAGCAGCATGATTTATAATCCTTTGGGTATATACCCAATAATGGGATGGCAACCACTGCACACTTGAGTGTGTGTGTCCGTCTGTGTAACTGGCCAACTTCCCTCCTCTTCCATAAATTAGAAAACAAAGTTTCGTATTATCCTGGGTTGCTCCAAGTCTTAACTGAGATTTCCCACTTTCTGCTCCCATTTCTGTTGGGAAATTTGCAGGAGGCGCCATAAGCTATCTAGGAGAAGTGAGACACTTGAGGAGATGTGCAATCTTTTTGAATGTGGCTAGGTCACTTACGTGCTCGACTATGTAATACTTGCAACAACTTCGGCTATCACACCCATTACACAGATGAGAAAACTGAGTTTTAAGATCATTTGTCCATCTTTCTCAAGGTCATTTTCTAGTTTTGATAAATCACAGATCTGGAATCTGAATGTCTTTCTACTTTCCAGTTCTGCCTACTATGAGATAATCATTTTAAATGGAGGGGGCAGTGAAAGCTGGGGAGGAGGAAGAAGCCAAAGGAGAGCATGGAAGGTAGGGAAAGGAAAGGGGAGAATAATTGTTAGACTAGGACTCGGCTGTGCTGGAGCATTCCTGGCTATGGAAAGTGGCCGCTATGTACATTTCTCTAGCATTACTGTTGCCTTCCAGGCGACTGTGCCATTAGCTTTGATAAGTCAGGCCTCAGTGAAAAATGACTTCCCCCAAAGAAAGGAAATTCATTTTGCAAAAGGAAGGAAGGCAACATTTATTTAAAGGAATATCAGACATGCTAATTCAGGCAAAGTGCATGAGCTTAACTAAGCCTTAGCATCAGTCCAGTGGCAGAAGTGCGACTCACAACTTTAGTTTGTGAGGCCAAGTTGGGATTTGCACACCTGCCACTGACCTGATCAGTCTATTCATGAAAGTCATCAGAGCAGAAGCATAATAGTCAAATAAAAATGGCAAAGATAGTCTAAGATTTACAATAATTTCTTGTTTAGTGTGCCACATGTGCTTCTAGAACAGAACTGATTATTATTCATCCTTCAAGTGTTTTTCTAGAGTCTGGTACATGCTAGGCATTGGAGAAATTAAGAACGAGGAACAATTGCTGCCCTCAGGAGCCCACAGTCTCTGGTGTGGGTATTACCATTATCTGTTTTCATCTGTCTCCCCCTACTAGACCCTATGAGCTTCCTATGGTGTAAACAATGTGTCCCTTCCTCTTTGTTTCTGAACTCATGCCTAGCATGAGAGTAGCACATAGCAGGTGTTCAGTAATTACTGTTGACTGGCTGAACTCTCTGTGCTGATGGGATGCTCCAGGGGACCCCAGAGGCCAGGTGAGTGGCCAATCCTCTGATGGCTCTATGGTATGCATGAAAGGCCTCGCATGAATGGTCTTGTGTAGGAGTAGACTGAGGAAGGAGTGAGTCCCGTGCCTGCACGGACATGCACAGAAATGGGTGTACAGGCTGATGGGGCAATTCCCCAAATGAACCTTTATTGGAAGCAGGAGTCAGAGCCACAGGAAGCCTGGCAACACCTGCAGGCACCATGCTTCCTGCACAGCCTGCAGAACCATGAGCCAAAATAAACCTCTTTTATTTATAAGTTACCCAGCCTCAGGTATTCCTTTATAGCAATGCAAACGAACTAATACACAACCTTCACCTCTTCATTGCAGGTTGTTACAGAGACCAGGGTAACTAGCATACAACATGCTGGGAGTCCAGGGGGACTTCTAGGGGCTCTGCTGGCTGCTCCTTTCAGTGCAGCTTCTGGCAGTCCCACCCTGACCCTGAGGCTCTGGATCTGCTGTCCTGGTCTCTTACGCTTATTAAATTAGGGGGTTCTGTGTTCCTGGCCTTTCCTCACTAGTGGTGCCTGGTGGGCACCTCCATGGTGCAGTTGGTCTGGGTGTTGTGTGACAGCATTTCTCTTTAACAGTCCCTTTCAATTTCTGGGTTCTGGCTGAGTTCTGGATTGGAGCAGTCCCCACTAAGATCACTGGATAAGTGAGGCGCTCCACTTAAAAGGAACTAAAAAGGATTTAACTTTGTGCACGAAATACAAGGATAATAACTGTCATATTTGGGTAGTTGCCTTGCTAAGTGAAACTTGTCTACTGTCATTTAAAAGCCTAGGTTTTGCCACTGTGAAGTGAATTAATTCAGGGAATAAGATTGAAACATTTTGGACAATTCTCTGAGTCATCCTTTCGTTTTTCTAGGTTTCCTTACTCATAAAGCCTAATCTCTCCAGTGCTTCTCTCAATAAATCTATCAGTCTGTGGAAAATAAAAGGTAATAAAGGAGCAGGGGCAGAAGGGAAAAGGCAGGGTCTCAGGCCTACCTTCTTGGCTAAGAGCAGTGTGTCCTGCTTGCAGTCCTGAGTTTTGCTGCAGAGCCTGTCTGTGAGCCTGGAGACCTGTTCATAGATGAAATCCTTCTCCAGCAGCTTCTCCTCCTTCTTGGCCAGTTGTAGTTCCAGCTATGTTTGAAAATTGTTTCAAGAGGAATAAAAAAAGTCATCTAAGACAAAATCTTATTTCCTAATTAGAGCACTATCTCCCCCCACCCCCCACAAAATACCTCTGGAAAGTGTTTAGAGCTGGGTTAAGACTTTCCCTGCCCCAGCCCCTGCAGATACCTCTGGGAGTTCGAGTATGGCCCCCTCAGCTCTATCTAGCATCCACATCACCATTCTTCTGGTGTGTTCCCATCAGGAAGACAAATTAATCCATTTAAGATGCCAAAATTACTCCTTTGGGTCATGAGAGAAAGGTGCCTTTGGAATCTCGAAACCACTGGATTGGAACTTCTTTTGGCAAGTGTCTAAATCAAGCTTAGAATGTATGACTAGATTACTACAAAAGGACTATATTAGTGACAAGAATAATGAAGGATAGGTCTGTCAGCATAACATGAAACAGTACCATAGGTATCTGTGAAACTACATCAACGAGGGGCTAACAGATGCAATTTTAAGCAATAATGTTTACCTTGTCTAATTTTTTGATCATTTCTTTTTCAGTCAGATCTTTCCCTGGAAGGAAGCGAGCTCTATTCTCACCATCAGGCTTTACGAACTGTTTCTCCAGGTCTTTAATTCTGTCTGTACACTGTGAAAACTATTAAGAAAAAAACATTAACTTTAAAATGAATTCTCTAGCTCAGTAAATCTGAAAATCACATTGCCCAGAGTCTTGAGAGTTTTTCAGGAGGACCAACCCAGGCAAGGGTAGAAGAGAACTCTGTTTTCTTAACACCCCATCAGCTGGGACCTGGTTAAGTGACGTTTCTGCTCATTTATGGTACTGCAACAATGATGTCTATAATTGATCATATGAGGTGAGGCAGTGCCTTCTGGGTCATAGAAAAAGCTGATTTCACAAGCGGCCCTTGATTGCTTCCCATTTTGTGTCATGTTCATGCGATGCTGTGTGGTTGTAGGCTCCAAGTATGCAGCCTGATATGGTTTGGACGTGTCCCCCTCCAAATCTCATGTTGAATAAATATAATCCCCAATGTTGGAGGTGGGGCTGGGTGAGAGGTGTTCAGGTCATGCGGGTAGGGTGGGGCCTTCATGAACGGCTTGGTGCTGTCCTTGGGATAATGAGTGAGTTCTCACTCTATGAATTTAAGTGACATCTGGTTGTTTAAAAACAGCCTGGCTCCTCTGCTTCTTTCTCTTGCTTCCTCTCTCACCATGCAATGTGCCTGCTCCCCCTTTGCTTTCCACCATGATTGGAAGCTTCCTGAGGCCCTCACCAGATGCAGATGCTGGCACATGCTTCCTACACAGCCTGCAGAACCATGAGCCAAAATAAACCTCTTTTCTTTATGTTATCCAGCCTCAGGTATTCCTTTACAGCAATGCAAGTGAACTAATACACAGCCTTCACCTCTTCACTGCAAGTTGTTACAGAGACCAGGGTAACTAGCATACAACACACTGGACTTCATTTCAAACACTTGGCTGGCAAGAGGTTTAATGGCTTCCCAAAGAAGGAGAAAAACATTCTTAATTATTGAATCCACCTAATGTACACTCTGTGAGGAACAGCTTGGGCTATTTGTATTTTTTCTGCTAAATCCCTAATATAGTGTCATATGTATCAACTCTATTTGTTGAATCAATGAGATTTTGGTGGTGAATGAGGAAACATGGCTACTCCTAAATAGGAATGGCAGCCACACTTAGTTTTTGTTTTATAGGGAAAGAGATACGGAGCATGGTGACAACCAAGAAGCATTATTTTCAGTTTCCTACTAATACCTGTGTAATCTCAAGTAAATCACTTATCTTCTCTAAACCTTAGTTTCCTCACTTGTCAAATGGGAAGAAAAGGCTCAGTGCCATGGGGTTGATTCATCATATGAGATAATATATTGATGGTATTTTACAACATGTCTAAGACTGATACAGGCAGCCTTTTTAAAATTTAATTTATGCTCCTCCTCCCTACAAAAAAAATTATAAATGGTGACAAATAATTTAACATTTTTCTTTTTCCTGTATCTACATTCCTTAAATGTCCTTAATATAGAATTGAAGTATACATACATATATAATCAAGCATTTATTGTATTTATTATTAACAATACTTAATGTTCCCTTTTCTTAATTAGGAAACTAAATAAGAAACAAAAATACAGTGCTTGCTTATAAAGGGGTGTCTCAATTTTAGTTTTCCCTTGGCATTTGAGGAAAAACTGTTTACTCTGTCTATGTAAAATAGTGTCCTTGTGTCCCAAAATAGTTCATGTGACTTCCTAAAATTGAGCTATCATTACAGGAACCAGGAGAACACACTCATGATAATCCTTGGATTAGATTGTTGGACAATTAAAAACTGTTCTGGACAACTGAAAAAAATGCAAACCTTAAGAGAATTCTGAAAACGATGCAAAAAAGGAGAAGACTTAAAAGAAAAAAAAAAATCCCAGACACTGTGGCTGTAAGAAATGACAGGATATGACTGGGATCCAGCACTGCAGAACAGGGCACAGAAATGGCTTGTCTGAAGCTAGAAATTTCACATCACATCCTTCAAGGGTACACATGATTGGTGTTGAGCAGATAATCAGAATTCACTCCGGTAGAGCAGATAACTGATAACACAGTCTGCATATCTCAGTTCATGTGCAATCAAAATGATCAAAATTCACCATCAGGCAGGGAGTGTAGTGTTATGAAATGCATAATATTTCCTTCTTGGGTAAAAGTGAATTTACATTTCATAGTAGATAATAGGTTTTATATAACAAAATGACAATTTTTTTTCTTAGAACAATTTTGTCCACTGAATGGAAGTATTGATTTGCAGTGAACACAAAGAATATGCTTATACAATAGAGAGGAAATTATTCTGCTGCAGATTTTATTGAATTTAAAGTTCTTTTGTGTTGCTCTGCATCTTGATAGTTTAGGATGGGCAAAGATGGACCTAAAGCTTCATTTTGGCAAAAAGCTGGAGAGAGCCAAATTCTTCTGTAAAATGGAGTGGGGGCAAGCATGGAGTTCCTGGGGGCAATCTGGGATGAGGAGGCTGTAGAGGGAGAGGGGAGGTGAAAGACAAGCCAGTGAAATCGAGCTAGGCAAGAGTGCGGTACAGGGTATTAGTACTCAGGGAAGCGTCGCCAGTGATAGAGTGCCCCCAAGAAGAGTATGGATGTCTGATATCTAATTGAAGTGCTTTGCATTTCTGTAATGTAACCCCACATACCATTGCCCCACATCTTTAATAAAGTCTGTCCACAGAGGCCTGGCATGAATGGTCTTGTGTAGGTGTAGCCTGAGGAAGGGGTGAGTTCCGTGCCTTTGCGGACATGGCACAGAAGTGGCACAGGCACCGTGTGTGCCGGCTGATGGGTGATCCCTCAAATGAACCTTTGTTGGAAGCAGGAGTGAGAGCTGCAGGAAGCCTGGGGAGGCCTGTGGGAGTTTAGGGGGACTTTCTAGCCAATCGATCTGAATCTGACTACACTTACTGAAGAAATGAGTGGAAGAACTCAAGGCTAAATTAAAAAACAAAACAAAAACAAAACTTGGAATCAGAACATTGGCATATTTGTGCAAACTGAAAGAGGCTATTATCTATGCAGCATATATACATTCAAATGGCATAAAATATGAAATCAGATCTATCATCTAGTCCCATGAAATCCTATGAATCCCCTTGACATGATTAAAAAAAAAAAAGAAGGGGACCCCCAACTGTCTAGGGCATGAGCTAATGAAAAACATTTACTTGTATACCTAGAAAATAAATGAAAGGATCTCTCCCAGATTTTTGATAATTTTAATAGTAATTGTATCTTGGGGATAGAATTTTATCTTCTTCTTTATAATTTTTATACTTTTACAAAATTTCATTCACCAAATGTCTTAACTTTTTATCAGGAAAAAAAATCCAAATGCAAACCTGACATTTTAGAAAAAATATTATAGGTTAGAATTTGTTCATGCTACATTGGTCAATGGGAACAAGTTTAGGCTGCACAGTTTTTAGTTTAATTTTAAAAAAAATTATATGAAGAATAAACCCCAAGTAACACGTGAAGAAAGTAGCTTTATATTCACATTTTATTTATTTTGTTATTTCATGTTTTAGTTTTTTGGATTTATTCCACTTTAAAAAAGGCCATGTCAGAGGCCAGGTTACTAAGCTATCATAGAACTACAGTGGTTAATAAAGATTCAAGTTATATGTGACTGACAACTACTAATAAGCAACAATCTCCAGATAATCTCTTGCTCTGGGGGCCAGAGTATCAAAAGTAAGAGTGCTGGCTCGTCCTCAAGATCTGTCCAGCAAGCAGCAACGACATAATTATGCTGAGGGTAGTGAGAGTCTAGATCACTAAAGCTTGAGCTATGGAGGAAGCTGAGCTAGAGATAAGTCCTGGGAGGCTTTAAATTCCAAGGCAGGCAGAAAATGCTTCGTAAGAAAAAAAGACAGTGTGTAGCCTGGATGCCTGAAGCACAGATTCCATCCTAGAGTAGCATTCGAGTGTATTTTTAAACAAGATGGATGCATCGTTATAGGTCCCAGAAATAGTATGGCTTGGTTTACATGCAAGAACTCATCCACAAACTAATAAAGGCAGAAAAAAATACATGGTCTGAGGAAGTGTCCCATGATCACTCACCCACCTGAATTTGGAGCACAGCTAGGTCGGCATCCAGGGACCTCTTGGCTGGCAGTAATTTCTGGGTCACACGAATTTGTCTTTGCTTCTCAGCAATCTTTATTTTCAGGAATCGGATCTTTTCTTCCAGTAGATGTATTTCAATTTCTCCATTTAGTTTCATCTTCTCTTGGATATTTATTTTTTCATAAAAAATGCATATTTCTTCCTCCCGCTCTATCAGCTGAACGCCACTATGGTCAAATTCAGAGGCAGAGGCTAAGTGGGCATTGATTTACTAGGCACTGTGGTTCCCTCTGGCTTTGGATGCAAGAGATACATCAACATAGCACACTTCCAGAGGATCACAGATAATCACCAATGGCTTTCTAGTTAAATTACATCCACACTTTGGAAATCTCTAGGGATAGGAGGGTTACTGAGCCTCTCAACTTTGAGGCCGACCATGTGGTTGGCTAGCCACAGTGTCTCTGAAAGTCCCCAAGGTTTTCCTGGGGTGGGAAAGAATGTCATTCCCAATGCATAAACAAAGTGATCCCATAGTCTGATTTTCTGCAGATCCTTTTCTCGGGTCAGACTTGCCAACCAAGGCCTGGCCAGAAGCACACAGGCAGGGGGCCAAGGAATGTAGTTCTGGTGTCAGTCTGCCCTATATTAAGTTGCTAGGCCCATTAGTTTCTTCTCAAGTTGAATATTTCTGATTGTGATTTCCCCATAAACAGGCAAAAATCTATCCTTTGTAATCATGCCAGGAGAAAGACACCTCCTTGAATGGAGAATATGGGGAGGAAACAAAGTAAGAATGTTCTAACCCCAGCAGCTCTGGTCTGCATGACCGATCATGTATCACTGATCTGAGTGGCACCTGGGTGTACACTGTTTGTCCAAATGCTTTGGTTTGTGCCAGGAGCTGAATAGTATTTTTTTTCTCCCCTGGTGAAAAACCTACCAGCCCTTTGAAAATGTGCTGTTCTTCAAAGGACCCTAAAGGTCTTCCCACACGCTATGCATATCCGTTATTTCAGAGTTCCTCCTTTAATTGCTTCTATCTATGACTCCCCTTCCTCAAAACATGCATGCATGTGGTTGTACTTGACTAATCCCAGCCCTATATTTTGTCTGTTTTCCTTTCAAAGGCTCAAGATCAAGTTCTCTTGACAACAGAAGCCAGGAGCAATGTTTTACTACTTTTTTGTAGTCTCAAGATCTAGCACTCTAATGCCTTACACAGAATAGCACACAATCAAAGTTTGCTTAAAAAAATCTGATACCAGATGTGATTATCACAGGGCTCTGCAAATTTCACATTCCAATTTCTCAGAGCACAAGTAACTTGGGAGAAACCGCTGAAGTAAGCATTGATTAATGATATAATTGCAACCTGGAAGACATAATGCTACTCCTAAAGGTCTTACTAACTTGCTGAGCAAATGAACTAGGAGAATGGCTGAGTAAATATAATAAGACCAAACCTACCATAACCTTGGGTACAAGTTCCACACTTATTTATGTCAATTATGCTGAAAGAATCTGATGTTATAAGAGGCATCCCGAATGACCACTTAGGAAAGGACATTGATCTTCAAAAGCAAGCAACTTTCCCAAACCCCTCCTCTTTGCCTGTTTATGAGGACAGTATTTCTTTCTTTCTCTTTTTGTTTGTTTTTGGAGACGGAGTCTTGCTCTGTTGCCCAGGCTGTAGTGCAGTGGCTCAATCTCGGCTCACTGCAACCTCTGCCTCCTGGGTTCAAGCGATTCTCGTGCTGCAGCCTCCCAAGTAGCTGGGATTACAGGCACCCACCACCACACCTGGCTAATTTCTTGTATTTTTAGTAGGGATGGGTTTTCACCCTGTTTCCCAGGCTGGTCTCAAACTCCTGATCTCAAGTGATCCACCCGCCTTGGCCTCCCAAAGTGCTGGGATCATGCCACTGTGCCCGGCGTGAGGACAGTGTTTCTTATTTTCCAGGGAAGCAACACACAGTCCCTTCTCTCCAAAGGCTAATGCAACCTGAATATCACATTTCCCTCACTATTCACTGTCAAGTCTAGATAGAAAAAGAGGTGACATTCTTCAGTTGGATCCCTGGTGCTCTGTTCTCACACCTGGTTTTTACCTTTCATTTCGATGCTGAACAGCTTTCTCGTATCTTTTGCGAAGCTGCACCATCTCCTCTTCGATCATTGTGATCATATTGGCAAGTCTGTCAATGTTATTTAACTGGGCTTCCTTCTTTTCTTTCATTTCCTGAAGTTTTGATACAATTTTGCGCACATCGTTTTGCATGCTCTCTCTGATGGTAACATTGTTGGTGTGTTTCAGCATGGAATTTTGTAGCTTTCTTTTAAAATAATAAGACAATGGGTAAGATTATAATTTTCTTTAGTTTATTTAAAAGGAATAAAGGCTTCTGAAACACAAACACTATCAAAGCAGACCTTGCTTTAGTGTAGCCCTTGAAATGATACTAGTAATAATGATATTCATCTTATGATACTCTTCAGGAATTTTCATAATCCTTCCAGGTCTCAGATTTTCTCTGCTCCAGATTAGAACATCTTTCCTTTGTCCCCCAAAGTTCTGCTGCCCCCCTTTATCAAAGCGAGAGACTGCAGTCATTCATTTATTGTCATTCTCAGGAGACTGCTGTCTTGAGGACAGAGGTGGTTATATCCAATAATGTCCATTGGACATAAGGTGGTGCCTGACTCAGCCTGTGCCCACAATAAATGCTGAATGAATGCATGGCCTCTATAAATGTATTTTATTTTCAAGTTGGATGAGAACCTGATTAGGAAATCATATTTTTCTTTTCATCCACCCCGACCCCTGAAATGAGGCCACTTTATAATTGCTTTGTTGAAGGAAGCTGGGCAATAATGGCCATCAGAAAATTAGATCATACCCTGATCGTGTACTGTTTACTAACACAGGTGAAAGAGTCCAGCAGATCTTAGCACATGGTAAATAATAAATGAAGAAAACAACCATTTGCCAGATGCTCTTCTGAGTGTTTTTATATGAATTAGCTCATTTCACAGTAAAATGTCGCATGAAATAAGGACTGTTTGTATGGATAAGGAAAGTGAGCTCAGAGAGACAAGGCAACTTGTCCAAGGTTACACAGGTAATAAGTGGCAGGGGTGGTATTTGAGTCTGGACACCACCTCTTTCACCAATCTGCTATAATGTATTGCCTCCCACAACACATTAGATGCTTTACATCTACAACCAGGGGATGTTGGTTAACAAACGATTTGATTGTTTTCTAACTTCCCAATCCCGATTATTAGATTTGTGCTTTTCTTTCTAATTGGGCAGGTGAAAATCATCATAGTAAGCATAGTTATATGTTATGGTTTTTCATTCATTAAAAAATGACTCCCAAACAGTAGAAGCATGATAGATTATCATCTATAAAACAAGATGTTTGAACAAGGGCTTTTTCTGGCTAATTCTGGCTTTCTAAAATACTATTATTTTTATTTTTTTTTGAGACAGGGTCTCATTCTGTCACCCAGGCTGGAGGGCAGTGGCACCATCTTGGCTCATTGCAGCCTCTGCCTCTTTCCTATCTTATTATTCCCAGGATTTTTAGGGTTCAAATCAATCAGAAAACAAGCCTTTGAAAGGCCAATAGTTATTATAACACTTACCTTTCTTGACTAACGGCACTATTTCTCAGAATTTCAAGTTCATTTAATGACATTTTATGCCTTTCTTTTATTTCATTTACTTTCTGATGAGCTTTGTGGAGTAAGTTAACAAATTTGTTTCTTTCATTTCGAATGGTGTCATACAGTTTAGCAAACTCTCTCAGTCTGTAAAAATACAAAGTGTTTACTGAAACTTATGAAATAAACGTCAGGTTTTTTTCCCTCACCTACATAGATAAAACATCACATAATTACTTTACCTCCGATAAATTTCACATTTTTTCTTCTTGTGTATCCTGATTTCAAGATCCTTTGCTTTCATTTCTTTAACAATGTTGGTATATTTTTGCTGAAATGTAAAAATATGTGAAATAAATAACAACATATGAACACTCCCAGATTTATCCCACATCATTTCCTTCCATTAAAGACAATTCTCCAGCCTAGGCAACATAGTGAGACCTCATCTCTACAAAAATAAAAAAATTATCTGGGTATGGTGGTGTGCACCTGTAGTCCCAGCTACTCAGGAGGCTGAGGTGGGAGGATTGCTTGAGCCCAAGAATTCGAGGCTGCAGTGAGCCATGATTGCATCACTCTGCTCCAGCCTGGGCGACAGAGTGAAACCCTGTCTCTCCAAAAAAAAAAAAAAAAAAAAAAGAAAAAAAATTATTTCTTGGCTTGCTGGGTTGTACAGATCAGGGTGAAGGGTAAAGGAGATCTGAAAATTCCCTGGCTAGCTGAACTGATTCACACTGGCTAAGATAAACTGTTAACTGTTACCTGAGGAAGAGAACAAACAAGAGAAGGGAAAACCCAAAGAGCCTGCATGGCTTGGGTTTGAGGAAAAGTTTGGAGAACTTCTGAGAGAGGAAGAGTGATTTTGAACTGCACAGCTGGACTGGGTGAGCATAGTTTATGGAAAATAGATGAGAGAAGAGGATTCCTAGTAAGTTTTGGTGAGTGTTACAAACTGAACTCTCTGTGGTGTTTTGTCAGAGACTGAAGCAATGATTTTAAAGTGCTTTCCATTCTTTTGTATGTGGGGTGTTTTCCTACACAATAAGGCAACATATTGAGATCAGCTGTAAGGAGTGTTACACATAAATATTTTAAAAGAAAGCAGTTCCATTTCTAGAGTTCTAAAAAATATATCAAGTGCTAAATACACTAGTTATGTTCTTCAAATTGAAAGATACTGGTTCTTGCATCTGGGATAAGAAACATATTCAAAAATGAAGGATTTGCTGGTAGAAACCAGAGGAAAGAGTTTGTCAGTCTTCTCTCAAGGACTGAGAGCAAAGCCCTTTTGGTATGAGTGATTTGAAAGAAACTAGCCATAGAGCCAAGATTGGTGTGTAGCATTTTTCTAATGTTCTCCATGAGAATAGGGGTCAGGAAGAAATGAATATTTAAGTAACTGTATACAAGAATAATAAAACAGATGGGAAAATGTAGTGTCATCTATTTTGTCTTGGGGGTGATAGCGACATTGTTTTTTTCCTTCACCTTTGTCTTTAGGGATGTGGATGCGATGTGAACATAAAATATTAAGATTGACTGCCTTCTTATGGAAATTGCAGCTAAGTACAGGCAATGCTTAACACACTAATTCCTAATGCTAAAAATACTCAAGGGATAAACATTTGTCCTTTATCAATTTCCATATCTCAAGAAGAATTGTCTATTTTGGTTTAATACGAATTAGCTCATTTAATAATGAGGTTTGCTTTACATAGATTAGTCACACGTAGATAACATGTATATCAGTTTTTGAAATTAATTGAAAATTATTTAATTCATAAAACAGATCAGTGTTTCTTATAACAAATAAGTATACCTCTAGTGTTTCTGTAATTTCTAAAGAGAAAAGGGAGGAAGTTTCTAAATAGGAAAGACTCACTTGAGTGGGATGTTCCCTGCCAACACCAAGTTGTCCCAGACCCTGACTTGGTGAAGATGGCTTTCTCCTTCCTTCTTTTCCTTCCCTCCCTCCCTTCCTCCTTTCCTTCCTTCCTATTCTTTATTTTTCGTTTTTGAGACACAGTCTCGCTCTGTCACCCAGGCTGGAGTACAGTGGCACAATCTCGGCTCACTGCAACCTCCGCCTCCTGGGTTCAAGCGATTCTCATGCCTCTGCCTCCTGAGTAGCCGAGATTACAGGTGCCTGCTACCATGCCAGGCTAATTTTTTGTACTTTTAGTAGAGATGGGCTTTCACCATGTTAGGCAGGCTGCTCTTGAACTCCTGACCTCAGGTGATCCACCCGCCTTGGCCTCCCAACGTGTTGAGATTACAGGCGTGAGACACCGCTCCTGGCCCAAGATGACCTTCTCACATCTCTCCTCTCTCCTCTCCTTGTCCTGCTCCTGCATCTCACCCCCTCAGCCACCCTGTGCTTTCAAGCTGCGTTTCTTTCATCTACTCCTCCCTGACCACTTCTTTACCTAGTGAAACCCAACCACCCCATGAACTTCACTGTTGCTGCAGCCTTCATGATGGAGTCAAAATTGTTTAACATGGATTAAGTGACTTTCATCACCTGACTTCTCCTGCTCTCTGGTCTCATTATTTGACATCCTTTCTCCCCATCTTCCCATGTGCCAGCCATGCTTAACTTCTTTTAGTTTCTTAAATATTAAAGTAGAAAAATAAACAGTGAAAGGGGGACGTGAAGTGCCTGCAGTCGGTTGTGCAATGTAGATCTTCTCTTTTTTGCAAAAATCTACTTCATACCTCATTTCTCACTAATGCTTTGGTGTGAGTGAGCTCTTTCTGCAGAGTGAGAAGAAATACCATTCCATGTAAATACTTACTTAGAATGAGAACAAAGGATGTGCTTAGAAACAGACCAAACCAGGGTCATGTGATAAATTTTCTTTTTGAGAGGGAGTCTCGCTCTGTCGCCCAGGCTGGAATGCAGTGGTGCGATTTCAGCTCACTGCGACCTCCACCTCCTAGGTTCACACGATTCTCCTGCCTCAGTCTCCCAAGTGGCTGGGATTACAGGCACCTGCCACCATGCCTGGCTAATTTTTGTATTTTAGTAGAGATGGGGTTTCACTATGTGGGTCAGGCTGGTCTCAAACTCCTGACCTCAAGTGATCCACCTGCCTCGGCCTCTCAAAGTGCTCAGATTACAGGCGTGAGTCACCATGCCTGACCCGATAAATTCTTCTATTTTAGTAATATGTAATGTCCTGTTCATTTTTTAACAGGGAGCTTCTGGGCATGATCTGGACATAATCCTTATAAGGAATAAATGATTCTAATGGTAGGATTTTAGCTTGCATGACAGGAGGGCTGTTTTACCATTTGTTTTATTGTTGATATTAGTGGGGAATGTTGCACTGGCACTTTGTAGGAGGCCCAGGAAAATCATGGTGTGATGCAGCAACTAAGGGTATCTGGCATTCGATTAAATGATGCTGTCTTGATGAAGCTGGGAGGGACAGTTACCTAACGCTACCACTCTTGAGTTGTTCCTGGACAAATCACAGTGGAGTCTGAGATGGGAGTGAAAACTAAATGATATCTGCAGCCTATGCAGCTGCCAGCCCTGTGCACTGGAGGCACCCACTTTATTCTTACTGAAATTGCCATCTGTTCAAATCCTCTGCTTATTGTCAGTGATCTCCTTTCCCGTCTAAATTGTTGATTACTGTTAATTGAATCCTGGGACTATCTTTCAGCGCATGATTGAATCTCATTTAGGGAAGATTTATAGTCACTGGTACTTGAAGGAGAAGCACAGTTATAGTGGTTCCTTGGTATACATAGGGAACTGTTTCCAGGACCCTTTGAGAATACAAAAATCCAAGCATATTCAAGTCCCAAAGTTGGCCCTGTGGAACTCATCTGTAAGAAAAGTGGGCCTTCCATATTTGCAGGTTTTGTATTCTGTGAGTACTCTACTTTTGATCTGCATTTTGTTGAAAAAAATCTGTGTATAAATGGACCCATGCAGTTCAAATCCATGTTGTTCAAGGGTCAATTGTATAGCTTTCTTTGTTTTGAGTTTCCTTCCAGTTCTTTTTAATATTTATATATTTTAATTATACTTTAAGTTCTGGGATACATGTGCACAACGTGCAGGTTACATATGTATACATGTGCCATGTTGGTGTGCTGCACCCATTAACTCATCATTTACATTAGGTATATCTCCGAATGCTATCCCTCCCCCCCCCCACCCCACAACAGTCCCCGGTGTGTGATGTTCCCCTTCCTGTGTCCATGAGTTCTCATTGTTCAGTTCCCACCTATGAGTGAAAACATGTGGTGTTTGGCTTTTTGTCCCTGCGATAGTTTGCTGAGAACGATGGTTTCTAGCTTCATCCATGTCCTAATGCACGTTGCATTATAACGAGGCTACCCTGACCTCTTGTAGTTATCAATGAATGGTTAAAAAAATGCAGTTACCTGAGCTTTCAGGAAATCCTTGGACTTTTGTTCCTTTTCATCAATTTTGATTTGAGTCATGCGGACAAGGTTGAATACTAGCTCTTTCATGTTTTCTTGCTCCTTTAAAAGCTTGTTTTCTTCTGCAAGTTGTTGTTCTACTAACTTAGACTCCATTTCTGATATAATTTTCTTTTGAAAAAAACACAGATAATATTATAACTTATTTGTTTGAAGGAATACAATAAAGCTAGTATCTTAGACTACCTTTTTATTTCCTATACAAAGTGTATTTTTTTAAACAGGCCAGGTGTGGTGGCTCATGCCTGTAATTCAAGCCTTTGGGAGGCTGAGGCAGGACGATGACTTGAGGCCAGCAGTTCAAGACCAGCCTGAGCAACATAGCAAGATCTCTCTCTATAAAAAAAAATAAAAAATAAAGTAATGGTGTTTTAGCTTATTTTTTTCCCTTTATTTTGTAATATAATGTGAAAATCAGTGGGTTAACATGATAGAACCTTTTTGTATTCAGACTGTATTTTCAAGTGACTAAGAAAAAGAAGAGACATAAAAACAAAAGAAAATTTGAACTTAGACATCGGTGAAATAAAACATCTGTGGTTTACTTTTAATGTAATCAACAGCCCATAATTTAAAAATCTCATTCCTTTGAATACTTTTTGCGGTTCAAACACATTCTTTTTTTCTCAAATTTAATGTAGGATTGGAGTGCACTTTGAGATGAAGAAATATGCCCACATTAAGCATACTCTCTTTGATGACTCTCTTATTGATAAGGTTTTGTAGAGCACAGTTAAAAGCACAACTTTGTATGAACCCTTCTTAGATAGAAGCTTAAATGAGCGTTGATATTAACCTGTTGGGCCAAATTCCTCTTAGCTACTTCAACTTCCTTGTGAAGCTCTCGCCTTCTCTCTGATAACGTAGAATCATCTTTGGGGATAGCTTCGATCTGGAAATCAAAATTTAAAAACACGCATTTATGTAAGAAATAAATCTTTGGGAGGCTGAGGCAGAGAATTGCTTGAACCCGGGAGGCAGAAGTTGCAGTGAGCTGAGATCGTGCCACTGCACTCCAGCCTGGGTGACAGAGTGAGACTCTGTGTGAAAAATAAATAAATAAAATTCACTGCCATGTAGTCAACCTCATCACACACTTTTTGAAAATGCTGAGCAAATCACGAGTCTCAATCTTATAAGAACTTCCCTTTATGCCAAATATTCTTTATAAGCCATGGCAAATTAAAATATGAAGACCTGCCAAAAATCTATAATTTGCCAGCTGCAAATATTTATTATTTAGAAATAAATCTTACTAATAGCTAACACTTATTGAACATAAACTAAGTGTCCAGCAAGGTTCTAAATGCCTGTATATACGATCTTATTTCATCATTACAATACCCCTCATGAGGTGGGGAATATTTTCTCCAGTTGTACAGATGAAGAGAATGAGGCACAAACACATTTAAGCAACTTGCCTCAATGGTGCAGGTGCAAACCCAGGGAGGTAGTCTTGGAACCCATGATCTGCCTAACTCATGACCCAGCACTTTGGAGACATGAATATACTATGACTATTCAAATTATAGTTATTATAAAATGTGAGTACATTTATGAAATCTTATAGGATAAAGAAAAATATGTAATTTATTAATAATAGTGGGGATAGTTTGCTACTTATATGCAGTCATTTGATTAGTAGCTGGAAATTTCTTACACAAAAGAAAAGCCTCAACTTTTTGGTTGCTACCTAAAATTTCACCATTATATTTCTGTTGTAATGGCTTGCACTTTTCTCCTGTGTTGACATACTTTGGGGAGAAGGCAAATCTCACTCTGTAAGTCTTTGTTGCCCTATTAGGAATGAGCTTGTCAGGTTCTTTGTGATGAAGACTAGAGTAGAGAGGAGGACAGGTGGCAGCTGATGGGGAAAGGGTACCATTCAAGGCTACAGGGAGGGTCATCTTGGGGTGCTTACAGCCTACCTGACTTAGAGCAAGTTTACAGTTGGCTATTTACACCAAAAGCACATGACTCCAATCTGATGTGGTTCAGTTCCTACTATGACAGCACGCACTTGTAGGCCCTAAGGTTGAATACTGGCCAAAATTTAGACCCAAGAAAGGAATATCACGCTGTCCAGTGATTTGAAGGTTACTTCACAGGATCTTTTTGAGGATCATGCTGCTATGTTAAAGTTACTGAAGTGTGTCTTTGGATGCCCCATCATCCATGAATCAGGGTATCTTCAGTAGCACCTTCTGTACCTTCAGGTGTCCATGTCCTGCTTTTCCATTGGGTCTCCTACCCTGGAGCACTAGCTCTTGAGATGATGCACACACTGGACTTAGGAAAATGAGATGTGCTCTTGTGAAACATGTCTGACAATATTACAGAATGTTGTGGGCTTAACAAACATAACATTGCTATAGCAGATCAGAAAAGGGAGAACTCAGTATAGAACTGAATAATTGGGAAGGCCTTCCTGGAAGATGTGAATATTCATCAAGGAAGACTTGATTTCTCCTTTAGGAAAGTCAAGTTAAGACCTCCTGGATAGAGGAACTCCAGCAAACATCCTCGGTCCCTGTCTGATTCTCTGCTACAGGTGTGCCTGGAGTGGGCTGTCCTCATGCTCGGCTCCCGGGTGTAGGCAGATCTAAACGTGAGTAACAGGTACCAGGAACCCTTATGAGGTTTTGACAGAAAATATGATGAGAGCACACTCACTAGCTACTATGTCAACTAAAGGCTCTCGACAGATTTTTCTGGCTTGAGGTCTAGACACTTTGGTTATTTCCAATATTTTGAAGCACAAACAATACTGCAATAAATTGTATTCGTTTTTGAACTCTGGCTACTGCTTCTCTGATACCATTTTCAATTCTCCATAAAGCCCAGCCCTCTAGTTTCAGGCAGGAATTAGGTAGGCTTGGCTTGTGGAAGAGGTGACATGATAAGCCATTGGTAGCAGAGCCTCCTGGTTGCCTAGCCAATAGCTACCCTCCACCTTGATCTTAGCAACTCTATTAGGGTTCTTTGTATCTCCATCTCCATATATATATATATATATATATCTCCTATTAGTGTGTGCGTACATATATATATAATAAAAAGGGGAGTTTATTAACTATTAACTCACAGGATCACTGGGTCCCACAATAGGCCATCTGCAAGCTGAGGAGGAAGGAAAGCCAGTCTGAGTCCCAAAACTGAAGAAACTTGGAGTCCGATGTTCGAGGGCAGGAAGGGTCCAGTACGGGAGAAAGATGTAGGCTGGGAGGCTAGGCCGGTCTCTCATTCACATTTTTCTGCCTGTTTATAGTCTAGCCACACCGGCAGCTGATTAGATTGTGCCCACCCAGATTAAGGGTGGGTCTGCCTTCCCCAGCTCACTGACTCAAAGGTTAATCTCCTTTGGCAACACCTTCACAGACACACCCAGGATCAATACTTCGTATCCTTCAATCCAATCGAATTGACATTTAGTATTAACCATGACAGCAACAGAATGCCATTTTTTTTTTTTTGTTTGTTTGTTTGTTTTTCAGAGCTGCAATATATCCAGGAGTCCTCACACTTCTTTGCAGCTGGGGGTGCCCATACGAGCTAAGACAAGCCAATGAAATGTAAGTGGAAGTCTGTGAGGAGGGGTCCTGGGAAAGTGGCTGTTTTCATGTTAAAAGGAGCTGGCCAAGCCAGCAATCATGTATGTCTTTTGCTCGTTGCCCTTCCTCCTCCTTTTGCGAGTTTATGCTTAAAGGTGGAATAGCTATTTTCTGACCATGTAGAAACAATGTACACACTAAGGTTGACTGAAAGGGGAGCTAAAAGGATCCTAGACTTTTCATTATGTGAAATAACCTGTTGTGCCTACCTGTGCTCTTTTAATTAAGTGAGTAAAACGACTCCCTATTTAGCAAAATCATTATAGTTGAGTTTCTGTTACTCGTTGAGGCCAAATTGCAAACCTAACATAATAGGTGTTTCTTTTGAAAGGAAACCTTCCTAAGGTAATCTGGAAAATAGGCTGGAGTTAGACTGAAGTCTCCGTTAATGTGGGAGGAAAATAACTATCAAGTATCAAAGTTCTAATTACATGGACTGGAGTTACTTTAGATATTTTCCATTTCTTTTGAGCCCCAAATTGCATATATCAGGTTTTGTAAGCTTATGATAGTTCTTTTAGCTTTCATAGTGTAGCATTTCACACTTAAAATGTATTTATTGTGACCAAACAACAGAAATGTGTAAAGCAAAAAAAAAAAAAAGAAAAAAAAATCTGCTTCCTACCTCTGCTACTTCAAGTACTACTCCCCAGGAGTCACTATTAGTAGTTTTGGTGTCTGTTCTTCCAGGCATTTTCAATGCATGAATAATCATCAGTAACTTTCATAAAAGTTAAGAAATTAGACATTATTTGTTGCTGTAAATATTCCAATTATTTGATATCAGTGAACCTCAGTTTAACACTTTGATATTTTTCTAAAGCATTCCAACCTTTCATGAGGCTTGTACCTTGAGTTTCTGGGAGAGTCTCTATGTACAAGTCAAATGCCATAGGAGAATCAAACAACTGTCTCTGGGGGGAAATACATCCTGAAGAATAGCTACAGCTCTTCATGTTTACCTTTTATCTCTTTTAGTTTTGGATTGCATGCAAGTCTGAAAAAATGTTCACTTGGGCTGGGAGTGCCTGGCCGGACCCACTTCTGTTTTCAAGTACTGCCAGCTGTGGGCAGTGGCTGGGCTAATTATAAATCACAGGGTCAAAGAGGAAGTTAGTCTCTCACTGAAACTCTACTAGAACGAAAACAGATTTTTCTTAAAATCAACAAAGGAAAAGGATTTTAATACATTTTAATTTCTGTTAGTTTTATATTCTATGGGTGCTATTTTGTGGACTTAATAGCTAGTAGTGTCATAATATAAATAGTTATTATAATATTTATTAAAATCTGAACAACTCGTGTGCATTCCACTGCAAACTCCTCTTCGGTCAAAGGCCATGCCTCACATATTTTGTGTCCGGTCAGATCAAACTACAGTGACAAGCCTCACCATCACAGACAGCTTCCAATTAGATTTATAGCAGCCCATGCTTAAATATAAGCAGATAGCCAAGAATTACCATATATTGGAGGAAAGCTTCTAATAAGAAAGAGACAAAAACAAACAAAAAAAAGAAAATACAGAAAAAACACGGAGAAAAAGTCTTATTTAGGACAAGAAGAAGAAAAAAGAAACTATCATTAATAGCTTTGGCCAGGTGCGGTGGTTCACGCCTGTAATCCCAGCACTTTGGGAGGCCAAGGTGGGCAGATCACAAGGTCAGGAGATCGAGACCACGGTGAAACCCCGTCTCTACTCAAAATACAACAAAAAATTAGCCGCATGCAGTGGCGGGCGCCTGTAGTCCCAGCTACTTGGGAGGCTAAGGCAGGAGAATGGCACGAACCTGGGAGGTGGAGCTTGCAGTGAGCTGAGACTGCACCATTGCACTGCAGCCTGGGCGACAGAGGGAGACTTGGTCTCAAAAAAAAAAAAAAAAAAAAAAAAAAATAGCCTCAGTGACATAAGAGATTAAAGATACTATGAAAAAGAAACATTCAGAGAACAAAGAACAAAGAGAGCACATGGAAATATAAAATATGATAGCATAATGAAAGAGTAGAAGGGTTGAAAGGAAAACTTGAGGAAATTTCTCTTTTAGCAAGTCAAATTACAAAAAAGAATGGAAAATAAAAGAAAAAAGACAAGAAAATTAGAGGACTGTTTTAGAAGGTCCAACATCTGCGTAAAAGGAATCCAAGACAGAACAGAGAAAATCAAATGGACAAAATTAAATAATTTAAGACCAAGTATCGGAACTTTGGAAGGACATACATTTCCACAGACAGACAACCCACTCAGTGCCCCACACAGTGGAAACAATGGGAACATCATTGTAAAATGTAAAAATTCTGGAGGCAAGTAAGAGATCCCACAAATTCCCAGCATGGAAAAATAAATGGCTTCAAATAAAGGATCAATATTTAGAATGACATCAAATCTTCTTAACAGTGAAGCTAGAAGACAGTTAATCTAATGCCTTCTTCCTGAGGGAAAATGATTTCCAACCTAAAATTCCATATCCAATTAAAGTACTAATCGTCTGTATGGCTAGTGTGATGGTAAAATATTTTTTAGCATGCAAGGTCTTCTGACACACAATTTCTGACACACAAAGTCTTAAACAATTACTTTTTCACTAACATTTTTCTCATGAAGCTACTGGAAGGCATGTCCCCTCCTCCAAAAGGGGGTAAGCTAAGAGAATAAAATAGATGAGACCCATGAAATAGAGTCTGAAGAGAGGTGAAGGGCATCACCAACATGATGGAGTGAGGCTCCTAGGATGACAGCAGTGCAGTAAGCACATAGAGAAATGGGACTACTAGAAATGGGAACAAGTCAGAAGGCTGAGAAAGAAAAAGGCAGCCCCTGATATCCAGGAGCAGAACTGGTACTCATAGGTAGGCCTTGGTATTCTCCTGTTGAACATAAACAATTGCCCAGAACATCAACTTCAGACAAAGCCACTCTGTAATCATGATGGATCAGGACAAAAACAAGGCCACTGCATAATTGTATTTGAACATAGACAAAAACATGATCATTGTCCAAGCCACAAAATACCATAAATTCTCCATGTACAGCTTTGTTTAACAATCACAGCTTTAGTCTCCATCTAATCTTTTCTTTTTCTAGGTAAAATTTAAGATACTCTACCACAGAATTACTCTCATTTCCTGAGAACATCCAAATTCAGGGCAAAGTCCCATTTCTTTAAACCATTCCTCAAGTCACATGACTCCTGTAAGTCCTTTCTAATACCCTCTACTGAGACTCCCTACAATTCTCCATGGCGTGTGTTCTCCCTTGTTGCAATGTGTAATAAACTCAGCTCATTAAACTACTGGTGTTTTCCTGTTAGTCTTTGGCTAGAGGTCATTGATGAGGCTTAGAAGAGATTTCTTTAAGAAGAGTAAATGAATAGGCCATCAAATGTGTTTTAACATACTGGTTTATATAATTGGAGAAGAATTTGGGATTGAACTAATAAACACACCGAAAACTATAAAAGTGTAGAAACAGGATGTTTATAAATTCCTGGGAACACAAAATTTTGTAAGGAAGGGTAATTATATAATATCACATGGCTCAGGCATGAATAGCCTTTATATATTCATAATAATGTGAATACCAAATTCTGAACTAATCAAAATTATGACCTGAGAATACTGTGTGTACAGAGGGACAAGAAATGTACATGTGGTGAACAGGGGTCTAAAGAGGGCTGAATCCTCATCTTTTATAGTGACAAGTATGAAGATCAATTCTACAACTGAAAACTCAAGTAGCAGCATCATAGCATGTTACTTGGGGTATGAAGATATACCGAAAGAATTGGCTGAAGAAACAGCACTTGATTAGGAAGATGACTTGATTAGGAATGGGAAATACATGGACAATCTTTCTTTCTATGCCTGGGGCAGACATCACCAATCAACTACAGAGCTCCTATCTGACAAGTCATCACTGGGCCTCAGAATCCTTTGCAATATTGGGCCGGGCGCGGTGGCTCACGCCTGTAATCCTAGCACTTTGGGAGGCCGAGGCAGGTGGATCACCTGAGGTCAGGAGTTCGAGACCAGCCTGGCCAACACGGTGAAACCCCATCTCTACTAAAAATATAAAAACTAGCCGGGCTTGGTGGTGGCTGCATGTAATCCCAGCTACTCAGGAGGCTGAGGCAGGAGAATTGCTCGAACTGAGGAGACAGAGGTTGCAGTGAACCGACACAGTGCCACTGTACTCCAGCCTCAGCAACAGAGTGAGACCCCATCTCAAAAAAAAGAAAAGAAAAAAAAGAATCCTTTGCAATATCATCACTGCAGGGAGCTACGCCCAAATGGAGGGAGCTGAGCTGGCGTTTGAGATGAAACCTATTTGTTTTTATAGTATGATCTTTAAGATTCCTCTTGGTTCCTTCATTCTGTGATTATGTGAATTAAGGATCCATTGAATGTCTTGAGCAGGTGAGTGACACATGAATGTGTCACTTAAGAATATAAATTTGTTAGCAAAATGGAGGAAAAATTGGACATGAAAGGAGCTGGACCTATGGAGAACAGCTGGTGTACAGCTGCAGTCATTTAGGTAATGTAGAGTGGGTACTGAGAGGCATTTCCAGGGTTTATCAGTAGGGCCTGATGATGTCATCTTCTCCATATGAATAAAATAGCCATATTCACAGTCCCATTCTGACTATACCATTTACTTTATAGCCTTTCAAAGAGTTCATATGTATAAAGGAAGGAAGACAATATTTACTGAGTATCTTCTTGGTACCACACACTTCCCCATTTGTAATCACTCATTTTTTGCAATAATCCCAGTTCAAAGGTTTGGAAACAAGTAACATAGGTAGGAATTCAATGGATCTAGAATCTGAACCTGACTGTGCCTGACTCAAAGTTGAAGCTCTTCTCAGTATACTATGTTGTTATCATTGCCTTCAACACTGAAATGAGTCACGGAGAAAATTGCAGAACCACTTTTAAATGAGAGCAAAGGGAGATGAAATTGCTAGAAAACTACAATTGAAAAATTATAGTATATAGAAAGTGCCATATTCACTTGGTAAGAGGATTTTGTCATTGTCACAATCTTGGACATGATCTTATGTTTAGAAAGCGAATAACTTTACAGACTCATGATATTCTAACCCCTACAACATGATGGTGTCAGAGCAAAATCCTAGGAATCATGATTTTGTTTCTTTTCAGTGCCAAGTGCAAGTCAATAAGCGCCATGTTTAAATGCAGAGGTATACTGTAATGTGTGATATTACATGAGAGTATGATGCCTTTGCTTAAGGAATTCCAGTTTGTCATGCCAACGCACATGGTCATTAGAAGCTCTGATGGTTTTGACTAACCCCAGCAAAGTCTTTCTGCCTATGGCAGGCAAATCTTCCACCTGCCCAAATCTAGACTTGGCAATTGTCTCACGGAGGCAAAAGGCCACCTATTCCTGCTCACCAGGAAGTGATGATGCCTTTGTGGAATTTACTTCCTACTTGCATATGTCTCTTAAACATATATGATTTTTAGTTTATTGATTTTTTTCTGGCTGTTATAGCAGAAACGATGGCCCATCACAACGTTTTCTATTTTAACTAGAAGTGGAACTAGTAGGATTACATTGTGTGTTAGGTTTATGTGTCCCTTCTATGGTACTTAATCTAGATTTTCCGGTAGAAGTGAACCTAAGTCTGTTTTTTTGTGTGCAGTCTTTTAGAACCAATCTTGTGATTTTTACCAATGTATAACCCTTCTTGAGCTAAGCAGTATTAATTTATGAGGCAAATTATTTCTTCTATTTAGGTTACCTTACTCTTCAATATTAAGAAGAATGCTTTGATGATTCAGCATTAGAAGCATATTGAATGGATTAACTTTATTTACTACCATAACTACCAAAATTGGTTATTAAAGGTAATTATACATTTTATCCTATTGTTTAAAGAAATCTTACTGAACAGTTATTTGATCAATAAACAGGAATTGTTTTATTAGTACAAGCAACATTTGCTGGTTTTAAGAGTCTCTTACTCATCACACTGAGGTTTCCATTAGTACTTTGAATACACATTATACCTGCGGTCTACTATAAATCTTACTATGACTGAGGTGGGGTGGCCACAGGATCTGTGTTTGCCCAAAGTTCCAATTTAACATCCTAACGTGCAATGCTTTGGGCTAAGATGGAGTAGCTTGTAGTAAACCAATGCTTCCAACAAGAATAACTTGGAAAGTTGGAATGAAAATATGTTTGAGGGCATAAGAGTTGCAAAGGTTAGTAAAGTTAAAATCAAAGGTATTAGCACTGTCTTGGAAGTAGTAAAAATACAAATAATTTATATTTGACTCTAGTAAGTCAAAGATGACTGTTGTAATCTTCAGGGTAACCGCCCAAAGAACAGAAATAGAATGTAAAACTAACTGATGCATATCTAAAACAAGGATAGCAGAACAATATGAAATGTTGATTTCATATTGTTCTGGGAAGGGTATGTGGCAGAGAAAATGGAACATGAAGCAGATGGGACACAGAGAAAGCAAAAGTAACATCACAGAGTAAGGTCAAATATATCCACAATTACATTAAATATTAATTTTCAGACTAAATACAAGAATTAAAAGGCAGAACTTATCAGACTAGATTTTGAAAAGTATGTGCTATGAGACACACCAAAATGAGGACACAGAAAGAGTGATGGTAAATAGGGCTGGGTGCGGTGGCTCGTGCCTGTAATCCCAGCACTTTAGGGAGGCCGAGGCTGATGGATCACTTGAGGTCAGGAGTTTGAGACCAGCCTTGGCCAACATAGTGAAAGCCTGTCTCTACTAAAAATACAAAAATTAGCGGGGTATGGTGGCACATGCCTGTAATCCCAGCTTCTTGGGAGGCTGAAGTACAAGAATTGCTTAAACCTGAGATGTGGAGGTTACAGTGAGCCAAGACGGTGCCTGCAGTCCAGCCTGGGCAGCAAAGCAAGACTGCCTCCAAAAAGAAAAAGAAAAAAAATGAAAGTAAATAATACCATGCAGAATCTAACACGCCAAAAGATAGTGTAACTGATGTTACTATATTAAAATCAGACAAAATAATCTTCTAAGGCAAAAAGCACTACTAGAGTTAAAGAGATTTCAGAGTGATTCAAATAAATCTACCTGTTGGAACTGTAATAAAGTGATTAAATAAGAAGTATATATATCTTTAATATACTACGTATAACAGTTAAACAAAATAGTTATTTGTGAAAACACATATGTAGTAGAACATACATGTTTTGTTTTGCAAAAAGACTATAAAAGTACATTTTGCCTCACTGAGATAGAAAACTTCCTTTTTTTGTTTGAGACGGAGTCTGGCTCTGTCGTCCAGGCTGGAGTGCAGTGGCATGACCTCAGCTCACTGCAACCTCCGCCTCCCGGGTTCAAGCGATTCTCCTGCCTCAGCCTCCCAAGTGGCTGGGATCGTGGGCATGCACCACCACACCCGGCCAATTTTTGTATTTTTAGTAGAGACAGGGTTTCACCATGTTGGCCAGGCTGGTCTTGAACTCCTGACCTCAGCTGATCTGCCCACCTCGGCCTCCCAAAGTGCTGGGATTACAGGCGGCAGCCACTGCGCCCGGCCAGAGAACTTCTTGGAAAGATTGTAAGTGCCATCTGACAGCAAGATGAAGTCCAAGTCCTAGTCATTTGTAACACTTATAACCCTAACCAATTTTTTCACGCATGTTGCTTAAGATTGGTCTTTCAGTCAGGACAGGCTAAGTTATGCTACAGAAATAAACAACCCCCAAATATCATGGCTTCGAACTACCAGAGCTGTTTCCTACAAAGCCTGTGGGCAATCAAGAGGACTCTGAGACCACTGTTGGCTCAGCATTCCCAGCTGCTCCCATTTTACAGCACCTCCATGGCGTCATGCACTTCTACAATTACCACAGGAGAGGGAAAAACAGCTAGAGGGTCTCACATTGGCAATTAGATGTTATAGGCTGGAAGTGACGTGTCACTTTTCTGTACAATCCTCTGGCCAGAATGAGTTACATGACGCTGCTCAACTGCAAAGGGTGCAAGGAAGTATAAACTTTCTATGTGTCCAGGAGGAGAGGAGAACTAGGCATAGGTTAGGATCAGAGGTGTCTACCACAGCTGGAAACTCCTGTTCAAATTTCTTAGGTCGTGACCCTCCATAAGGTTCTGTAGCATGACAGTCCTGAAGAGAATGGGGAAGGTTTCTATACACCTAGCTGCTTCATCTCAGAGGCTGACCCCTTTTTCGCTCAAGGAAGGCTCTAGCACAAGGCTGCAGCCCTCTCAAGGATCCTCTGCCCTTTCAGTGGCACTTGGTCATTTACCACAGGGAGTGCCCTCTGAGAGAGAAGTGAGCCAGGGGCCACAGGACCCCTCACTTGGGAACACAGAGGCAGGTAACAGTTGTCTTGAGCATCTTCTGACTGGAGTACACCTCTGACCCTGCACAGAATTAGCCAGGCAGCCTGATATTGGGTTCTGGATTGCCCTTGGCTAGTTGGAAGTGCAGGCTGCTGATCATCTATATCTACGTAATTCGATCTAGTCCTTCACTGTTATAGTCTGCCATGACACCATGCCAGATCTGACTCTTTCAACTGGTGAAAATAATGATCCACTTGGCCCCATTCTGCAGTGAACCCTCTAGCTCTTCTAGAACTGGATGGTCCAGTCATTTCCCCAGGTCAGGTTGATGGATGACTGATCCAAACAAGACATTTTTCTAATCTTGGGTTAGCAAAATGAGATTACGAAACATTATAGGACTATAGGTTTCAAAATAGGCTTGATGCATTTGAAAATTACCTTTTCTCTGTTACCTGTATTTTCTTCTTCTCTGTTGGCAGCAAAAACAACTTCCTAAAATATTTTTCTTCAAAAGTTAGCACCAAGCTTAAAAATCAGATGGTAGTTTACAGCCCTCACCTCTAATAGAAGCCTTTGATGCAGCGCTTGAGTTTGTGTAAGTGCATCCCAGGACACTTTCAAGAGCACTTCCATCTTCCTTAAATTTCGAAAATCTCGTTCTTTCTCTCTTTGCTTCCGAGAAAGTTCATCATGGTAGTTCTGCTTGTCAATGAGACTGTTGCGTAAATTGAGATCCAAGATCCCTCTGTTCCAGGTAAAGGAAGAAGATGAAAATGATTTTGTTATCAGCTGTCCTAAATGTTTTTCAAAACTTATCAAGACAGCATGCTGAATATTGGCTCCCAATCTCTTCTGGCAAAGACCTAAAAACAGAACTACCATTTGAACCAGCAATCCTATTACAGGGTATATACTCAAAGAAATATAAACTGTTGTATCATAAAGACATGCACACGTTTGCTCATCACAGTGCTATTCACAATAGCAAAGACACAGAACAAACCTAAATGCTCATTGATGACAGACCAGATAATGTGGTACATATGCCATGGACTATTATGCAGCCATAAAAAAGAATGAGATCATATCCTTTGCAGGAACGTGGATGGAGCTGGAGGTCATTATCCTTGGCAAACCAATGCAGGGACAGAAAACCAAGTATCACATGTTCTCACTTATAAGTGGGAGCAAAATGATGAGGATACATGGACACATAGAGAGGAACAACACACACTGGAGCCCTTTGGAGGGTGGAGGATGGGAGGAGGAAAAATAATAGGTACTAACTTGGATAACAAAATAATCTGTACAACAACCCCCCATGACACAATTTTACCTATAACAAACCTGTATGTGTAAGCTTGAACTCAAAATAAAAGTTTAATAAAAGACAGCATGCTCAGTATATACACACACGACTATTCTCATGTTGGAATCATAAATTGTAAATAATGCCAAAGGCAACTAGGTTTGTGAGTTGGTATCATTTAGAACTGCAGTCTTATAACCCCCACCCCCCAAAAAGATAACACATTGGCAGAGATAGAAGCCTCCAGTTTCCTTGAAATTTTACTTAAAAGCAGGACATAGGCTGGGCGCGGTGGCTCATGCCTATAATCCCAGCACTTTGGGAGGCCAAAGTGGGTGGATCATGAGGTCAAGAGATCGAGACCACCTGGCCAACATGGTGAAACCCTGTCTCTACTGAGAAAAAAAAAAATTAGCCAGGCGTGGTGGTACGCATCTGTAGTCCCAACTACTTGGGAGGCTGAGGCAGGAGAATCGCTTGAACCCGGGAGGCAGAGGTTGCAGTGAGCCAAGATCGTGCCACTGCACTCCAGCCTAGCAACAGAGCAAGACTCCATCTCAAAAAACAAACAAAAAAAAGCAAGACATAAAACTCTCCTAGGGAATTACACCATGAAATTGCTTCTACTAGAAAAAAGTCAAGATGGCCTAAGAAGTATCATTCATTTGTTGGCAAAATCCCTCAACTAAACATAACATACTCCAGTGATAAATTTTCCAAAGGCACATTCAGAAACTTACAACATACAACAGATTTTATCCTGAAAATTTGAAACAGAAAATTGAGAAAATTTGAGTAAAGTATCAAAAAATACTTCAAAGTGCTTTATTTGATAATATATTAATGGTAAAAGTTGATTTAAAATTATTTTAAAATATTTATTGACTCAACACCAAAGTGAAATTATATTTTGAATTCTCAGATATAAATTGAAGAAAAATTTAGATGACATAAATACACAAATATATATACATATATACATAAATATAACTAACCTTTCAGTTAATGAAGTTGCTTCATTCTCTCTGGCTAATTCCAATAGCTTGACCAATTGGTTATGTTCTCGTTCTTTGATTTCAAGTAAGGCTCGTTTGCCTTCAACTTCCTTTATTACATTTTCCTTCTCTTCCACTATAGCACTAACCTTGTTTTCAACTTTCTTTAGGGAGTCATTTAGCTTTTTGACTTCTTGTTCCAAGACAATTTTTTTCTTTTCCATTTCTCTGTAGGGGATACACACACACACACACACACACACACACACACACACACACACACACACACACATTTGCCTTATTTTGAGGCCATGCTGGCTTTACCTATTCTTGCTTTCTAACCAGGCAGCAGAAGAGACAGTCATAAATTCAATGATCTCAGCAGTGGATAAAGACCACAGATGGGTGGGACTTGGAGGGTATCTCCACTGAGTACCACGGAAGGCAGGAATTTGCCCAGCCTCTCTACTTTCTCTGCAGATCCCAATTTGCTACCATCTCCTGTGATTCAACCCTCATCCTGACCAGCCTCCTGGAACTGACCTGAGTTTCTCAACTTTGATGTTGGTGAGCTTAGTTTTTAGAACAGTTACTAATGCCTGCCTAATTTTTCCCTTTTCTCTTAAGATTAGTCACCAGAGTAATTATATTATTTTTCCAGAATTTCGTATCTTCACTTAAAATCTCTATCTTTTTTGGTTCCTCTAAACAATGAGAAGTTCCTCAATGACCTCTGCCTCCCAATCTACTCTGAATATCTGAGGGGTATTATACACATGAACGGGTGGCAAAGTGGGAAGTTACTATTATTTGGGGTTTGGGCTGTTGCCTGGCTGATATACTTCTAGACTATGAAATTCTAACCAGTTCACATAATTTATCCCATGCACTGCTCTGTTAAAGTCAACTGAACTTCTCCATAAAAATATGATTTATAAGTTGGCAACAGAATCTGGACCCATAATTAAGCCATAAATATTATGAATGATAGTAATTTAGTGCATTACTTTCTTTTAAAGAACTTGATATAAACAACCCAGACAGGGCCCAAAGCAGAAACTTCTAAAATTATCATAGTAATTTAATGTGTTCAATGGTTAGTACTCTTGTTCTAGTGTGCACACACAACTTGGACTGGGAGGGATTCAAAGTAAAAATATTAAATCATACACTTTTTTGCGTGTTATTTTTTCTATCTCTTTCCCAATTTGTACTGGAATGGTTTGATGGTGGGCCACTTCATCCTAGTAAAGAAACGAAATCATGTTAAATTATGCGGTCTTCGACTAGAAGCAATTAAGACAAGAAAATTAAATATGAGAGAGAAAGGAACTACAATATGTAGACACTTACCATCTGCCCTGTGTGCTTTAATTACCCATTTAATACTCACAGTGATCTTGTAAGCTCTCCCTCTATTAGTAGTTGTCTTAGGGTCTGTTTCTGGGGAGCCCTGCCTAAGACTCATGCTACAAGAAGTTAAATAAGTTTCCCGAAGTCACACAGCTAGTAAATGGCAAGGCCAAGCTCAGAAGCTAAGTTTGTCTAACACCGCACCTCCCACCATGCTCTGCGGATTCATAGGGGGTTCAGTTGAAATCTCAAGAGTCTTACGTACACAGCAAGGGTTATAGAAAAGCCCCTTCCTGCCCAAGGTTGTCATTGGACTTTGGAGCCACAGGTAACACATATGCAGGGAGGTTGAATCTGTCACTGCAGTGTGGTGGGCGAGACATTTCTCTGTGGGGTCTTGCTCAGTCCTGGGGCAGATCAAATTTTGTGGGGCTGAAACTTGTACAATCTGGGGGGCCCTCGTTAAGAGAGACAGTAAAAAATTACAAATGACTTCGGGAGGCCGAGGCGGGCGGATCATGAGGTCAGGAGATCAAGACCATCTTGGCTAACACGGTGAAACCCCGTCTCTACTAAAAATACAAAAAATTAGCCGGGCGAGGTGGCGGGCGCCTGTAGTCCCAGCTACTCGGGAGGCTGAGGCAGGAGAATGGCGTGAACCCCGGGGGGGCGGAGCCTGCAGTGAACCGAGATCGCGCCACTGCACTCCAGCCTGGGCGACAGCGAGACTCTGTCTCAAAAGAAAAAAAAGTTACAAATGCTAACTTAGGTACAGCATCTTGGAAGAGGTTCATGCAAGTGAGGGGCCTGAAGCTTAAGCTTCACTGGGTTCCTGTTAAATCCGTCTCTGCTAGGGTCCTGTGTTCTGGACAGCAGCTGGGCACATCTTGGCTGACTGTTATAGAAAAATAGGTCAAAGTGTATCACCATTATCCTCTAAGCCAATGAATTTCAGACGTTGTTTTTAAAACAACTCTAGGTTAAACTGTTCTGAGAGTTATTTATACATTTTTCAAAGTAAAATGAATTTTAATTCATTATCTCCTAAAACATAAATACAGGCCTCTCATCCCTTTTCTAGTGAGAGGAAGTGGAATGCAATCAGACAAGGATAAGGTAATACAAATATATGTGACAGGTTAGGACATTTGATTGTTGTGTGTGTGTGTGTGTGTTTGTTGTTGTTTTTGAGAGGGAGTCTCACTCTGTCACCCAGGCTAGAGTGCAGTGGCACGATCTCAGCTCACTGCAATCTCCACCTCCCAGGTTCAAGCAATTCTCCTGCCTCAGCCTTCTGAGTAGCTGGGATTACAGGCATCCACCATCACGCACCCAGCTAATTTTTGTATTTTCAGTAGAGACAGGGTTTCACCATGTTGGTCAGGCTGGTCTCGAACTCCTAACCTCAGGTGATCCACCCGCCTTGGTCTCACAAAGTGCTGGGATTACAGGTGTGAGCCACTGCGCCTGGCCATGGTTGTTCTTCAAGGAAACAATTGTGTTTGTGACACTTGTTTCTAATGTCCAAAAATGTTTGGTGAGGTCAGGAGAGACCTTTTCCGCAGGGTGAGGGCTCCAAACCAGAGTGATACTCCCAAACCCCCTAAGGTCTTTTGTGAATTCCCAGAGCCTAGATTTAGTTTGATAGGATCAATCGCAATGCAGATATTTCAGTTTGAGAGACAATACCCCTCTTTATCCAACCTGCTGGTTACTCTTGACACCCATACACTTTTATATCCATGCAAGGCACAATGTTTAAATATCAACGGTAAGTAGCACACCTTTAGGACGACCTGATGTTCCAACAATTCTTCTAGTTCCTTCTTCTCCTTTAGTAATTGCTTTTGTTTAGATGCCAAATCTTCTCGTAAATTTTTAATTTCTAATTTCTTCTGCATTATTTCTTTACGTAATTCTTCAGTGCTTTCTCTCAATATTTTCGTCTTCTTCTCCATTTCCTTTAAAAGTCGTGAAGATGATTAGGTTATATAGTCTGAGCAAATGTTTATCTACCTAAAAACTGAATTAAAACTAATTTCACTCACATTTTGATTATATTTGTTTTGAAGTTCATGAATGATTTCTCACAAGGTTAAATGATTTCTACAAAGCTAAATGCAACTTATGATTTCTGACATCTTTAACAAAGGCATGATAATGTTACTGCATGTATAATTAAACACAACATTAGATTTGAATTCTTTTATTAGTGCTCTTTTCTATCCTACATTTAAAAATGTTTCATTTTATGTGTTAATTTTTATTTTATACCAAGAAGCATGAAAAAAAATGGACAGTCTGTTTTCTAGTAGCTTTGTGATCTGGCAAAATCAGATGCAAATAATCTTTGAATATCTGACTTACGGTTAACCTGAGTCACATGGGAACTAAAGATACAGGTGTTCATATTTGGATACCCAACACTTTGCGCTCCTTAATCCCCCACTTTCTTATTGGTATTACTTCTCTAGCTCATGCACATTCTCCCCAAATACCATCTACCCCAGAATCATCAAAGATCTTTGTCTCATGTCTGATTACCTGGGGAGGGTTTCACTTATGGGAGAGAAGCCTTCTTACACTCAGAAGGTCTACACGTTACTCTTACTGATAGACTAAGTGCTGGGTCTATTTAGCCTGCCCTGGGCTTTGGGCATAGCTCCCTCCTCCCACCACCGCTGGGTGAGGGAATCATTGGTGATCCTAGGATCTGAATGAAAATTCAAAATGTTTTTCCCATAAAATCTGTATTGTAAATGATGGTTTGGCATACTTATTTGAATTAATAGTATTTTACTCTATGCTAAACAGGTTTTTTTTGTGAGCTGGCCTTGGAATTAAACCACCACCAACACACTTTTGGATTATCAGAAGGTGGAAGGAGTACAAAGTATGGTGATCATTCTATTTATGTTCTATAATAGATTGTAAAAAGTGGCCACAAATTCCTCCTATCTGCAGGATATGCATGTCCCTTTGCATTTTCTTGATCATTCTTCCCATTAAGAGGTAGGGCCAACTTGATTCTAGACTTGGCCATGTTATAATACTTGCATTGGCCAATGGGGTATTACCAAAAGTGATTTTAGCAGAGGCCCAAAAAAGTCTTACATATTGGAGTTTGCTCTTTATTGAAGCTGAAAACCCTTCCACCATCATGTGACCAACTAGTGACATGTGACCTTAGACCAAGTAGCCTGCCAAATGGCTGGTATATGAATGGAGCTATCCTAGATTACCCAGCCCCAATTCGGCCCGCTCAGACCAGAAGAATTCAGAACTGTGAAAAATATGAAATGGTTGTTGTTTTAAGCCACTAAGTTCTGGGATGATTTGTTAGGCAGGAATAAATAAGTGATACATTTTCTTTGTAAAAATTTATTGTAATAACTTGAGATGTTCAGAGAGCTATGAGGGTAATAGCTATAGCAAAATAATATTTTTAGTGTCAACCACAGTCTTTTTTCCTTCTGGAAACAAAGCAGATATTGTCCAACTAAATATAGCCTAAATTAGATGCCAAGTTGCTAAAGTCTATAACAGGCATCACATATTTACTCCAGAAGTTACGTAGCTAGTCTTTTCAACATCACTCACAGTTAAGACTTCAGAATCTTGAAAATATTTCAGGCTATGGTTGTTGTGATAAACATTAATATTTATAAAAAGGGATGACTGAATCCAGCTGTATTTAAGAAACTCTGTATCATCTAAGACTTACTCCTGGCTTTGGTATCTTCTCAAATTCTTTTACTATGATGATTTTTTCTTCCTTTAAGCTGCAAAAAAAAAAAAATCAAGTTTGAAAAAGTACAAAGAAATAAGCTCTTTCTGTAATAACAACTTTCTATCTTCTCATCCCAGAATGCCATTCCCATGCTTGTCTGCCAGGCAACCTGCTGTCCATTCTTTATGACGGCTTTCCTGATCACAGGTGCATTGGGGTGCTTCCTCCTCCCCAGGATTCCCACCGCAACTTTGTGAACACATACCCACTTAGAGGAGTTATCTCAGCACATTATAAATATTGGGGATCATGGGCCTCCCCCTGGGACACAGGATTCTTCCTGGCAGGCTCTGGGCTTTTTCTTCTTTATGTTACTTGGAATGGGCAGGTGCCTGCCTGGATTCCTGCTACAGCCCCCCAGTTGATCTCCTACTTTGCCTGCCTCCACCTTTGCCCATTAAAGTCAATTCTCCACCCGTACCACGGTGATTTTTTAACATGTAAATAAGATCACCTCACTTCCCTGCTTGATAAATTCCCATCACACCTGGACCAAAATTTGAACTCCTTTCCCAAACCGACATGGCCCTGCCTCATCAGCCTCTCTAGTCTCACAGCCTGCCACTCTCTGGCACCAGTCACACTGGCTTTCTTGCCAAGCTTGTTTCTACCTCAGGGCCTTTGCCCTATCTGATCCTTCCAGCTGGTATGCTCTCGCCACAGATCTTTGCATAGCTCACTTCTTGCTTCATTCAGACCTGTACCGATATTGCCTTCTCATAGAGGTGCCTGGCTATCTATCTAAAACAGTACCAATAGTCCTCAAAACTCTTTCCTTGTTTTGCTTTACTTTTCTATACAGTATTCATCATGACCTGACATTATATTACATATCTCCCCACTAGAAAACCTAGCTCCCAGTTTACCACTGCATCATCGTCTTAAAAAGTGCCTGCATATAGTTGCCATCCAGTAAAAATTAATATGAATAAATGGAACAACTGAAATTAGTTTTGTTCCCATCTTCATTATTTAAAATAATGTATGTGCTGAATGAGATACGGGCATGCATACGGAAATAGTCACTCAGAATGACCTATTGCACCACATTCTTCTACATCCAGATTGCAGAAAACCCTCACAGAAATCACAGAACAGTCCACAGTTGTTCAAAGGTGTGAAGAAGGGTTATTCGAAGACCTCAGTTTCAGTTTTGTGTGACAATTGCATTCCTGAGTTATAACGAATGCTAGAGCTAGAAGAAACTTTACAGAGATCTAGATGTGATAGGGACATGGATACATAAGAGACTGAATGAATATTTCAGGTGAAGGGCAGATTTAGACCAGGAGCCAAGTCTAAGTGGTTATTAGGTATGGGTATTTGAGGACAATTATTTTTACTTTTGTTTCCACTACAAGCTATTAAAACTGTGACATGAACTCATAAGCAGTCCAGGTGGGCACACCTTGTCTACACTTCTATCCTGTCACTGGCTAAGTTTATAAGGATCTGCTTTTGGCTCTTGTGACAGACACATTGCCATTGTTTGCTGCAACATTTTCCCTTCCTGGACACACAAGGGGACTATATTTCACAGTCTCTCTTGCATTTGGATTGGGGCCATTGGACTAATTTGCCCAAGGAAGGTGAGTGGAAGTAAGTAACCAATGTCTTCCCCAGCCATGTTGAACTTGGAAGGCACGTGCTCCAGCTGGCAAAGCTAAGGACAGAGGTGGCTGCATGACTTGCACTGGACTGTGCTATGAGTGAGAAACAAAATTTCATTGAGTTCTTCTGCTGAGATTTTAAGATTTTAAGATTTGCATAGTCTAGCTGAAGCCTAACTTCTCCTTTTCTTATTCTGTATACCATTTCCACAGTGCCAGTTACAGTGATGAGTTAAACATCCTTATTTCCAGTTCAGAATTTCCCTGGAGCTCCAGATTTTTATGTTTAATTTCTTACTGGGCAATTCCAGTTGTGTATATCAAAGGCTCCTCAAACTAAAACTCATTATCTTCTCATCTGAAACCTACTGTTTTTTCTATTCCTTCTTTTGGTAATGGCATTTCAATTCACTTAATTTTCCAAATTATAAACGTGAGTGTCATTCTTGAAGCCTGTTTCTTGCTTCTTTCAAGATTTTTTCTTCATTTTTAATTTTCAAGTTTTACTGTGACGCATTTGGAATATATTTCTTTGAGTTTACCCTGTTTGGGGCTCATTGAGCTTTTTGAATCTGTGGGCTTTTCTTTCACCAAACATGGGAAGTTTTCAGCCATTACTTCTTCCAGTATTTTTCATAATCATATACCTTCTCTTCTCTTTCTGTAACTCCAGTGACATGAATTAGATATTTTGTTATTGTTTCATGGATGCCTATAGATCTGTTTTTTTTTTTTTTTTTTTTTTGAGATGGAGTCTCACTCTGTTCCCCAGGCTGGAGTGCAGTGGCATGATCTCGGCTCAGTGCAACCTCTACCTTGTGGGTTCCAGCAATTCTCCTGCCTCAGCCTTCCGGGTAGCTGGGACTATAGGCATGTGCCACCATGCCCAGCTAGTATTTGTATTTTCAGTAAAGACAGGGTTTCACCATGTTAGCCAGCCTCGTTCTGAACTCCTGACCTCAGGTGATCCGCCTGCCTCAGCCTCCCAAAGTGCTGGGATTACAGGTGTGAGCCACTGTGCCTGGCCATGGATCTGTTCATTTTTATTCTAATTTTTTTTCTCTGTTCAGATTGGACAATTTTTATCTTCAACTTTACTGACATCTGTGTGAGAGAAAGAGCACAAGAGCAAGTGAGCAAAAGAGACTTTTCAATTCTCTTGAGAATCACAGCTCCAAAGGTTCCCTTCCCCCAGAATTTTGGCTCCTGTGGGCTCCCGTTACATAGGACCTCTGCTACTGAGACCTGATCATAGCACTGTAGAATGCTCCCTTCCCTCCACACCTTACCACCATGTTCCTGAAGTCCTATTTAAATCAGTTCCTTTTACCCAGTACATCCTGGCTGGCTATCAAGAAAAAAACTGCAAGGCACACTAAAAGGCAAAAAACACAGTCTGAAGAGACAGAGCAACCACCAGAACCAGATATGGCAGGGATGTGTGAATTATCAGGAATTTAAAACAACTATGACTAATAGGCTAAGAACGCTAACAGATAAAGTCAATCACGAAATGGGCAGTTTAAGTACAGAGAAGGAAATTCTAAGAAATAATAAAAAAGAAATACTCAGCCAGGCGTGGTGGTTCATGCCTGTAATCCCAGCACTTTGGGAGGCTGAGGCGGGCAGATAACTTGAGGTCAGGAGTTCAAGACCAGCCTGGCCAATATGGTGAAATCCCATCTCTACAAAAAATACAAAAATCAGCTAGGCATGTTGGCGGCCACCTGTAATCCCAGCTACTCAGGAGGCTGAGGCAGGAGAATCTCTTGAACCTGGGAGGCAGAGGTTGCAGTGAGCCAAGATTGTGCCACTGCACTCCAGCCTGGGCAATGGAGTGAGACTCTGTCTCAAAAACAAACAAACAACAACAAAAACAAAAAAAAGAAAAGAAATACTAGAGATCAAAAGCACTGTATCAGAAATGAAGAATGCCTCTAACAGGCTTAGTAACAGAACGAACTTGGCTGAGGAAGGAATCTCTGGGCTTGAGGATATCTTACTAGACACTAACCAAACTGAAAAAAAAAAAAAAAAAAAAAAAAAAAAGACTAGGAAAAAACCAGAATATCCAAGAACTCTGGGACAACTACCAAAAGGCATAAATACTCATAACAGGAATACCAGGAGAAGAAAGAAAGGAACACAAGAAATTCCTGAAGCAATAATGTCTGAGAAGTTCCTTCAAATTAATGCAGGAAAATAAACTACAGATCCAGGAAGCTCAAAGAACACTTAGGCATATCATATGTAAATTACAGAAAGTCAAAGATAATGAAAATTCCTGAGAGAAGTTAGAGGAAAAACACACTTACCTATGGAGGAACAAAGAATTACATCCGATTTCTCCTCAGAAGCCATACGCGCAAGAAGAGAGTAGAGTGAAATATTTAAAGTGTTGAGAGAAAAAACCACCAACCTAAAGCTCTGTACCTTGTGAAATTATTCTCCAAAGTAAAGGAGAAATAAAGCCTTTCTCAGATAAAAATTGAGAACATTTGTTTGTCAATAGACCTGCTTTGCAAGAAATGTTAAAGGAAGCTCTTTAGAGGGAAGGAAAATTATATAGGTCAGAAACTCAGTTCTACACAAATGAAGAGCATTAGAGATGGAATCAGTGAAGGTAAAAGAAAAGCTTTTGTCTTATTCTTGAGATAATAGATAACACCTTTCAAATTTATAACAGCAGCAATGTATTCAATTACATATGCATATATATTTATATATGCCCATGTGTAAGTGAAATAAATGACAGCAATGATACAAGGGATAGGAAGGAGAATAGGACTATTTTGTTATTTAAAAAGTACTTGAAGTGGTATAGTGTTATTTGAAAATGGTCTTAAATTAGTTGTAAATGTATATTGAAAACTCTATGGCAACCACTTAAAGTAAAAAAAGATGTACAACTGATATACTAAGAAAGGAGAGAAAATGGAATTATATTAAATGCTTAGTTAAAACCACAAAAGGCATAAAAAGAGGGAACAAAAACAGGAATGAAGAACAAGCACAACAAATATAGTACAGTAAAAATATGGCAGAAGATATTAACCCAACTACAACCGTAATCATTTTAAATGTCAGTTAAAAGATTGTCACAAAGGATCCAAAAAGAAAACAAACAAACAAAAACAAGACCCAAATTATATGCTGTGTTTGCCAATAATCCAGTTTAAATATAGACACATATATATTAAAAGTAAATGGATAAAGATATGCCATGCTAACATTAAAACAAGATGAGTCACTAAATTAATTTCAGACAGAACAGACTTCAGAGCAAGAAAAGTTATCAGAGACAAAGAGGGGCATTATATAATGATAAAAGAGTCAATTCCCTGAGAAGACCTAATGAATTCTTCTTCTTTTTTTTTTTTTTTTTTTTTTTGAGACGGAGTCTCACTCTGTTGCCAGGCTGGAGTGCAGTGGTGTGATCTCAGCTCACTGCAACCTCTGCCTCCTGGGTTCAAGCGAATCTCCTGCCTAAGCCTCCGGAGTAGCTGGGACTACAGGTGTGCACCAGCACGCCCAGCTAATTTTTGTATTTTTAATAGAGACAGGGTTTCACCATGTTGGCCAGGATGATCTTGATCTCTTGACTTCGTGATCTGACTGCCTCAGCCTTTCAAAGTGCTGGGATTACAGGTGAGAGCCACAGCGCCCGGCCAATGAATTCTTAATATATTTGCACCTAACAACAGAACATCAAAATGCATGAGGCAAAACTGATAGAAGTGCAAGGAGAAGTAGATGAATCCACTCTCACAGTTGGAGACTTCAACATCCCTCTCTCAAAAATGCACAGATCCAGAAGTCAGAAGATCAGTTAAAGACGTAGTCAAACTCAATAATCCCATCAATCAATTGGATATACTTGGCATCTATAGAAAGAAATGTCAGTTTTTCTAAAAGCCAGTCATCATTGTAAATAGAGATTAACAAACAAAAGAAATAAAAACATTAGAAAGTACAGACAGTGGGCCGGGCGCGGTGGCTCACGCTTGTAATCCCAGCACTTTGGGAGGCCGAGGCGGGCGGATCACGAGGTCAGGAGATCGAGACCACAGTGAAACCCCGTCTCTACTAAAAATACAAAAAAATTAGCCGGGCGTGGCGGCAGGCGCCTGTAGTCCCAGCTACTCGGAGAGGCTGAGGCAGGAGAATGGCGTGAACCCGGGAGGCGGAGCTTGCAGTGAGCCGAGATTGCGCCACTGCACTCCAGCCTAGGGGACAGAGCGAGACTCCGTCTCAAAAAAAAAAAAAAAAAAAAAAAAAAAAAAAGAAAGTACAGACAGTGAATGAGAACATATGGTTTTGGTTACTTATTCACGAGAAAATACAAAAAACGTTTATGTTATATTTTTACTTTAATAAGATGAGAGGACACGATGCTAGAATGACGTTTTGGAAATTGCTTCAAATAGCTTGAATGTTCTAAACAAAATGAGTTCGATATAATTACGTATTTCTTCCAATTACCATATTTTGAACTGTTTTATCGACCAGATTTCCTGAAGAAATCCAGAGAAATATTTTTCATTTTTCTTGCTATTCTGCATTTAATGACTACCTATTAAGTGCCAAAGAAGTCATATGATTTTCCAAAATGGAAAGATTTTAAAGTTTGTATTGATCACACTTGGAAAATCATATGAAATAAAAGAATACACAGACAATTATGTCCACTGGTTATATCAAATAAGCAGATCCCACTAGCCCATAGATCTAGGAACATGAGCTGAAAGCACACACACACCAGGTTTTCTCATTTGTATACATTTAAGGGATACAAGTGCAGTTTTGTTACATGGATATATTGCAGTGTGGTGATGTCAGGGCTTTTGGTACAACCATCATTCAAATTATATACATGTATACCCATTAATTTCTCATCCTTCACCCTCCTTCTGTCCTCCCACCTTTCTAAGTCTCCAGTATCTACTAGTCCACACTCTATGTCCATGTGTACACATTACTTAGCTCCTACTTATGAGAACGTGTGGTATTTGGCTCTTTGTGAGTTTTTTTTCACTTAAGATAATGGCGTTCAGTTCCATCCATGTTACTTCAAAAGACATGATTTCATTTTATGACCAAATAGTATTCCATTGTATATATATGTCACATTTTCTTTATCCAATCTCTTGACACTTAGGTTGATTCCTTATCTTTGCTATTGTGAATAATGTTGCAATAAACATATGAGTGCAGGTATCTTTTGGATATTATTTCTTTTTCTTGGGTATATAGCCAGTAGTAGGATTGCCAGATGGATTAGTAGTTCTATTTTTAGTTCTTTGAGAAATATCCATACTGTTTTCCATAGAGCTTGTACCAATCACATTTCTAGCAACAATGTATAAGTGTTCCCTTTACTCAGCACTCTGCCAACATCTTATTTTTTATCTTTTTAATAATAGCTATTCTGACTGGTATAAAATGATGTATCATTGTGGTTTTAATTTGCATTTCTCTGATTAGTGATGAACATTTTTTCATTTGATTCTTAGCCATTTGTCTTCTTTTGAAAAATGTCTATGTCCTTTGCCTACTTTTTAATGGGATTATGTTATTTTTGACATTTTATTTGCAATAATGTAGATGAATTTTGTAATGCATGTGTCACATTGAATTTAATATAAGTTAGTTGTCTAGACCACAAATTGAAGCTGAGTTTAGATCTTTAAATAGTTATGCCTTTGCTTTTAGAGCTTGCATATACATTACCGATATTTTACTTCCCAGGTATTGATCCTACACCTTGGGCATGCTGCCACCAGGGGGTGGTAGTGTGCCACTATCTTTTGATTGTAAAGGCAACCTGAGTATTTTTGAGTTTCAAAATGGTGACAGCAAGCTCTTTCACAAGATGTGACTTAAGGTCTTTTCTTTAAATATATTTTTATGTTTAAACAAACATAAAATGACTAATTCTTTAGGACATTTAAAACTTACATTTCTATGATACATTTTTCTTTTTTTATTAAGAAATGCTGACTTATTTCCTCTAAAAGGAATGTATTTTTCTATTTTTAAAGATTATAATCCTCCATTTTTACCTAACATTTAATTAAAATATTTTCCTAAGTTGCTAAACAGACTTTATAATAATAGCTATTTTCAAGGTTTTCTACTGGGTAGATGTACCATAATAAAATAATCTTAAATATTATTTAGCATATACTGAACATACTGTGTGCCAGGTGCACTAAATGCATCACATCTAAAATTCACAACCTTGCTAAGTAGGAATTGTTATTTTTGTTGTACAAATGAAGAAACTGAGGAGTTAAGCAACTTTTCCAAAGTCACACAGTCAAAGCTAAACTGACACACAAATACAGCTCTGACTACAGAGGTTCAGTATCAAGGTATTTCTGGAATGCATTATTTAAATATTCCACATTTTCTTAGAATTCAGATTGCTTCCAATTTTTTACTTTCATAAATATCAATATCTTTATGCATTATATCTTTTTCTCTCCTTTTGGATCATCACTTTTGCATGGGATTACTGGGGCAAAAACATGTTTTTGTTTCTGTGCCTCCTGGTATGTATTAACTCCTAACCTCTCAAACTTGCATTAAAACTTAAATCTGACATTTTTCAGCTTTCCTATCTAAGGGGTGCTTCGACATCAGAGCTCCTTAGGATTTACTTGCTTTCTAAAGCAAGGTCAAAAGGCTTTGGTTTTAAGGATCTGTGGATGAAGAGATAATGCAGGAAGCCTGATATGCTGACATGTGGGAGAGGCATCATTTACCACAGGAGTGGAAACAACATGGATGGGTGAAAGTTGCAAGAAGGTAGGTTTATAAACAAATCCAACAACCATTTAAGTGTAGGAGCATTTCCAAAGTTGGCATGAGCCTCTGTGGGAGGCTGAGAGCTTCCTGTCACTGGAAGTGTTTATGCATAGACTGAATGATCACTGAGAGGAGACTCAGGTGACTGACCTGCAGTCAGGGCTGAGAACCACCTTTGGAACCCACGGTCCTCTAACTGTAATGCGAGTCAGAGTCACATAAGCAAATGTCATTTTGCGTGGGGGTGGTGGGCTGGGGCAAAAATCATAATCATTACTTTTTGGATGGGATCTTCCTTTCAAAAAAGTGTCTCAGGTGCTTCTCTTTGAGTTATGAGAAACACATTCAGAGAAACCTGTTCTAAGCTAGTTCTTTTAAGATATTTGTTGCCCATTTTGTGAAGAGATGAAGACTGAGCGGTTGTGGCCACGTTGCCCACCTCCAGCAGCAGTCGGCTTCTCCACGCAGAACCCAGGAGTAGGAGACTCAGAATCGAATCTCTTCTCCCTCCCCGCTCTTGTGAGATTTTTTTGATCTTCGGCTACATTTTCGGCTTTGTGAGAAACCTTATCATCAAACACAATGGCCAGCAACGTTACCAACAAGACAGATCCTCGCTCCATGAACTCCCGTGTATTCACTGGGAATCTCAACACTCTTGTGGTCAAGAAATCTGATGTGGAGGCAATCTTTTCGAAGTATGGCAAAATTGTGGGCCTCTCTGTTCATAAGGGCTTTGCCTTTGTTCAATATGTTAATGAGAGAAATGCCTGGGCTGCTGTAGCAGGAGAGGATGGCAGAATGATTGCTGGCCAGGTTTTAGATATTAACCGGGCTGCAGAGCCAAAAGTGAACCGAGGAAAAGCAGGTGTGAAACGATCTGCGGCGGAGACGTATGGCTCCTCTTTTGACTTGGACTATGACTTTCAACGGGACTATTATGATAGGATGTACAGTTACCCAGCACGTGTACCTCCTCCTCCTCCTCCTATTGCTCGGGCTGTAGTGCCCTCGAAACGTCAGCGTGTATCAGGAAACACCTCACGAAGGGGCAGAAGCGGCTTCAATTCTAAGAGTGGACAGCGGGGATCTTCCAAGTCTGGAAAGTTGAAAGGAGATGACCTTCAGGCCATTAAGAAGGAGCTGACCCAGATGAAACAAAAAGTAGATTCTCTTCTGGAAAACCTGAAAAAAATTGAAAAGGAACAGAGCAAACAAGCAGTAGAGATGAAGAATGATAAGTCAGAAGAGGAGCAGAGCAGCAGCTCCGTGAAGAAAGATGAGACTAATGTGAAGATGGAGTCTGAGGGAGGTGCAGATGACTCTGCTGAGAAAGGGGACCTACTGGATGATGATGATAATGAAGATTGGGGCATGACCAGCTGGAGTTGATCAAGGATGATGAAAAACAGGCTGAGGAAGGAGAGGATGACAGAGACAGCGCCAATGGCGAGGATGACTCTTAAGCACACAGTGGGGTTTAGAAATCTTATCCCATTATTTCTTTACATAGGCGCTTGTCTAAGATCAAGTTTTTCACCAGATCCTCTCCCCTAGTATCTTCAGCACACGCTCACTGTTCTCCCCATCCTTATCCTTCCCATGTTCATTAATTCATCTTGCCCCGTGCCTCGTCCCATTTTCACTTCCTTTGACGCTCCTAGTAGTTTTGTTAAGTCTTACCCTGTAATTTTTGCTTTTAATTTTGATACCTCTTTATGACTTAACAATAAAAAGGATGTATGGTTTTTTATCAAGTGTCTCCAAAATAATCTCTTGTTATGCAGGGAGTACAGTTCTTTTCATTCGCACATAAGTTCAGTAGTTGCTTCCCTAACTGCAAAGGCAATCTCATTTAGTTGAGTAGCTCTTGAAAGCAGCTTTGAGTTAGAGGTATGTGTGTTACACCCCCACATTAGTGTGCTGTGTGGGGCAGTTCAACACAAATGTAACAATGTATTTTTGTGAATGAGAGTTGGCATGTCAAACGCATCCTCTAGAAAAATAATTAGTGTTATAGTCTTAAGATTTGTTTTCTGAAGTTAATCTTAAGATTTGTTTTCTGGGTTATTTTTGTGAAGAGCCTGATGTTTGGGACCTTTTTTCCTCAAAATAAACAAGTCCTTATTAAACCAGGAATTTGGAGGAAAAAAAAAGACATTTGTTGCCACAGAAGAGCAAATTTTTTTAAGTTAAGGTAAAATCTGTTCTAGCTATGAGTTTTTCCTTGTGACCATCCTGAGTACCTACATGCTTCTCTGTCACATTCTAATTTTCTGGAATTCCAGATGCATTGCTAAGATCATTCCTCCTTTCCTTTCTTACCAGATCTGTTGTTTCTTGGTTCCAACTTTGCTATCATCACTGGACCAAGAATGGAAAACAACTAATAAACTCTGAATGTGCAACAAGGACCACAGGAACCAGCCACGGGAGAGTAAACAGTCACTAAGGTCAGGGTCACGTCAGGACAGCCCTGCACGTGTGCGGCCTGAGTGTTCCCACTCTCTGTGTTCACAGTGCAACAGACAGTGCCAGCTCACCACAGCCTTGTTTCCCCCAACTGACCAAGACTGATCAGAATGCGTCGGATTTCGCACGAAAGACGCAACGTATTTGCTGTCCAAATTTTAGGAATTAAAAGAAAACAGGGAAGCCCCAAAAGGTAACAGAGTCAAGGCAAGGCAAAGGTTGAAGAGAGTACTGAAAAATCTTTTCAAACTGTTTAGAAAGGTAAGTACTCCTGTTTTGTTTCAAAAAATAAGTTCAACAGTATTTAATTACTTTATTATTTATTTACAATGTATTAACTTTAAATAGATTACACATTATTTCCTGAACTGCATACTTATCCAGTCATAAATATTAATCCAGAAACAGAAACTACTGCAACATAGATTTAAGTACTAACCAACCAACCAGATAATTAGATTTATTAACATTAAAAGATTTATGTTATGTGAACATACACAAAAAAATTGACAAAATCACACAGTAAAATCCTTTCTCTAGAGTATTTGAACAATATGTTGTTCTTAGTAGTTGCCAATGATTCAGAAGTTCCTGAAGATATTGGGGTGGAGGAGTGCTAGTTATTTGGGCTTCTATTATCTAGACACTCAATGAGAGTTTGTTGTGCTGGTCTGACAAATATCATCTGTATATGTGGATGAATAGTTTTCTCTCATTAGCTTCATCTCTTTATTTTTATGTGGGGATGGAAATATCTACTTTTTCCAGGGGGAAGGAGGTCAGTGGGAGGGTGTGGAGGGAATTGGTTTCTGTGTCATGTGCAGTCATGTGCTGCTCAACAATGGGAATATATTCTGAGAGATGCGTCGTTAGGCAACTTCATCACTGTGTGAACATCACACAGTGTTCATCATGGAGTGCACATCACGGAGTGCACTTACACAAACCTACATGGTGTAGCCTACTACACATCTAGGCGAGGTGGTAAAGCCTACTGCACCTAGGCTACAGACCTGCATAGCAGGTTACCGGACTGAGTACTGTAGGCACAAATACACAAATAAGTATTTGTGTATCTAAACAAAGAATACACACAGTACAAATATGGCATAAAAGATAAAAAATGGTACACGTGTCTAGGGCACTTACCATGAATGGAGGTTGCAGGACCGGAAGTTGCTCAGGGTGAGTCAGTGGGTGAGTGAGTGAGTGGTGAGTGAATGTTACTTACACTACTGTGGACTTTATAAACACTGCACACTTAGGCTACATTTACAAAAAATATTTTTCTTTGATAATAAATTTACTGTAACTTTTTTACTTTACAAAATTTACTTTTTTCAGCTTTTGACTCACAACACAGCTTAAAATACAAACACATTGTAGAGCTGTGTAAAAATATTTTCTTCCTTTGTATTCTTATTATATAAGGTTTTTAATTAAATTTCTTTTTACTTTTACATTTTTGTTAAAAACAAAGACATACAGGAGTTCAAGACCACCCTGGCCAAGATGGTGAAATCCCATCTCTACTAAAAATACAAAAATTAGCTGGGCGTGGTTGTGGGCACCTGTAATCCCAGCTACTCGGGAGGCTGAGGCAGAGAATTGCTTGAACCCAGGAAGCAGAGGTTGCAGTGAGCCAAAATTGCGCCACTGCACTCCAGCCTGGGCGACAGAGCACGACTCTGTCTCAAAACAAGCAAACAAACAAACAACAACGACAAAAACAGACATAAACACACACATTAGCCCAGGCCTACACAGGGTCAGCATCAAAGTCATTGTTTTCTGCCTCCACATCTTGCCCCACTGGAAGGTATTTAGGAGCTGTTATCTCCTGTAACAATGCCTTTTTCTGGAATACCTCCTGAAGGACCTGCCTGAGGCTGTTTTACAGTTAATATTTTTTTCATAAGTAGAAAGAGTACACTCCAAAATAAAAATAAAATGTATCGAACAGTAAATACTAGGCAAAAGTAAATTTTCAGCTTCATTATAATGTTACGGGGGCACCACCACATATAGACAGTCCATTGTTGACTGCAACACCATTATGTGGTGCATGACTGTGGTACTAAATATGGTAAGCCAATGAAATGCATAGCCCTTCATTCTTTACTGGTATTTCTTTTGGCATCACCATTACTTTTATGAAAATAAGCTTGTTAGTTCTTGAGCTGTTAATATTTGAGAATGCAAGGGAATCTTCTCAAGCTTAAGAAAGATACATTATAAATTCAAAAAGAATACACACTAAACATTTCTGCAAATGTACATTTTGAATGTTCTTATTCACCGCAGGTCAGTATGCATTGTCTCCTTCCCATCTCAGTGAATAATTTGCCTGTCTGTACCTAAAGGGCAACAGTTCTGGTTTTTGTTTTTGTTTTTTTCTCTTGGCAGGAATAGTTGGAAATTTTAAACAATTTAAATATCAACTGACTGATGTTCTTTTTACTCTTTCATGGAAATGTCAAGCATTCATATTTTCAATACTAATGAACAACCACCAATTGTTTTAATTTCATTATTTTCTCAACTGAAAGAGCGCTTACAGAGCACAGAAATAGCTGGGTTTTCTTTTTATATATCTCACTGGTAAGCCTGAAACAAGTTTAGATTGAAAGACAAAAAAAAACCTCCAATTTTCCCCCCTGAATAGGATTTCTTGATTAAGCTGACCTTCTTTATTCACACCCCACCCCCACCCACCACCAGTGAAAAAATAGGCCCCAAAGAGAGGATTTTAAACCCAGGGCTTACAAGGTATTCGAGAGGTTGCTCAAGTCATTTGCTTATCTCTAGGAAGGACTGAATTATATTTGCACTGTCAGAAGTCCACCTACTCTTAAAAATAGCCAGAAAAAGTTCTGCCACCTTAAATGGTAACAAACTCTAGGAGAAACGGTTTTGCTTTCTCTCCTGTACCCAGGCACAGCACACAGCACACCATAGCAGAAAACTTGAATTGCAATCATTTTCAAATTCAATCTAAATAGTATGACTTGCTGAACAAACTCCTCCAGTGACTTGCTACTCCATGGGGGGAATGTTAGAAGAGATTTTGAAAATAACATTTCCCCTTTTAGCACTTAATGTCTGCTTTAGTTCACTAAATGACGTCCTCTAAATTTGGATAAGTAAATGTGTCTTCCAAAAGGATATACCTTTTCTCCTTGATCCTGAGGAACAATCTAGTAGTAGGAGATGAAGTTTGCATATGTGATCCTGTTGCTGCTCTCTTAGAAGAATAGAGTGAGCCAGATGAGATGTGACCCTCAGCTCATGGAGGCTTGTTTAGAAAACGCATGTGGGGAGAAGCACTCACCATGCAGATGTGTGCTCTGGTACTGCTATAGTCACAGGATGAGGGGCCACTGCCAGGGCAGGGGAAGGGCAAGGGACTGCTAATAACTGGTTTGGTGGAGGAGTGTGTTCTTTGACTACAGCTCTCAATGAGATGGCTTTCCTGACATGAAAAACACAGCAGGCATCTCTGTCACCTGAGCTTTTATTCAAGAAGTATAACATTCTTGTTCAAGGACTTCCCATTCCATTCTAAGGATTCAAGAGAACTAGATTTGCAATAATCATCATATTGCTATCTCCTACTCCTTCAATTACCTCCAACTTAATCTGATTTTTTTCTATTTATGAGGAAAAGACTTTTCAGTGTGCTGGAGAGAATTGTGCACTTACCTATTTAATCTGTACTGATTATGGAACTCTCTTTCCTTCACTGCATTATATTCATTTTGATACTTGAGAAGTTGTTCTCTCATTTTGGAGACCTCCGTGGAGAATGCTTCTGGAAAATTATCAGCTTGCTGCAGGTGAAACTGCTGCTGTTGTATTTGCTCAGTGAAACGTTTGGCATTCTGTAGCAGTTGGACCTCTGACTCTTGTGTGCTGGGTTACATGAAAAACAGAGACTCACGTAATGAGACATGTACACCCTCAGTTCCCTCTGTGGCTCCTGTGGGGGTCTAGTGAGGACAGCTGCTCCCCACTCCTGGGATCAGCTCAACTCTGTGACATTTTTGTGCCAAGTCAGTTGACCCTTCATGTCCATGAGTCCACATCCGTGGATTTAACCAACCACAAGGGAAAATTTTTGTTAAAAAATTGAGTCTGCTTCACCTTTGTGGTATTCTCCTCCAAAACACCTAACTCTGGTCTAAATATGAGAAAAATTCCAAACTGAGAAACATTCTATAGAATACCCAACTAGCTACTCTTAAAACTGTCAACATGGCCGGGCGCGGTGGCTCATGCCTGTAATCCTAGCACTTTGGGAGGCCGAGGCCAAGACAGGCGGATCACAAGGTCAGGAGATCGAGACCAACCTGGCTAACACAGTGAAACCCCGTCTCTACTAAAAATACAAAAAATTAGCTGGGTGTGGTGGCAGGCGCCTGTAGTCCCAGCTACTTGGGAGGCTGAGGCAGGAGAATGGTGTGAACCCGGGAGGTGGAGCTTGCAGTGAGCCAAGATCAAGCCACTGCACTCCCGCCTGGGCGACAGAGCAAGACTCCATCTCAAAAAAAACCCAAACAAACAAACAAACAAAAACAAAAAATGTCAACGTGATTGTAAAAAAACAAGGAAAGAGTGAGAAATTGTCACAGAGATCAAGGAGAGATGAGGGCTAAATATAGTGGGGTATACTGCATTGGGTCCTGGAACAAAAAAAGAACATTAGTGGAAAAACTGTTGAAAATCTGGAGTTTAATTAATACTAATATACGAATGTTAACTTCCTAGTTTTGATGGACCATGGTTATGTAAGATGCTCCCATTAGAGGAAAATGGGTGAAGGATAGATGGAACTTCGTATATTATCTTTGCAACTTTTCTATGAATCTAAAATTATTCCAAAATAAAATGTTTACTTAAAAATTGTTTATTTACTGAACATGTACAGACTTCTCTTGTCATGATTGCCTAAACAATACAGCATAACAACCATTTACATAGCATTTATATTGTATTAGGTATCACAAGTAATCTAGAAATGATTTAAAGTATACAGGAGGATGTAATTAGGTTACATGCAAATACTATACCATTTTATATCAGGGACTTGAGTATCCATGGATTTTGGTATCTGCAGGAGGTCCTGGAATCAATCCCTCATGGATACCAAGAGATGACTGTACTATGCTAGGTGCAAGACGTGAATAAGGCTTAGCTCCTAGCTTCAAGAATCTTACAGTCTGGCAGATGGGGAGGAATACCAGATGACAAGTACTACCGCTGGTGTCCAGATCAAGACAGCAGGAGACAACAGAGAAAGGATCACTCAATGGGAATGTGACATTTGCACTTGACTTTGAAGAATGATTATGACTTACTAGAAGGGGATAAATCATAGGGAAAGAGGAGGTTTTCCCTCGAACTCCCCAAACAACCCTAGCTCCCTTGAATTCTTATAACATAATTGTAGGAAAATCTCTCCCCTCTTAGTGAACTAAGAAAAAACAGAAACTTTTCTAATGGCACTTTATTAGGAAACTAGGAAGAGAAATTCCCATACACAATTATGAATATAAATAAATTTATAGATTTCTGATTCTAAGTTGGACACTGGTTAGAGATGGACTTGAAGGTCACAGTAGAGAGAGATTCCTAAAACCCCAGTTATATTCTATGACCTTGGCCCTATGTAGGGAAAAGGACTAAACATCTGTCAGAGGATGTAGAAAAAGGACATGGTGGAATCTCCAGTATCTTGTAGAACGCCTCTATGCTGCAAGGTAGCATCAGCAAGCATTGGCCCCAACCTTACCAGTAGATATGATTCCTATTTCCCAGAAACCCGTATGTTACCTACATCTCCTATTTGAAGTAAGCCCTCACCACTTCCTGTTTTAGAGCCAGAGCTCTCTTTTGATGTGTGCTCCCCACCAACTGTCCTAACCAAGAGAAATCTTCAAGTTCCAGCTCATTTGCAGAGACGCCCAATGACTTGACCAAGCCAATCTCAACTGAAGTTACCTTGTGTCTGCCTCACCTTTGTGATATTCTCAATTCAGTACAGATACATCCATTTTCCCAGGTTTTATAATGTCATTTGCTCAATAGTATCTAGCAAAACATTTACTGGGACATAACACGTTCCAGGCATGATGTTAGGTACCAAATAGCAACAACAACAGCTACAATGATACCTCAAATAATTTTCATTAATGAAAGCTGGAATTACTCTTCTATAATTCAATTTCCATGTATGCTAATAAACTTTGTAAATCTAAAGTTATCTGATCTCCTTAATAGGTCAGGCTTCAGCTATTGAAATTGTAAGCTGTTGGACCAGGCTACAGTGCCTATTTTTCCATAGAAAGGACAGGGTGGTAGGGTTCCAGCCAGAACACAAATGGAAACTTACCCACATGTACTTAAAAGATGATACCAGTAGAAGAGACTTTAACAACTCTTATAACATGGTTTCTATGGAAGACTCATTCAGTTTCAGTTCAATATTTCCAGGCTATATCTGCCCAGCTGCAGTCCTAGCAGCACGAATGAAGAGTTTACTTCGTATCTTTCCCACCCACCAGGCAATGGGAGTAGGAGAGAATGGTGAGTGTTTGCAATGGCAATAGAGGGAACTAAGTGGTCAAGATGTAAAATGTGGGTAGCAGAAGGGAAGTTAACTGTTTTGCAACACAACCTGGAAGAGGAAGAAATAATGCCATAGCTGAGGTCCTGCATTGCTACTTGTCACTAGGGGCCAGGGAGCTGAGTTGTGGGCCAGGGGAGGAGGAAGTTAAGTCAAAGCACTCTGCAAATCTCCACTGGGCTCTAGGTAACAGCTATCCAGGCTGGGCACGGTGGCTTACGCCTGTAATCCCAGCACTTTGGGAGGCTGAGGCAGGAGGATCACAAGGTCAGGAGATTGAGACCATCTTGGCTAACCCAGTGAAACCCCGTCTCTACTAAAAATACAAAAAAATTAGCTGGGTGTGGTGGCGGGCCCCTGTAGTCCTAGCTACTTGGGAGGCTGAGGCAGGAAAACAGCGTGAACCCAGGAGGCAGAGCTTGCAGTGAGCCGAGACTACGCCACAGCACTCCAGCCTGGGTGACAGAGGGAGACTCTGTCTAAAAAAAAAAAGAAGAGCTATCCAGAGGGCAGGAAACACTGATATTCCTTGTATCTGCAAAGAGGATTGGAGGGATGCCCAGAGAACTGCATGGCATTTCCTCTCAGTTAAGCAGTGTGAAGTATGTTGAAAAAGATTACTCCAGACTTTCCACTTAAAGTCTCAAAATTCCTGAGCCTTGAGAGCTCTGAGAGCACACTGGCAGGCATGACCGGCTATGGGGGAATGGAACCTCCGTTAGGTGTGGGGGTGAGGACTTGGCTTGGGCTTGAGGATGAGGAACCAAGGCTGGGGGCTTTGGAAGGGTGTGAGGAACCTGGGTGCACCTGAAGTTTGCATAGGAATGCAGCTCTGCTCTTCTCCAAGTTGTGCACTCTTCCCTCATGCTTTTACCCTCAAAGTAGACAAATATCTCTGGGCAAGATAAGGAGGGGAAGTGATTGGGAATTGCGGGGAGAGGATGGCTGGGGAGTGGCAGCATGGAGTTTCTATCTGTTGCTGTTGCTCCTTGGCTTTTGATGAAGACACGATGCAAGGCCATGAGATAAGATGGGGGAGAAGGAAAGAAAGGCTTGGGAGTGGTAAAGAGTAAAAGCACATCAGGGTTTTCCCTCTTTCTTCACTCCCCTGCCCTCTTAATTCCCAATGGCTAATAGCCAGTGCTCAGGCAGGCTTGCTGGACTCTTCTGTGGTAGCCTGTTCTTCTGACCTGTTGCTGACCGAGACTTACAAGGTGTAAGTAGCCTGTGATAGGGGGAGGAGGTGAGAAGTAAAGACAGGGTCTCAGCAGACTCAGGCTGGGGTTGTTGGACAATCTACACCTCTGAGTGATGAACAGACATGGCAGAAGAGTCCTGCAGGTGTGTCCTATGCAGAGACTGTCAGTGTCCTACCAGAATCCTCTTGCCCACCTGCAGCTTTAGTGGACAGTTACCATATGTATCAGCAGCACCTGTGTCCCTCTGCCTGAGAGCTGTCTCTGGCCATCAAAGTTTGCTTGGTTTGTCAAAGGGCAAGCTAGAAGTGCCAAGAGCTAATCTCCCTGGAAGTAATTTGTAATAAATGAGTGGTGGAAACTCGTGGGCAAATATTCCAGTTTCCTCACTCTTCAGCGGGAGAGTGCTGACGTGAGCCACTCAGAGGCTCCTCTGTGAGGCCGAGCCCCAGTAGCCCATCATATAAACTCACAGATGAACATGGCCCGCTCAAGGCTAGATTTCTTCCTTCCCAGCCGCACTTCCCCACTCTCTCACGATGCTTTCTCGTATCACTTCTCAAACTACCTGAACGCAAATCCTTGCCTCAGGGTCTGCTTATGGGGGAATGCAAATGAAGACAGGTCTTATCACCCATAAGAAATTTAAAGATGATTAATCATGTCTCCATATTGGTAAATTGCATACCTCATCACGGCGTCATGCAGCAAGGTATACTTGGCTTTTAACTCTGCCATTCTTGTTCCAGGAAGTTTTCCCATAGCATGTAACTAGCAACGAGAACATAAGGTCACTGTTAATCACCATTTCTCTTTAGGCTTAAGCAGGGGATGGAATGGATATATGGAAATCTTATAAAATCCTCCATTAAACATTAGAGGATACATATGAGGCAATGTAGTGTACTGGAAACATGCCGGGTGTTTGGAGAAAATATTGCTAGTTCTATTCTGCCCCCAGTACATTCTGTGTCCTCAGGCAAGGCTTTTCAACTCCCTAGGCTGTTATTTCTTTGTCTGGAAATTGAGAGGACTGAGTTAAATTCTTCTAATTCTAAAAAAATTTCAAGGTTTAACAAACAATCGGAATAGTGTAGATTATAGGTTGGCTATTTGTAAGTTGAGAAAATGAATGGTTATTGAACAGCTATTAGAGTATGTGTTGCCCATCAGTTATTTCATTCTTAAAAATGTTGTGAAATAAAGATTATCATCTCCATTTGAAACTAAAGTTTAGAAAAAAGATTTGTTCAAGGCTATAGAGCTAGCTAAAGCCCAGGTGAGAATTTAAACCCAAGTGATTCAGCTCCAAAAACCTACGATCACTCCCCTGTACCATGATGCCTTTGCCTCTCCTGTCAAAGAAGCATGGAAAGTTTTCCAATGCATAAAGAGGTACTATTTATTCCCATTTCATTTCCAGTTAAAATGACTTTTGATCTGTTCTCTGAATTAGGTGATAATTAGTTAAGACATCATAAAACATCAAACACTAAAGTTTTACCATCCTAAAATCATAATGCAATGAGCATTTGTATTAGGTTTGACTTCAACTGCTAGTGACAGTATCAAAATAGAACTAAAGAGAATATTTGTGTTTTTCAACCCTGTTGTTCTTATATTCATTCATTCATACATTCATTTATTTATTTATTTATTTATTTATTTATGTATGACGGAGTCTCACTCTGTTGTCCAGGCTGGAACGCAGTGGTGCAATCTCGGCTCACTGCAACCTCTGCCTCCCAGGTTTAAGTGATTCTCGTACCTCAGCCTCCCAAGTAGCTGGGACCACAGGGATGCACCACCACGCCCAGCTAATTTTTTGTATTTTTAGTAGGGATGGGGGTTCACCATGTTAGTCAGGCTGGTCTTGAACTCCTGACCTCAGGTGATCCACCCGCCTTGGCCTCCCAAAGTGCTGAAATTACAGGCGTGAAAGCCTGGCCCTTACCTCTAAAGTGTTTATTGAATTCATCCACATTCCTCTCCCTTCCCTGATCCCACTGGCCCAAGTCTCATCATCTCTCAGTTGGACCATTACAAAACCTCCTAACTGCCTTTCTGCCAGGGAGATCTTTTTAAAAATCAGTCACGGTTATGTTATGCTGGGTGCTCAAAACACTTCAAGTGGAATAAAATTCAAGACCCTTGGTATTCAAGACCTTGAGGTCCTGCCTGACCCCAACACCCCCACAGCCGCCTTTCACAACACCCTCTTTAAGCTCCCAGTGCTTCAGTGCTTCTGTCACACTGGCTGCCTTTGATTTCCACAGATGTATGAGTCTTTTTCTCCAGGGCCTCTGATTAGTCATTCCTCACTCCCCCTACTTCACTCCAAATATGAATTCATAAGAGGGCCTTCTCTGACTTCCAAATCTAAAGAAGATGACCACATGTACTTGCTCCTACCTCTAAAGAACGCTGAGCTTCATAACATTACAATCTGCAAGAATAAATTTACTTACATTATTAAAAACATTTTTATACTTCCCCAGCTAGTATATAAGACCTATGAGGAAAGAGCCCAGATTACCTTGTCCTTCACTCTATCCTCAGCCAAAGTATTAGTAGAATCCCAGGCACAGTATAGGTGCTAGGTAAATTGCTTATACTTGTTAGCAAATGAATGAATGCAGCTATCAAAATGCAAAAGTCTGAGTCTATACAGTGGGGTTTCATGGTCCTTCTACCCACATCAGGGTAGAACAATGTTAAATGCATTATGAAACCATTTCTTCTTTGTGAAAGTGTTGGGGATCTTTCGTGAGGGCCATACTATCTGGTGCCAGGCCTGGCTTCCAATCCCTACAACCCTAATTATTTTTTTAATCTATGGGTGAAATATGGTGAACAAGATCTTTAAGACCTTTGAGGATACTCTACCTATATCAAATATCTTAAAATCTATTCATATGCCACCTTAAATATAATTTATTTATAACTTTTTTTTTTCCAGAGATGGATTATCTCTGTCGCCCAGGCTGGAGTACAGTGGCGTGATCTCAGCTCACTGCAACCTCTACCTCCCAGGTTCTAGCAATTCTCCTGCCTCAGCCTCCCAAGTAGGTGGGACTACAGGCACATGCCACCACACCTGGCTAATTTTTTGTATTTTAGTAGAGATGGGGTTTCACCGTGTTGCCCAGGCTGGTCTGGAACTCCTGAACTCAGGCAACCCAACCGCCTTGGCCTCCCAAAGTGTTAGGATTACAGGCATGAGCCACTGCGCCCGGTCTATTTGTAACTTTTTAACTGTTGAGTTGCTGTTGGTAAGTCGACTTAATGTTACATTTTACAGATATTTATTTTGGTTCTGCAGTATTTTTTAGCCAATATGTAATTTATTTCACGTTTCAAACATTTTCATTGCTTTCCCAAAGTGTACAGACCATAGTTACCATGGCTTTAAAATCTAATAAGTTAAAAAAAAAAAAGCCTTTACAAATGGACACAATTAAAGGAGAAAAGTTGCTGGGAAAAGATTATGAAAAGGTAAATATGTGAGTGTGTGTTTGTATGTATATGTGTACAATGAAGACCAACTAGGGGCTAGCCTAGTAACTAGCTAACCAGCCATCTTCTGAAGGTAAACTACTGGGTAAGGTAATTATGGACTCAAATATTCAAAAAACAGACAGTATTTAGTTTTGTTCTTAAGCTAAAAAGACCATTACTTCCTACTTAATGCTCCCTGCATAATAAAAACAGAAACGAATATAACATAGGCTCTGCCTTAAGGTAGGCCAAAGTTTGAAGAGATAGATACAAAAAAAATGACGGAATACTGAAACTACATTCTATAGTTTTATTTTAAGTAAATGATCATATTTGGCATTTTGCAGTGTTTTAATATTGCAAGTTAAAGCCGGGGTTCCCAGCCCCTGGGCTTTAGGAACTGGGCTGCACAGCAGGAGATAAGCAGCGGGCAAGTGAGCATTACCACCTGAGCTCTGCCTTCTGACAGATCAGTGGTGGCATTAGATTCTCATAGGAGCATAAACCCCATTGTGAAATGCACACGTGAGGGATCTAGGTTGTGTACTCCTTATGAGAATGTAATGCCTGATGATCTATGGTGGAACAGTTTCATCCCAAAAGCATTCCTTCTGCCCCGTGGAAAAACTGCCTTCCACGAAACTGGTCCCTGGTGTCAAAAAATTTGGGGGCTGCTGATTTAAAGCAAATAAGTAAAATTATAAATTACAGACCAATCCAGGAGGTGGATGGGACTTCCAAAATGGTGGGATGAAGAGCTTGATGAATTCTCTCCTTCAAAGAAACATTGATTTGGCCGGGCACTGTGGCTCATGTCTGTAATCCCAGCACTTTAGGAGGCTGAGGCGGGCAGATCACCTGAGGTCGGGAGTTTGAGATCAGCCTGGCCAACATGATGAAACCCCATCTCTACTAAAACTACAAAAAAATTAGCTGGGCATGGTGGCACATGCCTGTAGTCCCAGCTACTTGGGAGGCTGAGGCAGGAGAATGGCATGAACCTGGGAGGCGGAGCTTGCAGCTAGCCATTCAGGAGGCTGAGGCAGGAGAATCGCTTGAACCCCAGAGGCAGAGGTTACAGTGAGCTGAGATCACGCCACTGCACTCCAGCCTGGGTGACAGAGTGAGATTCCGTCTCAAAAAAAATAAAAATAAAAAATAAAAAATAAAATAAAAAAGAAACAAACAAAAGAAGCATTGATTTAACTGGTCAAAATAATCTAAGACAACCATTTAAAGTCTCTGGAAATTGACCTAAGGTTATATAATAAATTGAGAAACATTCAATAAAATCTACTGAAGCTCAGCAAGAAACTGTGGCATTTGAACCATGGGCTGCATCCATCCCTTTAGCTTCAGGTTTCAGAACTATTCTGGGCAGGCTTGCAGCCAGTGAGGTGCCCATGTCCCCCACTTTCCTATGGCTAAAGATCAAGATCTATCCCAGGTGAAGATCTAAGAAACGGTAGCACTCAGCACTCATCCTCCCCTTCTTCCCCATGGGCAGCTGTAGCTGTTCGGTAGTGCCAGTACTCACTCCCTAATGTCCTGCTCTACAGGGAGACCCTGGGCAGGACAAACAAAACAGATCAGAGTTTCCCATATCCCCAGCTCCTGCTCAGTAACACAGAGGCTCTAACCAGGTTGGGGGCTGAGCAAGCTGTGAGGACTTGCAGCTCTGCAGCCCTGCCTTTGACTTTATTTGGAACAGAGTGTAGGATATTCATGTCCCAAAGCAATGTAAAAAATAACAGCCATAGAAAAACAGATGTCATAAGGGCTAACAGAGTAGGCTAATAGTTTTGTGATGCTAATAGATGCAGACCAGCAGAAGTTTAACAGAGAAATTGGGACGAGGGACAGTAAAAAAATTCATACTTGATACTGGTGGTCTAGGAGACTGTGGAAAAGCCCACGGCTGTGACCACCCAAGATCAACCAGACAGGGTACTTCCAAGCTGTCAGTCCGTGAGTTAAAAGTGGCAGATATATAAACTCCTCGAACTTCAAAAGTTGTTCCCAAGCCACACACAGACCCAATGGAAAAGGATGAAAACCTTACTGGCTCAGGGGGCTTAAGCGTGACCTCTGACCAATCACTGACTGACCCAGGGCAACCCCCAGGAACTCAAGTTTAAAAACAAAAAAACAAGGAACAACTATCTAAGCAGAGACATCAGAGGCTGCCTACTGTGGGGGAAAAATACACTTCACAGTATTAGTCCAGCCAAGTCACTAAACAAATAAATAGATGAACAAAATAACAAGAACAAAACAGCATCAGTAAGCCTGGGAAGGATCAGAATCCAGAGTTGTTACAATATATGACCTAAAATGTCCAATTTTCAATGAAAAATTATGAGACATGCAAGGAAACAAGAAAGTATGACCCCCATCCCGCATAGTGAGATCCCCAGTCCCTTTTTGCACGGAAAAAAAAAAAAAAAAAAAAAAACTTTCTTAGGGAGGATGCGGATGTTAGATTTAACAAAGACTTCAAAGAAAATATTATAAATATGTTTGAAGAATGAAAGAAACCATGTTTAAAAAATTAAAGGAGAGTATGATGACAATGCATCAAATAGAGATTGTCAATAAGAAGAAATTTTTAAGGAGCTACACTGAAATTCCTAAGTAGAAAATCATAATTGAAAATTTCACTGGAGGAATTCAACAGTGGATTTGAGCAAGCAGAAGAATCAGTAAACTTGTAGATCAGTAGAGAAGGCAGTAGTGCCCACTTATGCATGGGGGATGGGCTCCAGGACCCCAGGAGGATCCCTGAATGGATAGTACCAAACCCACATATGCTAGGCACAAATTTATTTTCCCTTCTTCACAATTCACAGATAAGATTTGTTCTTACTGTAGATCTTAGCAATCTCAGCAAACTTTTTTTTTCTTTCCTTATTAAATTGAGAACTTTCACTTTTTCACTTAAAGAAAGCACTTTATGGATTCTCTTTGGCATATCCAAATTGCCACTATCACTGTTCTTGTGCTTTGGGGCCATTATTAAGTAAAATAAGGGTTACTTGAACACAAGCACAGCAATCCTGCAACAGTGGACCCAGTAACTAAGACAGCCACTAAGTGATTAATGGGTGGGTAGCATACAGAGTGTGTACATGCTGGACAAAGGGATAATTCACATTTCAGGTGGGATGGAGTGGGACCAAGAGAGATTTTATCACAGTACTCACAATAGCATGCAATTTAAACTTACGAATTGTTTACTTCTGGAATTTTCCACTTAATATTTTTGGACCATAGTTGTCCACAGATACCTGAAACCGCAGAACATAAAATTGCAGATGGCGGGGGGACTACTGTATATAATTTGAGTAACAGAGAGAAAAGGCATGAAGACACACAGATTGTCACAGAAATGGAGGACATTAAGCCCACTAAATTATGTGTAATGGGAGAAATCGAGAAAAAGAGAACAGAAAACATACTTAAAGAAATAAAAAATTTGCAAATGGGATAAAAACATATTCAAGAGCTCAAAGAACCCCAAGTAGAATCAACAAAAAAAATTCACATTCAGATACATCACAAACTGCTGAAAGCCAAAGATAAAGATAAATCTCCAAAGCAGCAAAAAACAAAACAAAAAACCCCAGCTTATTATGTGCAAAGAAATCACAGTAAGAGTAACTTCTCATCTAAAATAATGGAAGGCAGAAGGCAGTGGCTGACACATTTAAAGTAAAGAAAAAGCAGACACACACACACACATACCTGTCAACCAAGAATCCTATATCCATCAAAAATATCTTTCAAATAGGAAGAGGAAATAAATTTGATTTATATTTGATTTCAACATAAATCAAAACAGAGAAAATCATTGCTGGCACACCTGCCTTATAAGAAATAATAAAGTAAGCTCTTCATGCTGGAAAGAAGGAACAATAACTCAAATCCATGTGAAAAAACAAAGAGTGTACTCAATTAAATTTAAGACATATGCTCATATAAAAGCTTGGACACAAATGTTTATAACAGCATCATTCATAATAGTAAAAAAAAAAGAAACAACCTACATGTCCATCAATTGACAAATGGACAAACAGAATATATATCCATAGGATGGAATATTCAGCCATAAAAAGGAATGGAGTCTTGATACCTGCTGTAACATGGATGAACTTTGAAATCTATATGCTAAGTGAAAGAGGCCAGACACCAAAGGCCACATATTGTGTTATTCACTTATATGAAATATCCAGAGTGGGCAGATCTTTGGAGACAGAAAGTTGATTTAGTGGTTTCCTACACATAGGACAACTGGTGGGAGGGGAATGACTTTTAATGGGCACAAGGTTTCTTTGGTGTCGTGGAAATATTCTACAATTAGGCCATGATTATACAACTCTGTATATATACTAAAAGCCATTAAAAACACTTTAAAAGAGCAATTTTTATGGTAAACTCAAGAAAACTTAATTTTAATGTCAATTATATTAGAAATCATTTTCTGTGTAAAAGAGATACAATTATAAAATCAAATTAGTGAAAACACTACAAAGTTAAAATTGAATTGCAAATACAAGTATGAACTCATGCTTAAAATTTTTCTTCCTAGCTTTGTCCATTAAATAGCCTAGACCGCATACCTACAACTGTCTTTGACAAACCTGACAAAAAACAAGCAATGGGGAAAGGACTCCCTATTCAATAAATGGTGCTGGGGTAACCGGACAGCCATATGCAGAAGATTGAAACTGGACCCCTTCCTTACACCATACATAAAAATTAACTCAAGATGGACTAAAGACTTAAATATAAAACCTAAAACTATAATAACCCTGGAAGACAGCCTAGGCAATACCATTCAGGACACAGACATAGGCAAAGATTTAATGATGAGGACACCAAAAGCGATTACAACAAAAACAAAAATTGGCAAACGGGATCTAACTAAACTAAAGAGTTTCTGCACAGCAAAAGAAACTATAAACAGAATAAACGACCTACAGGATGGGAAACATTATTGCAAACTATGCATCCAACAAAGGTCTAATATCCAGCATCTATAAGGAATATAAATTTATAAGAAAAAGCCAAACAACACCCTATTAAAAAGTGAGCAAACGACATGAACACTTTTCAAAAGAAGACATACATGTGGCCAGTGCCAACAATTTTATGAAAAAAAGCTCAACATCACTGACCATTAGAGAAATGCAAATCAAAACCACAATGAGACACCATCTCACACCAGTCAGAATGGCTACTATTAGTTGGGGGAGGGAGAACATTAGGAAAAACAGCTAATGCGTGCTGGGCTTAATACCTCGGTGAGGGGTTGAGAGGTGCAGCAAACCACCATGGTACACATTTACTTATGTAACAAACCTGCACATCCTGCATATGTACCCCAGAACTAAAAATAAAAATTTTTAAAAAGTCAAAAAATAACAGATGTTGGTGAGGTTGTGGAGAAAAAGGAATGCTTATACGCTGTTGGTGGGAGTGTAAATATTTCGGCCATTGTGGAAGGCAGTGGCAACTCCTCAGAGATCTAAAGACAGAAATACCATTCGATCCAGCAACCCATTAATGGGTATACACCCAAAGGAATATAAATTGTTCTATTATAAAGACACATCCATGTGTATGTTCAATGCAGCACTATTCACAATAGCAAAGACATGGAATCAACCTAAATGTCCATCAATGATAGACTGAAGAAAATGTGGTACACATACACCATGGAACACTATGCAGCCATAAAAAAGAATGAGATCATGTCCTTTGCAGGGCCATGGATGGAGCTGGAGGCCATTATCCTTAGCAAACTAACACAGGGGCAGAGAACCAAATACCACATGTTCTCACTTATAAGTGGGAGCTAAATGATGAAAACACATGGACACATAGAGGCAAACAACACACACTGGGGCCTGTCAGAGGGTGGAAGGGAGGAGAAGGGAGAGGATCAGGAAAAACTACTAATAGGTACTAGGCTTAATACCTGGGTGATGAAATAATCTGTACAAGAAACCCCCATGACACAAGTTTACCTATGTAACAAACCTGCACTTGTACCACTAAACTTAAAGGTTAAAAAATATATAATGGTCTAGAAACAATGCCACATTAACAACAATGAGCACCCCTAATACATTTTGGTCTTTAATCTTATTTCTCACTAAAAGCAAGCAGCATGTGTTAGAAATGGTTGATTTCAGGTCTGGTACAGGGAAGACACAAAGTGAAGCTGAGACATCTTGTTAAGCCAGAAAGCAAGAACTGTCCATAGAAGATGATCTTATTTTACATATGAGTATGTGAATATATAGAGATCCAGAAGGATAAGAAATAAGATGTTAAAATGATGTGCTCTCAGTAGTAAGAATGTGCTGCTTTTGTTTTTATTTTTGCTTGCCTATATTTTCTAATTTTTCCAATATGTATTACTTTTAATAACAAAAGACTATTAAAAATGTGCCTGCAGACTATTGCTGTAAACAAGAGGGAATTAAAGCAGAATTTAGAGAGAATTAGAATTTAGAGAGTACTGTGATCAGGTCCTAGTGGCAGATACAGGCAGATTCTAGCACTGACTTAGTGAATGCTCAACTGTATTTTCCCTAAGTTGAGTCCTATCTTTAACAGCAATGGTGGCCGGGCGCGGTGGCTCAAGCCTGTAATCTCAGCACTTTGGGAGGCCGAGGCAGGCGGATCACGAGGTCAGGAGATAGAGACCATCCTGGCCAACATGGCAAAAACCCGTCTCTACTAAAAATACAAAAAATTAGCCGGGCGTGGTGGCGGGCACCTGTAGTCTCAGCTACTCAGAAGGCTGAGGCAGGAGAATGGCGTGAACCCAGGAGGTGGAGCTTGCAGTGAGCCGAGACTGCACCACCGCACTCCAGGCTGGGCAAGAGTGAGACTGTCTCAGAAAAAAACAAAAAAAAAAAAACAAAAACAAAACAAAACAAAAAAACAGCAATGGTTTGAAGCCTAATTGTAGGTGGGCCAATGATACGTGTTGGCTAGTTTTATGGCTACAGAAAAGCAGGAAAACTACAGAAGTTTCCTTTCCTGTTTTCTGTCTCTATCATTCTGCTGGCCTTTAGTGCCTTACAAACCTGCAAGGAAAGCTGACAGGGTAAAACACCTGATATGTTCTTGCAGTTTGTACATAAATTGGAGAAGGTAACGTCATAGGTGTTCAGAATGTTAGTTGATAAACTTTGCTATTTCAGTCTCCTCTAAAAAAACAAATCTCTCTTTAAAAAAACTAAACTGTGGAGAATAGATTTTAGCTGCCTTAAACATAAAAAATCATAATCTAGATGTTAACATTCATCAAAAAGTGACTTTTCTGTGAAATTATAAACTGTCTCTTTAAGTAGGTCGATCTCTGGTTAGAAACTTCACACTAAGTTCTAGCAGATACAAATGCTTCACTCATAAACAATATCGGACATGGAAAATGGTTGCATTTTCACATTGCATGATACAAGTGGGTACAGAACTCAACTTTGTCATGTTTCAAAAATGCAGAATCTAAGAAATATAGAACAGAGTTCAATCTTACATTGTCAAAGAGCGTACACAATGAAAGGTTAGATATAATGTCATAAGTTCATAAATATGATTTCACAATAGATTCTGTGTTACTGAATTGCCCTGCTGGCAATTATGTGACTGGAAGGAAACATTTACTCTAGAGATAAAGTTTAAAAAGAGTTCATGATTCATGGATGACATGTAATAATATGGAAAAAATTTCAAAAATGGAAATTCTAGGACATTTCAAGGAAGTAATAGCTCAGTAAGAGCTTTTACCAAGTGAGTTTATCTGGAAGGGGGTCAGCATGAGGAAACAATTAGGTGTTTGCATGGGTGTATGCAGGGAACCTGGATTTGTCCAAGGCAGTCATAGCTATTTGCCTACCCTGTTCTTGTGACTTCTTTGACATCACCTAGTGGGTTGGCTTTATTCTGGGGAATGGCTGGCATGCTTTTGAAGGTAATATAAATGTGAAAGCATAAATGGTTACCACTCTCATCTCCCTTTCGCCTGCTCCCCTCTCACTGCTGGAAATAAACAACACAGTCATTTGAAGTAGTTTCCAAATGCATTGAGCTCTCAACACTGCTTTCTTTGACTTTTCCCAGAGGTTATCTCAAGCTTTAGCTTTCTCACACACCTAACTCATTCACAGAAAATATTAGGCCACATATTCCTTTCCTCTTCCACCTATGCTTTCAAATATATGCTCTCCTACCTTTTCTTAGGCATTGAGTCATCAGTGATAGCTTCTCTCCTTTTAATCTCTACTCCTTCCTCTTTTTTTTGAGATGAAGTTTCGCTCTTGTTGCCTAGGCTTGAGTGCAATGGCGCAATCTCAGCTCACTGCAACCTCCACCTCCCGGGTTCAAGCAATTCTCCTGCCTCAGCCTCCTGAGTAGCTGGGATTACAGGTGCCTGCCAACATGCCCAGCTAATTTTTGTATATTTAGTAGAGACGGGGTTTCACCATGCTGACCAGGCTGGTCTTGAACTTCTGACGTTAGGTGATCCACCCACCTTGGCCTCCCAAAGTGTTGGGATTACAGGTGTGAGCCACCACGCCTGGCCCTACTTCTTTTTTACGGCTAGCATAGTCTAGTAGTCAAGTATATCACAAGTCAAGTGGATTTTGTTTTGAATTATAGCTCTGCTAGTTTTTTTTGTTTTTTTTTTAAGGCAAGGTCTTGCTCTGTTGCCCAGGCTGGGGTACAGTGGTGTAATCATACTCACTGCAGCCTTGAACTCCTGTGGCTCAAGCGATACTCCTGCCTCAGCCTCCCAAGTAGTTAGGGCTATAAGTGTGCATCACCACACCCCGCTAGGTCTTCTTAAAATGTTTTGTAGAGATGGAGTCTCACTACGTCGCCCAGGCTGGTCTCAAACTTCTGGTCGCAGGCAATCCTTCTGCTTTGGTCTCCCCAAAAGTGATGGGATTACAGGTGTGCGCCACCATGACTGGCCAGCTTTGCTATTTTTTAAAACTATGTAACTTGAAGTGATATTTAACTAGTCCTTGCCTCAGTCTCTTCAGTTGTAAGAGAGAAAAAATGAATCAATGTACATATGTAGTATAGTATCTTAGTGCACAAATAAAGTCTTAATCAGTGTTAGCTATTTTATTATAATCATTATCATTATCTTCAACCTATAAATTTGCTCATCTCTCTCATTTCAAAAACAAACAAGACAAAATCCACCTTGGGCATAGTGCTCCCATTTAATTACCTTCTTTCTCTCCTTGACTTTTCATTTCAATTCTTCTCAAAAGAGTAGTCTCTGCTCTGTCCCTTCATTCCCTCCCCTTTCATCACTCACCAACCTGTAGTAACCAGACTGCCAGTACACTATAAATTAGTAAACTGACTGAGGACTTCCTCACTTGTCTTCCTTGAGTCTGTCCTGTATGCTGCCAGCAGAATGCTCAATCGAAACATAACTCTCACCTTGCTTTAGACCCTTCAAAGGACCTCATCACCTTCAGAATTAAGTCTAGGCTCCTCAACATGGTGTACAAGGGTCTTTATTATTTGGTAGCTGCCGCCTTCTCCAAACCTGTCTCCTCCCTCTCTTTATCTCCCATGATGCTTTCGGTTCTGCAATAGCAACTACAATTCCTATGGTAGGTAGAATAATCCCCTGCATCCCCCAGGATGTGCATGTCCTAATCCCTGGAACCTGTGGATGGCTTTCTTCACATGACAAAAGAGACTTTGCAAATGTGATTAAGAATGGCCCCTTGAGATGGGGAGATTAGTGTGGATTAACCAGGTGAGCCCAATCCAATCATCTGAGTACTTCAAAGCAAAGAATCGTTCCTGGCTGGATTTGAGACACGAAGTGAAAGGAGAAGGAGGAAAGATCTGAAATATGAGAAGGACTTCACCCACTGTTGCTGACTATGGAGGAAGGCAGTCATGAGTCAAGGAACGCAGGTGGCTTCCAGAAGCTGGAAAAGGCAAGGAACTAAATGCTCCCCTGGAGCCTCCAGAAAGGAATGTAGCCATGATTACACCTTGATTTTAGCCAACTGAGGCTCAGGTTGGACTTCTGACCTACAGAATTATTAGATGATAAATTTGTGTTTAAGCCACTAAGTTTGTGGTAGTTTGTTATGGCAGCAACAGAAAACTAATACAGTTCCTAAACCATACCACGTTTTTACATGTTATTTCTACCTATCTGCAATTTCTTTTCTCTCTTATCTACTTGGAACACTCCTATTACTCTTATTCTTCCTTTAAAGCATCTCAGTGGCCACCACCTGTGGCTCCTTCAAGTGACACTTCCAGGCAGAATCGATTAGTTCTCCCTACTGCTGCTGTATTTTCAGATGCCTCTATTATTGCACACATTGTACACTGTGGTCAACATGTTTAAACATTTACCCCCCATTAGACTGTGCACTCCTTGATGACAGGAACCCTGCTCTATTCATCTTTGAGTCCTCACACATAATTTGACATCCTATAAGTGTTTAATAATTTCCATTAACTGTTGCTGATCTAAGCTTATCTTAAAACCAATGATGCAGTTGAAAGAACTCATGTTTATTCACTCACTTTCACTGCAACTTATCTGTCACACAAGGCAAATGTAAGAGATGGAGCAGAGCAAGGTAATTTGGCCTGTCCATAGGCCTGGAAGAGCAAAGTGTGCCTTACAAAACTAGCTGCCTTGCTCACAGCTCTTCTGCCTTCTGTGTGGTTGGCAAGGTTCACAGGATAAGCAGAGAACTCTGGGACTGTTCTCTCACAGCTGTTTGTTCCTTCTTTGGTGGCCACCACAGGAATGTGAGGGGGAGGTCAAAGGGGGCAAACAGGGCCTCCCAGGAGTTAAGAGAGCAAATGCAATGGGCAAGGTGGGTGAGTAATGCAGGTGCTTAGCCACATGTATGTCTTCAAAGTTGCAATAATTTTAAGATAAATATATGGTCAAATAAATAAAAAGCATGCCTAAACACACCCATGCCAATAAGTGTCATTCCCTTTAAGGCACCCACATTTGTCCTAGTGAAACTGCAGTTGCTTAGACCTTTAACAGTCATTTAACCCATGTTTAAAATTATTTCTTCTCTACCTCCAAGGATCCTGGGGGGAGATGGTAGCAGGTTGGAGTGGCTGTGAGCCTGAGAGGCAGGAAATGAGCCAGACTGAAACCCATATGCCTCTGTCAGAACTTCAAAGACTGAACCAATGGTAAGAGCAAAGAACCTAGCAGGTCCAAAGCTGTGAAGCGTATTCACATAAGGATCGGAACACAGTCGGAGTCAGGAAACAGAGCCAGGATAAAACCACTAGAATAAAGTCACAAAACGTTAACCAGAAGAGGCAGGGAATGGCATGGGTACCAGAAGGAATTCTGTTGCAGGATGTGACAGACTAATCAGCGTTTAATCCTTCCTAGGCAGAGGCTCCACCACCAGTGCACCTGTAAAGGCCTGGAGTGGGCTCAGGCAGTTGAGAAACTGGAAATGGAGCCTGGGCCCTTAGAGACTAGAGCATCTCTTATACAAGGGCTACACATGTATGAAGAAGATGTCCATAGCCGGTCATTTGTTACCTCACTTTGTTGATCACAGACAAAAGCCACGTCCCTGACCTTGTCCTAAGGGGCTGTCATTGTAAATGTGGGTGAGCCCAGAGAACAGTGGGCTGGATCCCTGGGTTTGGCTGCTTTCTATGCTGCCAAGTAGTAGTGGACACCCACCTTTCAGGTCCCCTTTTATGTGCTGAGAGCACCTCCCTTCTTAGCTGTCTGTCAGTATACCCCAGCTCTAGGCTGCAAGACTTCAGTGTGGGGACAGAGGTGCTCCCCACAACAAAGTCTGGGGCCTCTGGTGCCCCACCTTCATGTTTTGAAGATGCTGTTTCACCCAGTGTTCTTTCCAGTATTCATCAGTAATACTGCATTTAGCATGGAGGCATCCCCAAGTGCCCTTCACTTCTCCTTCTGCCAGGCAGATTGTGATGAACAGTGAAGCCTTTCACAGCTACTCACAGAAGTAGTCTTGAAAAAAGAACAAGAACTCAAAATTGCAACTTGAACTTCCCCACTGACACCATAAAATGGAACTTGGGAGCAGAATATAAGGATGTTTGAGTTCCACTCTTGCTAATTCACTGGTAAGGGGGCTTGAAATCCTGGCCACATATTTAGACAAGTCCACTCTGTTAAATTATTTCCCAAGTACTTTATTCTTTTTGATTCTGCTGCAAATGAAATCTTCCCCTCAATTTCATTTTTTGGCTCATTTATTGCTAGTGTATAGAAGCCATTCAGTTTTGTTTACTGAAATTCTCATTTGTCATGTAAATACAGGGCAAACCTCAGAACTCAGGTATGAGCCCTTTTATGTTTTCTGCAAGTGTTTCATTTTGGGCAGAATATCTTTGGCTCTTTTGTTCACTTGATAGATCCTGAGCATCTATAACACTGCCTGACACTCAGGTACTCGAAAATGTTGAATGAATCAGGCCACCATCTCTCATGCATTCCTCCATGAGAGCACTTATCTTTATGTGTTGAAATCATGCTCACATGTCTGTCCATCAGATGGGAAGTGCTCTGAAGCCAGGGATCATTCTAGTGTCCTAAGAACCCTGCACGGTACATGTCACACACCAGGTGCTCAGCACATGCCTGAAGACTCTATGGCTATGTATCAGGGTGGGGGTGTAGCAAGAAGGGTTGAGCTTATCACCAAAGGAAATCTCAATGTGTGGTGTTCCCTTTCCACATCCACATGTGATTTGGGCCACTCATAGAACTAACACCAGCAGATTAAACAGTGTGTATATGTGCATGCCTGTGTATGAAGGAAAAAGAACATAAATCTGATATTTATCATGGGTCATATATGGACTGGTTGACTGTATGTAGAATACACACTTGCTATACAGTTTGGAATGGATATTAAAAGCCTTTGAATTGAAAACTTGTCAAACATTTCCTCCTGAAACTGCTATCCAGGCAAAGTCAATGATGTGGTCTGGATCTGTGTCCCTGTCAAAAATCTCATGTTGAATTGTAATACCCAGTGTTGGAAGTGGAGTCTGATGGGAGGTGACTGGATCATGGGGGTGGATCCTTTATGAATGGTATAGCACTATCCCCTTGGTGCTGTCTCGTGATAGAGTTCTCATGAGATCTGGTTGGTTTAAACTGTGTAGTACCTCCCTCTCCTCTCTCTTGCTTGTGTTCCTGCCTGGTAAGATGCTTGCTCCTGCTTTGGCTTCTGCCATGAGTAAAAGCTCCCTGAGGCCTTCCCAGAAGCAGATGCCTCCATGCTTCCTGTACAGCCTGTGGAACCATGAGCCAATTAAACCTCTTTTCTTTGTAAGTTACCCAGTCTCAGGTATTTCCTTACAGCAATGGAAACTGGACTAATAATCTGCAACTCAATGTGATCTGCCTCCAACAACACACAACTCAGCCTATAGTTACTCAACAGAAACCACTTCAGTAGATTGGTGGGCCAAATTTAAGTATCAAAGAGATTCAAATCCCTGAGTAAAGCAGAAAATTCAACACTTGAGTATTTGAATCCTAACAAATACTTTTTGGTGAGCAAAAAACCAGAAGTTTAAAAATAACTAAACAGGTATTATAAAGTGTTGCAGGAAGTCAGGGACCCCGAACGGAGGGACCGGCTGAAGCCACGGCAGAAGAATATAAATTGTGAAGATTTCATGGACATTTATCACTTCCCCAATCAATACTCTTGTAATTTCCTATGCCTGTCTTTAATCTCTTAATCCCATCATCTTCGTAAGCTGAGGATATATGTCATCTCAGGACCCTGTGATGATTGCATTATCTGTACAAATTGTTTGTAAAACGTGTGTTTGAACAATATGAAATCTGGGCATCCTAAAAGAACAAGATAACAGTGATTTTCAGGGAACAAGGAAGATAACCATAAGGCCTGACTGCCTGCGGGGCTGGGCAGAGGAGTCATATTTCTCTTCTTGCAAAAGCAAATAGGAGAATTATCACTGAATTCTTTTTCTCAGTGAGGAACAGCCCTGGGAAAATAAATGCATTCCCAGGGGGCGGCCTCTAAAATGACTGCTCTAGGAGTGTCTGTCTTATGCAGTTGTAGATAAGGGACGAAATATGCCCTGGTCTCCTGCAGCGCCCCCAGGCTTGCTAGGGTTAGGAAATTCCAGCCTGGCGAATTCTAGTCAGACCGGTTGTCTGCTCTTGAACCCTGTTTCCTGTTAAGATGTTTATCAATGACAGTGTGTGCCCAGCAGGACATGGACCATCATCAGTAATTCTAGTTTCGCCCTGGACTTATGATCTCTCTCTGCCTCTCTACCCTTGTGATCCCACTCTGCCTCTCTGCCCTTGTGATATTTTATTACCTTTGAAGTATGTGATCTCTGTGACCCACACCCTATTTGTACACTCCCTCCCCCTTTGAAGTCCATAATAAAAACTTGCTGGTTTTGCGGCTCATGGGGCATCACAGAACCTGCTGATGTGATGTCACTTCCGGAGACCTAGCTGTAAAATTTCTTTCTTTTGTACTCTTTATTTCTCAGACCAGCTGACACTTAGGGAAAATAGAAAAGAACCTAAGTTGAAATACTGGGGGCTGGTTTCCCTGATAATAAAGTGTTACATTTAAAATTTCTAAAGTTAGAGCCTCAGAATCTTTTAGTTTATGTACTAATGTGAACCAGTTAGCAACCTTATAAGTTTCTTTAAAGGCTATAATTGACTTGTAACAGAAATAGCTATTACCCGTCATAATTTCATAACAGATTATCCTGGAATTTCCTTGGAAAAGGGTGGGAATATTCAGAAATTAACAGTTTTCCAAGAAATCTGTTTTGTATGATATTTAGAGACACAGTTCTTCAGCTTATCTTGGTTTTTTAAAAAGCAGATAGAGCCATACATAACAAAGTATAACTTTAACTTTTTTCATTTGATACCAAACTTTGATACCTAAGCAAAGTAGAAAGAAAACTTTTTTAAGTTTAAAAAATAGATTCTAACAAACATTTCATCAAACACAGCTGTTTCTAGTTCACAAAATTGACTATTACAAAATATTTTAATGTGTTTTCTGGCAAACATAAATTGCCTCATTTCATGGAAATGCCACATTTCCAGTTATTACTGATAGTTTATAACCGTTTAAGGATATATAAACAATTTCTATAGATTTCTATATCAGAAAAAGAAGGTAAGATAGTATTTAAATCTCTTAAAATATGTAAGATAGACCTTACTCATGTCGTGGTAGTATATTTCATGCCACAGATTGCAAATTAACAACCAACAGTATAAATACACTCTGCAGGTGCTTTTAGTGTGCACAAGTTTTTTTTAAAAAAATAGAGAATTCATTGGCAACACTTAAAAATTGGGGCCAGGCATGGTGGCTCATGCCTGTAATCCCAGCTCATTGGGAGGCTGAGGAGGCAGGATCACTTGAGCCCAGGAGTTAGGGACCAGCCTAGGCAACATAGTGAGACCCCGTCTCTACAAAAAATAAAAAAAAAAGGCAGTTATTCAGAAGGCTGACATGGGAGGATCCCTTGAGCCTGGAAGATGGAGGCTGCAGTAAGTTACGATTGTGCCACTGTACTCCAACCTGGGTGACAGGGTGAGACCCTGCCAAAAAAAAAAAAAAAAAAAGAGAATTGGTAGACTTTACCATAAAAATCTGAGTTTTCCACATTTCTTCAAAATTATTACACTTGATGACACTGGATTCATATTCCACTGGATTCACTGTTGCAAATGCAGCATGACTTTCAGAGCTACCATAAGAGTACCCTTTTAAAAAGGGGCACAGTCTGCCCCATTCATTCAATGTGTGCACACATACCAAGGCAACTATTTGACTCACTCATGATATATTTATGGGCCTTGTGGGCATTTGAAATTGGGACCTTGCTTTATAATTTATATATACATACATATGTATCTATTGCATATAATATTTAATATATAAAATTTATATATAAATAACCTTATAAATTACAAAGGTTATAATTTATATATAGGTATATAAATATACACACATACGTACATACAGTCATGTGCTGCAAAATGACATTTCAGTCAATGATGGACCACATATGCAATGACGGTTCCATAAGATTATAATGGAGCTGAAAAATTCCTATTGCTTACTGACATTGTAGTTGTCCTGAAATTGTAGCACAACACATTAGTCATGTGGTTGTGGCGATGTTGGTGTAAACAAACTTATTACACTGACAGTTGCATAAAACTATAGCACAGTAAGTAATGTCCTAGGCCTTCACATTCACTCACCACTCACTGACTCCCTCTGAGCAACTTCCAGTCCTGCAAGCTCCATTCACAGTAAGTGCCCTATACAGGTATGTCTTTTTCTTTTATATCATATTTTTACTGTACCTTTTCTATGTTTAGATATATTTAGATACTTAAATACTTACCATTGTATCACAATTGCATATAATATCAGCACAGTAACATGCTGTACAGACTTGTAGCCTGGGAGCTATAGGCTACACCATACAGCCTGTGTGTAGTAGGCTATACCATCTAGGTTTGTATAAGCACACTCTATGATGTTTGCACAATGATTAAATAGCCTAACAATGTTTTTCTCAGAACATATCCTTCTTAAGTGACACATGACTACACCCATATAGAACTATATATTTATATAACTCTCTCTCTCTCTCTCTCTCTCTCTCTATATATATATATATATATATATATATATAGTTAACAGGGATATATATGTAGAAAATATTTTGAAGTTGTAGTTGACTGACATTTTCCACATATATGTATATATTTTCATATATATTTATAATGTCATTGCTGTTTCTAAAACATAAATATGTAGCTGAATTTCTATTTTTTATATATGTATACACATATGCATATACATACACATATATGTATACATATGTGTGTGTGTGTGTGTGTGTGTGTGTGTAGAAAATGTCATTCACCTGGTTGAAAGAATGGCTCCCTGGTTCTAAAACTGTTGCACAAGCTTTTTGGAATGTCTTACTCCTTGGGATTTTGTCTGTCTCTCTTGCCCTTCTCTGTACCTACCTGAGCATAAGGCTATATGACTGTATCACTTGAGGTTTAGAACTTAATACTTTAAAATTCTAGAGATTTTCCTACTCTGTTTCCATATTAACCTTTGATAATTTAATGAAAAGATCATATAAACATGAATCTGATCCTTTGTTCACTAATCAAAATATTTAAAAATTATAGTAAAATATTTTGCTACTTGGATATTAATATGTACTTTCAATACAATAAAACATACATTGTAGAACAAAAAAAGGTTAAAAAGATTATGAAGACACTGTGAGAAAATGTGTTGGTCAGCTAAATATTGTTAGGGCTGAAAAACAGGAAACATTCAGTTAACATGAAAACCTTTCTCTTATCTGCATATGTTATCCTTGCAGTTAATGATCCCTTTGGCACTGTACTTTATGAGCTTTGACAAAAAAGCAAATTATAATTTGTAAGGGAAATTCAGACAAATTCTGAACGACTTTTCCCAGCAGTTATTTTAGCAAAGGTTTGAGCCAAATAGGAAGTAAACATCCAGTAATGTAGACAAATGAGAAAATTATTTCCAGGCAAGTTAAGCACCAGCAGACTAGGGATTCTGAGAGACGAGTTATCCAGACAAAAATAAACTTGAGAAATTGCGTAATTTCTGGCTTCTGGTGAGATGGAAGACTGACAATTCCATTAAGAGGGGTCCATTTCCATCTTTTTTTCACCACTATATTCCCAAACTCAAGATGGTTGAGAAACTTGAGCAAGGTCACAAAGCTGGCCTGAGGTTTTGCAGGGACTTGATTCTGTTAGTGAATCAGTAACTATTTTTAATAAATGAATAACATAATCTTGCTGATGGCATAGAGGCAGTGTGAAGCACATTTAGAAAACTTTAGGTAGTCCAGGTTGGCAGGAATAAAACACCATCTGGGGGTGGACACTATCCAAAGAAGAATACTATGTCAAATTAATGCTGTGAGGAATGGAGGGGGAAGAAGCTAATTTCACTATAACTTACCATATAAAACTAAGAGATAATGGTCAAAATTACAAAAAAGAGGGGACAAAGGCATTATATAATGGTATGAACATAAAAATAACCATTATAACAAAAGCACAAATCTCCCTAAATTACAGATGCTATACTATGAATTGAAAAAAGACTATTTATAAAGAAAGGATAAACCTTAAAATGAGTTATTATAGGAAGAGGGAGAAAAAAGGGTGGGGGCGGTTAGGGATACAAGCTAGAATTCTTTAAATATACTTTGTTTAACAATGTAGTACTTTATTAAATTAAGAAGCAATTATTAGAATTTGAAAAAAAATAAACCAATTGAATATAACTATGTATCAAAGTATAACTTCATGGGAAGGAACCATTCCAATTTGAATAGGAATCCTAAGTAGATTTTGCCCTAAGGACAAAAAGACTTGCAACTATCTTTTTTATAATCACATTGTTGGTAGTAGTATTATTCTGAAACAGTTATGTGTACACTGTGGGATAAAGTCAATGAATAATTACATAATGTCATTGAAAATCAGGACTTTGATGTGGAGAAAAGAGACATCTATAAGACTGAAGAGGTTAAATAAATTCCCTGTGTAATTATTGACTTTGAATCGGCAATATTATGATGTATTTTATATATACATAATCTATTTTTCCTAGTTCTGTCCATTAAAAAGGCATAGAAACAGAGATTAACCTAGCAGCAATGAGTACCTCTTATTCCAAGATTCTAGTCTCTAAATACCATTTCCCACTTAAAGAAAAAGGGGAGGCTCCTTTGGAGAAATGACTGATTCCAAGTTTTGAGCATGGAAACAAATGAGCCTCCAATGCTTCTATCATATCAGAAAAGCAAAAAATCTACCCAAGACTAGAGTCATGTCAAAGGGATTTGGAGTCATATCAAAATGCTCCCACTGCCCAAAAAATGGCCCAGGAGGACTGGCAATGAGCTAACAACTATAAAGGATGGGAATAATTATGTTTAAGTAAATGAGTTCACAGTAATACTTCAAAAAAAAAAAACACCAAAAAAACAAAAACATCCCACAACACCTCTCACCTTTGAAGGATACTGGGGAATCAATTAATCATTTTGAAAACCTGAAAATCAAGTATTTATCATGCCTCTACAACAGGGTAACCAAATAACTGAGTGGAAGCTTCTCTTTTTAGAAGGATTCTAATAAATGAAGAGAAAATAATAGTATTATAATATTATCATTTAAAATTCCTAATGAATAGACCCAGGCAAGGATTATTAATAGCAGGTAACATCACTAAAAGGGAGACAACCAATATCATGTGCCTCCTGAAGAAAGTTCATGTAACCAAGAGGCATCCCATTTTGTGAATTCAAACTATAGTACAAGGCTGTAGCAACCAAAATAGCATGGCACTGGTGCAAAAATAGACACACGGATCGATGGAACAGAACAGAGAACTCAGAAATGAAGCCATATACTACAACCAACTGATCTCCAACAAACCTGACAAAAAGAAACAATTGGGAAAGGACACACTACGCAAAAAAATGGTACTGGAAAAAGTGGCTAGCCATATGCAGAAGAATGAAACGGTACCCCTGGCTCTCACCATATATAAAAATTAACTCAAGAGGGATTAAAGACTTGAATGTAAAACCTCAAATTATACAAATCCTAAAAGAAAACTCTTAAACATTAGACTAGAAAAAGAATTTATGACTAAGACCTCAAAAGCAAATGCAACAAAAACAAAAATTGACAAATGAAATTTAATTAAAGAGTTTCAGCACAGCAAAGAAACAATCAACGGAGCAAACAGACTATCTACAGAATGGGAGAAAATATTTGCAAACTATCAGGCTGACAAAGGACAAATACCCAGAATCTATAAGGAACTTAAATCAACAAGCAAAAAACAAAAAACCTCATTAAAAGGTGGGCAAAGGACATGAACAGAAACTCCCCAAAAGAAGACATATAAGTAACCAATCATATGAACAAATGCTTGTCATCATCAGATAAATGCAAATGAAAACCGCAATGGGATACCATCTCACACCAATCAGAATGGCTATTATTAAAAAGTCAAAATATAATATGTTGGCAAGGATGTGGAAAAAAAGGAATCCTTATACACTGTTGGTTGGAATGTAAATTAGTTCAGCCCCTATGGAAAACAGCATGGAAATTTTTCAAAGAACTGAAAATAGAACCACCATTTGACCCGCACCCCCACTACTGGGATTCTCAAAGGAAAATAAATCATTCTATCAAAAATACACCTGCACTCTTATATTTATTGCAGCATTATTCACCATAGTAGTCATGGAATCAACCTAAGTGTCCATCCATTAGGAATGGATAAAGAAAATGTGGTACATATATACCATGGAATACTATGCAGTCATAAAAAAGAATGA